>NC_142709.1:47638827-47941857 GCF_055471065.1 Atractosteus spatula | reverse complement strand
TACAAATATGTTGATCAGCTTTTCAGCCACAGTTAATGATAGCATAGGGCGTAGTCTTGCAATATTTCTAAGGTGAAAAAAAGATGTTTTGAAAGTATGCTGTACATGTGGGTCGAATGTTAAGCCAGAATCGAATACAGTATATTAATATATATATATTAATATATTAATATACTTATAAATACAGTATATTCATACAGTTTATTAATTCTACACACCTTCATCTCCTCATTGAGATGTCAGATCAAGCAGGGCCTGAGAGGTGTTTTCCGTGTGTGTGCTTTCCTCCTTGTTACCATCACATCTACTCCCAGTTCTTCCTTTGCTCTACATCAGTACAGTTGCTTGCAGTCATTTTCTACCTTCTGTTGGTGTTTTTGTGACAAAATTAATTTACTTAAAATGCAAACTAAGGAAGATGAGCACCATCTCCTCCTGATATGTAAGGATAAGGCCTTCAATTAAAATTAAGTGTTATTGAAGATTTCTAATCATCTTTGTGTTTCTTGACCAAGCAGCCTGTTGCCTGGAATGTACGAAAGAGGCCCCTCTTTGTGATCTCAGCCATAGGAAGACCTAGTGGGCTTGCTTGTGGGCAAGTAAAGAAGATGAGTTTATCTTTTGGATAATGAACTGTCCCAAGACAGTCCCTACCTAGTTTCAATACTCCCTAAAACGGATGTTCACTGCTGGTGCCTGGATGTCTAACAGATAGCCATAGACATCTAGACATAATCTTAAAAGTCACAGGCCATGGTCAGCCATCTAAAAACATGACTTACCAATCAGGGACCTGCAGGTGTGGGAACGCGGTCCAATGCACATCACCTTTAGCTCTGCTTCTCTACACTGAACCAAGTTGTCCCAAAGCACCAAGTTAGAGGGTGAGCTTGTACGTAAAGACACGATTCTGCCCAAGGTCAGACCTTTAGACCAGTTTGCAAAGAATGTGTGTCCAATATTGTTGGACTTTTGCATTTTTCAGCAGTTGCTGTTGAGCCAGGAGCAGGGAATCAACTTGCCAGTGCAAAGCTTCACAAGGTTCCTTCTCTCTCTCTCTCCGATACCTCGAGCTGCCTCGGGACTGAAGTGGCACTGAGCCAGCAAAGCACGGATTGGACAGCGCTGCGACGGACCCAGTCAGCTGTTCCCCATCCTTATGCACATGAGTTATGAATCCATGTTTGTTAATGAGTATAATTCAATATTCACCATTACTGCTCTTAAGAATTCAATTGTTATTGTAACACAACTTGATATCAATGTATTTAATTTAAGTAGCACTATTTACTTATGAGCACCTGTGTTGATTATGATAATGAGACTCATTAGGAAGTTATTGTAACCAATACAAGTAAACAAGAACCAAGTTATTGATATACTAACCACGTAATCCTTGTTTTTATGTATTTCTTATTTATACTTGCTTTAGCTTGATAATTCTCATGTTACAACTAAACAGCTTCTGTCTGTATCCAGGCAGACTCTCGTGTATTTCCCCTGAATGCTTTTACTTTATGTTCACATTGTTTTTTGTATCATTAAATGTATTCTGTGTGTTGTGAATCCTTGTGAGGACTCCTTGTTGATCTGCTGATTGATTCCTAATAGCCATGGTAAACTCACACAATTTATTGTTACAACTAAACATTGTGCCAGTTAAGTTCACACAAACCCCTAAAGGTACAGTACTGTTAATCATACTATCATCAAAGTATTCTCCACAAATAAAGAAGACTTCATGTACGTATTCTTTTATTTCATGATAATGACTCCCAGTCATCAATTGACAAAAACTGAAAAAAACTCATATTTTGTGGTCCCTCTGGAAAACTCCTTCTTGGTATGGTTTATCTGTGGTAAAACCTGGTTTGAAAAACATCCACTATTGCTTAGAATGCAATAGTGCCTTAATAGTGACTTAACCATGACCTTAATAGTGACTTCATACTGTATCTCACCTTAATTCTTAAGCATCTGTCTTTCATTGCTAAAGATATAGAGCAGTAAAGATACACAGAAATGAATACCCTTTTTCACCTAATGGGACAGGGACTCAAGAAATAAAAAGAAGCCTTGCAGGAGACATAACGACATACATGAATGAAATGTGTTTGAGGGTGTCTATGGCTTAGTGAGATTTGCCTTAACATGCTTGGCTGAGGGACAGCCTCCTGGCCTTAGGATGAGAGGGCTGAGACCCTCCTGCAAAGTGAGGAGAGAAGAGAACACAGGGACAACTGCACAGGTGGAGATGGGGTGGGGGAGGCGACATGAAAAAGAGAGAAATATTTAATTTATTCCCATCTTTCAGGAACTTACATCCAAGACATCCAAGTTGGCTCAAGTGGTGTGAAAAGGGATGAGTTTGCTGTTGTCCTTCCTGAACTTGAACTAAGAACGACATCGAAAGAAGGCTCAGGAATTGGAGAAGAGGCACGTATGCAGGCACCATTCCTTCTGATATCTTCGTCAAAGCTCCGACTAAACAGAACGCATAATGTTCAGAGATGGAAATAAAACAGAGTTTCTTTTGTGCCTCTCAAATTGTGTCACACTGATGTGAGAGGACCTTCATGTGCAACTATTTTTTCATCATAGGTCAGATGAAATTTGAATTTGTCCAGGTTAGGCACCCAGTTAGTTGTAAACACAGAAATGACACTCCCTCTGCTCATATCGTGGACGTGACTCTGTTTTAAAAGAGAATATTTTACTTAAATGCAGATTTACTGTAGTACAGTAGATCTAATAGAACTACTGTAGATGCGAAAAAAATCTGAACATGAGTAAATGACAATAGAAATGATAGATGACAGTAAGCCATTACAATGTAAACATGTAAGAAATTATTTTTGGAATGTGTTAATGTATCCTCACAAAATCTACTGCTCTAAAAGCCAGCCATTAAGATTTTAATAGGGAAAATAGTGTAATTTGCAAAGATGATTGAGCACAAGTATAACCATTATAAGAAATGAAACTTCTTACAGTATGTACTTAAATTGAAATCAATTCCTAAATGCAGCCTTGCTGAATTACTGCACAGCATGGGCATTGTGGAAACGCTGTGTCATTTAAAGCCATGGGCAATGCTTAAAAGTCTAATTTTGTTCTTTTCATCCTGAATAAAGAACCTTTTTTGTTTAATTTCATTACCA
This sequence comes from Atractosteus spatula, assembly GCF_055471065.1. Classification (NCBI taxonomy): domain Eukaryota; kingdom Metazoa; phylum Chordata; class Actinopteri; order Semionotiformes; family Lepisosteidae; genus Atractosteus; species Atractosteus spatula. Next base: position 47,938,696 of record NC_142709.1, on the reverse strand, counting down.
TTATTTATCAATTGTTAAGTTTCAATTTCAGCTAATTCATTTTTGTAATTTGCAATTTGCTCTACAGTACTGCAAGGACAATTGGCAAAGTATAGATAATTTGGGAATTAGAAATCCTGTAGAAGAAGCCAAATACAATCATTTTTCATTCTCATGGTCACCTGTTAGGTATATCATGGTGTTTAGATATATTGACATATGTACTTCATCCCTTTAAAGTAATCAAATAGGAGGACAACACTTTTTATGTTACAAAACACACTTACAGTAAATGAATTAGAGAAAAATCTCAATTCAGATACAAGGTGAAAATTAATATATCTCCAACCTGTGACTTTTAAAACACTAATGGATATACTGTATATGTACAACAGGATACCACATAACCCTTTCAATTGTTATTCAAACCTACACGACACCTGTTCAAAATCCTCCTTGCCAGGAATATAGCACTTAATATCGAATGGATGATAGAGTAACTTATTAAAAAATTCAATACGAAAGTGTAAAGATTCCTTTTCATTTTATAGTTGTCATCCAATTTATAGTTGTTTCTTGGGCAGCATGTTGCTTTTGAAATGAGTTGGTTCACTTCATAATACACAGCATTTTTGTTTTATTTTTTGATAACCTCATGAATGCAAAACCCACAAAAATAATAAAGCAAAAAATTGCAGAGGCACAATCGAGATGTGGTTACACTGCACTGATGAGTCATGTGAATCAGTCCAGGTTTCGTGCTTCGGAATGTTTTGACTGCTAGTTTATTTGGGAGGCTACAGACAAAGATTAAAGATTCCTTTTATTTGTTTCAGGTTTATTACTATTGCACCTCCGGTATTGTGCCACAGCTGGCTTTTTAAAGCAAAAAAATGAAATACAATCTGATCTAATATTATATAATCTAATCTAATATTATCATATATAATATAATCTGATAAATATTATCCGATGCTTAGTTGAGAACGTTCACCCTTCAGCAATATTGACTTTATTGGCATATTGAGCTCACAATTGATTAATGACATGCCACATTTCCTGGACAAATATTAGCAAGCTGACTCTTAATTTCTCAGAATGAAAAATTTGTGAAGATATCTATCAAGTGAGGCTGAAAGAAAAGAAGGGAAATCTAAGTTTTTTTTAGGCTCACGTTCTTCGAGAATTTCTAGAATCACTCACTTCTGTTCAGTTTTAGACAGAATTATTGCAACTGGCAAGTGCAACACACCACATCTTGATAACACCTCCCTCCTCTACCCTGGACTAGGCAGATACTACGTACTGTATGCAGGATTTGTCCTGACAGGCTGCCTTGCTGATTCACTTTAAGAAATCCAATTTTGGACCCTCAAAAGACCTTTGCTCTTAGAGGCCCTTGCTTTTTCTACTAGTCACATCTCTCTGGCTCTGTTCTTCCTGTTTTATTTTAATTCAGATTCTGCCGCAATTCTGATTCATTTGTCCAAGAAAAAATACATAAGATTATGATAAAACATTGAAAATACCTCAGTAATCTAACATACAGATACCTCACATTCTCTTTCACTTTGAATGCAGAGTTTTATTAAACTGATTGAGTTTAGACCACTGTGACACTGTGCCCAAAGAATACAGTACATTAAGCTAAAATAGACACAGAATAAGAACAGAATGATACAGTACACTGACTGGATGAACTATATCATTTTTTAAATAATTAGTAACAATCATTTCAAATAATTCTAATGAGTGTGTTATCAAAGGGACTCCCACAGTTATAGAAGAAATTACTCACGAAAGTTTCTCATAGTATCTATCAGAAACCCTTGAAGAACAAGAGCTCTGCGACTCTCATGAGATCTAGGGGGGGGGGGGCGTGATGGCTGTGACCCAGGGGGCGTGGTGTAGGTGAACAAGTCCAGTGGGAGTCCAAAAAGGAAAAACAGGGTGCAATCCAAAGTCCAGGTAGCTGGCTCCGTGACTAGACAAACACAATTAAAATCCGGAACGGGATCCGTAACAGGGACAGGGAATAATAAAAGAATGACGAGACCAGGCACTCCGAGACCCGGACTCAGCAGGTCTGGACGCCGATCGGAAGCCTAAGCCCTCAAGCTGCAGACGTAGGGCGACTTGATGCTAAGCGGGCCTCCGAGCATGCATCTTCCAATGCTGAGCCCGGCATAGCAGGAGCGCCCGCCTTAAATAAAGACGGACAAAACAGGGGGCAGGTGCATGAAATCAACTAAATTACAAAAGGGCCAGAGCGTCAGGAGGCATCACGATCGTGACAACAAGGCTAAGCTAAACTCTGATGACCGTTTCGGGGAACATGTAAGAACAGGTATGATCAAAGATCTGTCTAAGATAATATTCCTAATTTCACCCCTGCTGATCATGATCTCAGTGACCTTTATAACAGCATCCTTTTACAGGCGTTTCAGGACTCGTGCTTCAGAAAGATGCCAGAAGCCAAGATAATCCTTAATTGGGATCACACCTTCCCCCCTTTTCAATGAAAGACTATTTCTTTTTAAATTCTCTCCGTTAATTTAGAACTAATCTTTTCACACTTCTTCCCCATAACTCCCTTCCTGTGGACTCTCTTGCTTACCTGCGTGCCTTTCCTGTGTTTTACTGTATATCCCTATCATCTTCCTCTCTGTACCTCACACCTGAAGAAGCTCAACAGTCCATAAGTTGTGTTTCTTCTTTCTATGTTTCAGTGTGGAATTAGGCTAGAATGCCTGTGAAAGTATTCAAATAGAAAATCTCATTTAATTCCAAGGAACAGTTCTTGAAATTAAAGTATCTGAGGAAATCTAACAGCTGGCTCTGTACTCTCTTGATATTTTCCATTAGGACCCAATCCCCCCAAAACTGAGCTCTGTTTTAATGCACAAATGAAATCCACCTGTAAAGTCTCATACCTGAACATTTCATCTTAGAAACACTGCCCGCATCAGGTATCTTCTTGATTAGACTGCTGCAGTGCCCTCATCACATCTCTGCCTGCAGCATCACTCTAAAAGCCTTAAAAGTGGTCTCCCTACCCGCTCCCTAAACAAACTTCAAATGGTCCAAAACTCAACTTTTTGAGTTGCTCAAAACTTTTACCATGTTCAAGGCTCCATGACTTTAACTTTACTTTTGCCTGTTCTCCTTTTTTCCACGGTTCTATTTTTTATTCCTGTACAATGTTAATTTGATCTTTTTTCCTCTTTTTTGCTTGTTTTGTTTTATCTTGTAAAGTCCCACACACACTGTTGGTGTACATGGGTACTGAAATTCTTGTAATCCTTGTAACATGTAAATTTCTTATAGAATCAGATTAATATGTGTGCGTTATTGTAGACTATTTGTATTCACAGTTTACTGTAAGTCACAATTGATCAAAGTGCTCATAATTAGTATTCAGGGTAACTGAACACTGTTTGTTTATTTGTTTTATTTTTTTAACTTTTCTGGGCGTAGTCTTTAGCATTGCAGCATCACAGCACTAGGCCCTTGGGTTCGATTCTGGACCTGGGGTGGCATCTTAATGGAATTTGTATGTTCTCTCTGTGTTCTTGTGGGTTTCCTTGGGTGCTCCCTTCCACAGACCAACAACACACTGGTATTTTAATTGGCTTCTGACAAAATTGGTACTGGTGTAAGTGTGTGTATGTTTGTTTGTGTCTGCATATGCATTGTCATGGACTGGCTTTGTATTCAGAGTGTATCTTGCCTTGTGCCCATTGCTTTTTTGAGATAGGGTCTGGCTCTCCCACAACCCTGAATTGGAAGAAGGAGTTAGAAAATGAATGGGTGGATGTTTCGCCTCCATCTTCAGAATTGCAGTGACCATATTTATTTAAAAGACTCAGAAACAGAAGACCTGCTTTCCAGCACACCATTCTAAGTTCTGAGTAACAGGTACTTCAGGATGAAAATGAGATCACAAACACTTTTTCCTGTTTCAAATTGTGATTTATTTACTTGGGAAAGGGATGGGTCTCCTTATAGTGCGTTACCTACAATCATGAATATAATTTTGCACATGCTCTGTACCTATTAAGAACATTTTTGTAGCAAAAATTAAATATGACACCATTAAAATTAATTGATTATATTAGAGTGTAAATCAACCAAAAGGAGGTTGCAGATCTCCTTCCCACCTCATGTGCTACAATGTTAATAAACGCTCTATTTAATGAACTTCACTGTAACAGATTTTGAATTTAATAGACAAAATCTGCAAAACAAATGTTTTTTTGTAAAATACCAGACTTTCCCTACAATAACAGGGAAACAATATCGTGACAATAACCTTGATTTGATGTGTTCTAAAATCTAAAATAGGAATCTAAAAACTGATGTTACTGTTTTATTATTTTCTATTAGTACTTGATTATTTGTTTTGCCTTACCATTGTTGAGACACTTGTCTCCATCAAAAAGAATCTAAATTTGATGTTATGCTGTTGCTTTATTACCTAATATTCTACTAGTAAGAAATAACGACCACATAAGTTTAAAATTCATTCATATCAATAGTCCCGTGTAGATCAATTGTTTAAAATGGGTTTTGTTTGTGGTTCATATGCTTTAGAGAATTTTAAATAGTATATTTTTATGACACATGAAACAAGTGAACTCATCTTGTGTATTCATGACAAAAAAGATTGAATTGATTGTACATTGTACAATTCATTGATTGAATTGATTGTACAGTAATTATTAAAAAAGGAGGCAAAAATCCAGAAAGCATATATATATATAAAATGTATATATTTATCATAATATATATATAATAGTGTTTGGACACACTTTTGTCTCATTAGTCCATTAAACTAAGGGAATATGGTATTCAAAATTATTTTATAATTGCTGAAAATATTGTGTTTTTTTATTTCTACATTTGAAAAAACATTCATGGTCTATACTTTAATTATTTAAACTGCAAAAAATCTATTATATATTCTGTTACAGGGTATATCCTTTTAAGAGAAGGTGTTGAGCTTTATCAGTTTGTATAAATAGGAAATATTGCAAAGGATTCCAAAATATTTACTGAAAAAGAGAAGAAACCTGTTCTTATTTATACCTGATAGAATGAAGGATCAGATCAACTGACTGTTTAAAGAATATAATCACTGGTCTGTTAAACTGATATAACAGGCTGTACTGTGGTAGCTAAGGATGAAGTCTACTGAAAATGTTTAATACTGAACTCTGTCTTTTCTTTCTAAAAAATGGGACATTGCTTCATTGATTTACAACAGCAACAACCCTGGTTGTGAGGTGCTGGCCTTTCACTACCACGTTATATGAACTCTGCAAGATGCATCTGGTGTTATCAGAGCCAGAATACTGCTCTGCAGTTTTCTTTCCAGACAGCTACGTGAGTGATGCACACTGCTTCTTTGTTCTTGTCATACACAGTTTAGGGAGTCAAAAAAATAACTCAATTTCCAGTGTAGGGATTTCTTATAATCTTTGTATGTCTTGACCAAGCAGCTTTCTCTCTTTAAATGCAGACGAACTTGGCTAAGTGGGCCTCTCTGTTAATAGACATTGTAAAGCTGTATAAAAGCTTTTTTAAAATGTTATATATTGTCCAGATGGGTCTATAGTCTATTTTCTTCCCAAGACCATGGGCCAGGGTAACTGCTCATCACCCAAAGGAACTTTGGGGGTCTGCAGAGCGGTAAACCATAACTATACCCGTTAGCACACTGACCAATCACCAGCTTGTGACGTCGTGCCTAAAAAAAAGTAACCCGGCTCATTTTCATTGGTTAACTCACTGGCTCCTCATCTCTTTCCAACTAAACTGGCAATCTGACATTTCCAACCATGTGATTTCAAGCAGTCCAAGTCAGGACTGCGCCATGACGCCAGACTGAGAGAGTGAGTTAGTAAAGTACACAATTTTACCCAAGGTATCCTTTCTGAAATAGACTAAAATTTCTGTTTGTGAACCCACCATACTTTTTGCCACCAATGAAATAATACAGTTGGACTCCTTTTATGTCAACACTATATATCAAAGTATATTCAGTAACAAACTAAAGCTGGGAAGAACTGAGTTCTGCCAAGCTCCTTCTGACCAGCATGAAGTTTAAACTCATCAAGGAAGTTTGGCCAATGGATCTCCAAGTATAAAACTTCTTTATTCGCATTATAATTCTAGAGAGTTGAACTATTTATCCAACAAATGTTTGATGCTAGTTCAAGGTTGTAGAGAATATTTACTTGGTATCTGAGAATAAATGTGATGTAATTATATCAGACTGTTTAAACCTTCGAGGTAGAGGATAACATGTTATAGTCGATATATTATTAACTCTTATCTTTGTAATACCTGAGTGAACAATCAACCATTTGCATCACAGCAGATCATTACTGATACTGTATATTATTTTACGTGTGTTGTTTGTTATGTTTTTGGTGTTAAATTAATACATGTACATTCAGAATCCCTGTGTGAAACCATAAATTATTATGTTTGATTGATACCTAAAAGTCGATAAGCACAAATTATTGTTACAATTTCTGATTATTACAAAAAATAAAACCCCACATCACTTACACCAGGTAGATGTGCAGGTGTTCCTACAGTAAATACTGTTTGAGATACAAGTGGTCACAGAAAGTGGCTGTCTTCTAAGATTGACTAGCAGGATTGAAGGGAATTATCCCTTTAGCAAAGCTGATTTCATATGTCCATAAATGTACTCATATGTGCATAATTTATACAGCATTGTTAGCTTCTGTGGGTGGTAGTTATTCTAAGCTTTTGTTGAATAATTATATGAGTAATTCTACCGAGGGCAAAGGAATATTGAAAAAAAGCACATTTAAACCTCTTCCCTGCATTAGTCAGGCCAGTGTGCAGCTGGAAGTCATTAGGGTTCCACAAGTGCAGATGGCTACAATAATTTTATTTCCATTCATCAAAATCAGAGAGACTGGGGAACAAATTGATCTGATCATTTAAAGTGCATGGTGCTATTCACCAAAATGCAATGCCTTTTTTCTTCCTTTTTCCTTGTTTCCAAGATCAGTGAGGTGTCTTTTAACTTTTAATTTTAATTTAGGACTGACAATTGTTTTAAGACTCACCTATTTGGCAACAACACCCTGTTCTTGTGCAGCAGAAAATGAATTACTGTACAAGCACTGGCTCCTCCAAGACGTTTGCCTGCTGAACTATTCATCATCCTTCATGCTGAGAACTGCACAGTGTCTGACAGAAGAGTTACTGTCAATTGGAACAGAGCATCTCAATGATGAAGTAACTGCAAGCATGCAGGCTTGCGGTAAATCACAGAAGTCAGTATACACCATAGCCTTGGCTATGGCAAACTCATCTCCACCTCAGCCAGCTTAGCTTTGTTGGCACTCAGCTACCTGCACCTTAGAGAACTGCAGCTAGTTATTGTTATGTGCACTTGTTACAGTATGTACACCTGGGCAGTAATCTTGAAGGTCTTGCACACTTAAACATAAATCATGCTGGTAAATAATACTCTGTAGCTTGTGAACAACTCATTCTCTTTGACTGAGCATTTTCAGTGAATCAATTGAATAGATTCACGAGTCCCCGGATGATTCTTTCATTGGATTCACTAAGTCCATCTGCTCAGAGATAAGAATCTGTCTTCAGCTGTCAATGTAAATAAGCACTAGTTTAGGTAAATAACAAAATGTGATGTCATCTAGCTGTTTCATTTGTTTTCCATTATTTTTCAACTGTTAAATATTAACTAATAACTGTCAGGAGGTAACTGCAGGGCAGCTGGTTTGGACCCTATGCGAGGCTGTAGTAGAGTAATCCCAGAAAAGGTTCCGGAAAGTTCCAAATTAGTTACTAAATCCCAAAAATGTAAAGTGATTTCATAGTCCAGGGATAGAGCAAGGATTTCAAGAGCCAAGAAAGATGATAAGATTTAGAGTATCAATCCAAAGGGAAAAGCTAAGAAAGAACTTGGAAGAGCTCAATAGTGAGCAAAGTCTGAGTGGAGTGAGAGGGTATAAATAGGGAAGAGCATGTGGAATGAAAATTGATTCATTAGTGCATGGACGTTTATGGTGAGAACTGCTCGTGAGTATGTGGTGGCATCTAAGTGTTCGTGTGCAGTTTGTGACAACAACCTTGATTTGATGTGTTCTAAAATCTAAAATAGGAATTGAAAAATTGTGATGTTACTGTTTTATTATTTTCTATTAGTACTATTATTTGTTTTGCCTTACCATTGGTGAGATGTTTGTCTCCATAAAAAAATCAAAGTTTGATGTTGTGCTGCTGCTTTATTACCTAATATGCTACTAGAATGGGTTTGTATATAATGATTCATTTCATAGAATGAGTGCACTTTTTTCAAATTTGGCATGTTTATTATTTATGTTTTGCTGCCTTTTTACCTTGTAAAAGACAACTGTGTGTGACAGATCTAAAACTCTCATGAAACATAAGACTATGCATGGTATTTCTTCTGGGATTTTCACAAAACCATGCATATCTTTCCATGTGGAAGAAGAAAAACGACCATTATCGATTATACATTGTTTCTTCTTAGTTCCATTTAGTTTCAAAAATGATTCAGACTTGTTTCAGTAATTGTTTCTCTCAATATGATATTCAGAGGAACTGTGCCATTTGCTCTAATCCTTCTACTGCGGAATTCTAAAAAAATATAATGTGTTGTTCCTCAAGCCCAGTACTAGATACATATAGGGTCCAGGCAACATTAGTGTATTAATTGAATTTAAATATCCAGTTCATTTCATTATTAATGATGTGAAAGAATAAGTGTTGTTATTCCTTTGCATATTAATTAAAAGTAGGTTACAACTGAAACAAACTGTCCCATAATATTTTAGATACTTGTTGGGAATGCCCAGAGTTAGCATATTTATCACACCCTTCAGTTACACTCTGAATTGACATTTATGCTCATGAGACTGTCGTTTTTACAGTGTTTAAAATAATTAGATGGACCATTGGTCATGACTCAAGTGGCTTACCACCAATGCAATTTGGGCCCTGACTTCTGAGGGGAGCCTTTCAGAGGCCAATGTTTGGGTCTCAGACTTGAACATTCTTGCATTCTGAGCAAGAGTCTCCACTGGCAGAGCCACTTGAGACTCCACGCTTATAATTGCCCTGTTCTGGATGGAGTGTGTTGCTCTGTTGCTGAATGGATGAATTTACAGAGTACCTCACTCCAAACAAATGTGGAATGAACTAAATAAGTCCAGGACAGGAAATAAATTACAATTGCTGGAGTAAAATCGATGACCTAGCAGCATTGAATAGTGAGTATGACCGTGGAATGGAGGGCCATGGGTTCAAATCCCAGCTGTGACACTCTGGTTGCAAGATACAAAACTCAGATTACTCCAGTAAATGCCTTGCTGTAGAAATAGGTAGTTCCCAAGTTGTCGCTGTAAATGCAAATTTGTTCTCAATTGGGTTACCAAGATAAAGGAGTAAATACACAAATTGCCAAGTTGGATGTCTAAGCCTCTCTGGTTTACATAAAAGTCATCAAGATGTGAAACATGGTGGCCTTTACTCCACTGGTGATGCAGAAGTTCTCAGTTTACACAAAACTCCAGTTAAGGCCCCCCTTTTGTAAAGGAATTGTGGGGCAAAAGCTGCCAAAGTTTAAACCATCTCTCTGTGTTTTCAATCATAATTGCAAAAAGAAACCACCTGCCGTCTGAGAAACTGCGATATATCCAATTACCCAGATTATAGATGTCTTCACCCTGATGACTCATAATAATGTAATGACACTTGATTCATTATTGAGATGAAACTGCCTGCTGGTGGAGAAGGGAAGGCTGAAGTTGCAGTGCTGTCTACGATAGTCTGCTGCTTCTTCAAGTGCCCCCACCTCCCATGTCAAAGCATCTCAAGGACTTTTACATAGAGATCTTATTAGCCAAGCATAAGGAGCTGTGTTTGTTCACAGTATTTGAATAGCTGGATTGTGAAATGAAATATCCTGGGGTCTCCTGCTGACTGCATGCAGAACACACATTCCAGTTTCCTAATAAAAAGCTCTTGCTACTTTAACTGATACTTTGCTCCTGGCATCTAGGAATGTGTAGCTTTAAGCCGTTACAGGGAAGCTAGGGTTCTTCATTTCTCTTCCAATTTAGTGCAAAAAGGATTTAAGGTTCCCAGAAACAATGCGTTATTTAGTTCAGTTTATTCCTGAAAGCCACCATGCTGATGGTCTTTGAACAGAGCACTCTTATCAATCTGTTGTGTCTAAATGAGGCTTCTATATCCCTGCTCCTGGAGAAGCATGATCCACCAGATTTTACGGATCAATCAGAAGAGATCTGGAAAGCTCTTTAACATTTACTAATTATGAAACCAATTGATTCAATGACATGGTTCAGAACTGGCCTGGAATGAAACTAGGAGACGATTGTTCTCCAAAGACCAGTCTTTCTCACTCCTGCTTCAGACCTTTTTCCTATGAAAAGTAATTCATCTTCTCTTTATTGATCTTCTTCTTCAGAAGCTTCCAGTTTCTTAATTTATATTAATCTCTTGTTGGAATTATATCTGCTCGGGCATGGTTCCTTATCTCTTTCACAAGCTTCGGGCTTTCTTACTTTATTTTTTAAAAAATAAAACGTGTTTAGGAAAATTACAGTATAGTAGAGTAGCTACTTGGAAACATGTGGAAAAGAAGTGTGAGTCAAGTTCCTGAAATGTAAAACCTTAACTTCTAATTAAGGCTCTGGACTCTAAAAGGTAAAGAGTGGGGTTTAAATCTCAGATAGGACACTACTGTTGTCTGCTGGAGAGCGTATTTTTAAACTGCAGTTTTTTTATAAGAAGAAACAGAATACACGAGAAAGGTATTCACATGTATAACTCTAGAATGTAGAAAGTGTGAACTATTATGTACCTTTCTGGCAAACTGTTAAGAAGGATGGTGTACAGTTTCAAATAAAAAATTGATTTAATAGATAGAAATGGTCATTAAATATCGATTGTCAAGCGTTGTCACCTACAGTAAAAATGGTTCTCATCAACATAGTATAGGAGAGTATTTGCACTTTTCAAAATTAAATTTCAAAACTTTTTACAAACATACTAAGTCTAGTTTCATGAATAATACTCTGAGCTTTGATTTCCTAAAAATAAATAAGATAAGATTTGTTGAAAAACACACACCTCTCAGAAGGGCAATAAATAATTTTAGATCAAATCTTTCTTTTTTAATTGTAACTCTGTATAACAGACAGCACTCTATATTCATATGACTCCAACAAAATCAACATAAAAATAAAATTACATATTTATATGTTAAACATTTGCAGAAATCAATTCAGTGTGTTCACGTTCTTTAATGACATAATTAATGATCCAGAACAGAAATTAGTTTGACGTGCAAATTACTAATTAGGAGGCATTTCAGACTGTGTTATCACAGCAAGAGCACTTAATGTCTGAAGTAGAAACAGTGTAGTAAAAATAAAAGAAAAAACTAGTGTTGTATATTTGTTTTTACTTACCTTTTCTAGTCTTTCTTAGATGCTGCTTAAGGTTTTGTGATTCTTAAAATTCTTAAAACTCCATAACAGAACAAATGCAGAACAAAGACTAGAATACAAACTATTCCACATACATCAATGGTTCGATTAAGGTAAGGCAATTTTTCCAGACCTTGATTTATGTGTGTTACAATGTGAGTACTTCCATGGGAGAATTAATGACATGACAGGGGATTCGATGAACTACTCCTGGCATTTAGTAGGGGAAACATGAATTTCACCAGACACTTTCATCACACACAGTAAAGAGACCAGAGTGGCAGTCGAAGGACTGGTAATGCTTTCATTTCTAAAGCACTTCACTTCTGCTAAAACAGCAACAGCAGTGTCCTTTCTGAAATACTCTTGTATAATTAGATTTCATTTCTTGAGGCAGTAAATAAATATTCATGAGCACAGATTTTTTTTGGTACTGGAGGAAAATGGCTTTTCAATTTTTATTTATTCATAATTGCATTTTAAAAATATTTTAAAAAGGTACAGTGGAAATTAAATGCAGGGAGGTTGTGTGTAACAAAGATTGAAAAGGCTAATTGGCTCTGGTGTGAGTGTGTTTGTGTTTGTGTGTCTGCCCTGAGATTGACTGGTTTCAAGTCCAGGGTGTATCCTGCCCTACACCCATTACTTGCCAGCTCCCCTGCAACCAACGTTCCCTATAATTTGTAATGGCCCGTGTGCACAAAACTGTCAAGTTCTTCAAATTTATTCCCAGTGACAAAAACTTGTACGCACTAAATTGAGTGTACAGTATGTAAAATTGTAAACCTGAAATTACATTTTGTTTATATAGTCATCCTCACTGAAGCATAGAGATCTCAAAGACCGGGACAGTGCTTCAACGAGCCCAGTCATAAAGACTGAGTGTCGAGTGAGCATGAGCAGTGAGGTACGAGACTAGGAGAGCATAGATATCAATTATCAAGTAGCAATAATAATGCCCACAGCTAAGTTGGGCCTCTCGCAGCCAGTCTCATGTGATCAATTTAGTATTTTTCAATTGACAACCGTGTTTGTTTTATGATTATCACATTTTTTTGGAATTTAATTTTATGTGCGCAGTAGTATGAAATGTTATTAATGATTTATATTAATCTTTTTGTTGCCTTGACCAAGCAGCTTAGTGCCTCTCAGTAAGTGCAGAGGAATGTGGTAAATGGCACCTCTACTAAGAGAAATTGTAAAGTTGTATCCAGTCTGAGCCATCTAATGATAAACAGTATAAGGCAGATGGGGGATCTGCAGGGTGGGTATCAGAACTATATCTGAAAGCATCTCAGCCTATCACCAATGCGTGAGGTCAGAACTTAAAATTCAGCACTCAACTAATTTTTCGCAGGCTAGCTGACTGGCTCCTCATCTCTCTCCAACCGAACTGGCAATCCGACTTTTTTAACCACGTGACTGCAAGCAGTCTGAGTCAGGACTTGAACGTTTCTCCAAGACACCAGGCTGAGAGAGCAAGTAAAGTGCAGAATTCTGCCCAAGATATTCTTTCTGAAACAGAATTAATCAGGTATTTGTGAATCCACTGTTGTTTATGCTTGATCAAAGACAGTCTGACTTTTTGTTGACATCCTGAATATCCTAGCATATTCAGTACCAAGCTATAGCCAGGATGACCTGAGTCTTCCACCTGTCTAACTTGCTGCCAGACCCTTAAAAACAGCTGTGAACAGACAGCTATAAAATACTTAGAGACAGAAGTTCAGCAAGACCCCAGCAACACAAGGAGAACCTCTATTCCTCTCTCTCTGCACCCAGAGTACTCCCTGCACAGAGCGAGCAGCTGCCAAGTCAGACCACGGACCAATCGAGCCAGCTCCGTCTTCTCAGCGGGAAGTTTTATTCATCAAGGAAAATTGGCCAATGAATCTTTGAGTATATTCACGAGAGTTGAATTATTATTCTAAACACATTTGATGTTTAGTTCATGATGTAATTATATGAGACTGAACCTATGAGGTAGAACGTAACACAGGTTACAGTCAATATGTATTTTAACTCTGAAGCTATTAACTCTTCTCCTCGTAATCCCTGAGTGAACGATCAACCTTTCATATAACAGCAGATTGTTTCACAATCATATTCTATTATGTTTCCTGTTGTTATGCATGTTTTGGTGTTATATCAATAAGTTGCATATTGTATATTCAGAATCCTTGTGTGAGATTCTTAAATTCGTAAATTATTTTTGATTGATTCCTTGAAGTCATCCAGTGTTCTCACAATTTACTGTTACAAGTTCTTGTTACAGTAACTTAAAACTCTTATGTCTCTACACTGTTTAACTGCATACAGTCTTATAACATAACCTTTGTATTGTTATATTGTCTTGCCTGTGCACTTATTAAATGTCTTGCATACAACCATTTACTGCCCTGGGTAAGGGCATCTGGCTGTAGTCTTTTGAATTTGACATTGAACAATCCATGAAGGTGTCAGCCCACGTTGTGCTGTAATTTCAATGTAAATAACACTGGGGAGCCAGAATTTACCTTAGCCTTCCTTATTATTATCTTCAACAACAATATATGCAGAAAGAGACAGTGAGTCACAGTCCTGAAATGAAAAGTTATTTATTATTATTTTCCTTTATTGTTTGTGGTTGTGGAAATGGGTTTTAAAGGTTTCTTTATGATTTGTTCCTTATATTAAAGGCCCAGTTCTGCCTGCTGAAAATACCACTTTAATTTCATGTGACAAAATCAAAACATATATTTGTATTTTCCTCTTCATCACAATGACCTTTTGAAATATACAGTTTCTAATGATTGGGGGAATTAATTAAATGCATGGAGTACGAAGAGGACTTTGATTGCACGAATTCCTTGTTCAATTAGAATTTCTCTTTGCTGATCACAGCCTCAAATCTGCAATCTAACTGGCAAACATTAGCAATTTTTTGGAGGGATTGTTTACAATAATTGCATGGCAATAAGTAATAGTGACAAATTTATGCCATAGCCATCAGTAAATATTAGATATGCAAGTCTACAGAACAGGATGTGAAAAAGTAGTTCCTAATTTCAATGATGTGGTTGAGTGCACTATTGACTTACACTACTGTCTCAAAAAGTCAACTATGCTAGAAGCTGTTGAGCAGCACCATGTAAAAAATTAACACATTGAAGTACTATTATTGGTTGTTTGAAATTGACCGTGAAATTGGCTAAATAGTTGATAATGTTAAAACATGCTGAAAATATCCAGAAGTCTAGACGACAAGAAGTTATGACAAAGTTATTAAAAACCGCATGTGTTATACACATAAACCAGTACTCTAATACAACATATAAAGTATATCTTACATTGAACACATAAATAATTTTGCAATATTCTCTTGAGACGCTGTGGCTGCAAGGAGACATGAGAAAAATGCTCCTGTCTAGCATTCCTAAAGATCTCTAAGGGAATGATATTTTTGTACTCCCAAGTTATTGTGAGGGTAAATATTTGTTTAAGTTCAAATTTAGCACAGTACTAGCAGCAGCAGATGCTCTCCACAATCTACTAAAAGCATCATAGAACAGTTTGTGTTTGTGATTGTGTAACAGTGCAGCTGTCATTGTCAGAGGTGTCTGTATGGTTGAGATGTCTATGGGTTAATTGGTTGCAATGGTTATTTGTAAAATTGAGGCAAATATGTGCTGATGCTCATAAGCAGTCTAAAAATGGTTGAGACAGAGGCATAAAGAGGTAACACATAGGGAGATCAGAGACAGATTACTCAGAGAGCACGTCCATAAACTCACATCTGGTGTGAGAGCCTGGTTTTACTTCTTTTTGTGGTTAGGTCTCCTTGTGAGAAGGCGGAGAGCTGTCTCTCAGATGCAAGGGTTAGATGATTTAGGTTAAGGCAGCACCCAGAGAGCATTCACCATGGAGTCAGGGGGAAACTAGAAGGGCAGGAGCAAAGGTTACAACTCCCTGTGGGTTAACTCTGAAGGTAAGGCGCTCTGGACTTGCCCTACATTTAGAGGGAAGCAGCTGTCAGGAGGAAGCCAGATTAGTTAGCCACTAGGTCAGGACAAAGGTTTCCCAAGAGGATGAAAAGAAAGTAATAGCACAGTCAGCAGTTGCTGTGCCAGGGGCAGTAAAGGTGGGTGTCCCTGGTGAAACTGGGAGCTGTGGGCTGGAAATGATGGAAAAAAAGGGTTTCCATGGCACTCACACCAGTGACTAGTGAGAGTGTGGCTATAAATGCATTACAAAAGGATTTGTGGCTACAAATGGAGTTGGCAAACATGATGATGAAAGCTGTTATTGAATAAAATATGTCATATTGCAGGAACTGGCACCTGTTGAATCTGCATGTTTACATTAAAATTTGCATATTTCAACGGACTGTGAAGTGTACAGTATGTATTTTTCCTTCAGTAGAGCCATTAATTTTCTTTCAACATTTTTTACATCTTTGACCTGAAAACAATGAATATTAATGTATTTGTACAATGTCCTTGTATAGTAAGGAATGTGTGTTGTCTTGAAGAAACATCTGTGTATGCCTTTGGGATAAGGATTACAAACACAGTCTTTTTCATCTGCAAGCATTCTGCCCCAGGAATAAGATATGGTCTAAATTTGTTTTTCTCAACTCCCTCTGTCGATTTACACAAAACAAAATTCACCCTTACTGAGACAATTATCTAAGAATTGAGTTCCAACCAGTGTGCTGTCTATTTTGTCTTAGCTTGATGAATCTCTGTCTCACTGCTAACTGTATGACATCCCAAATGTCCTCTGTTATCTATTTCTGTGTTCTCCAATAGTAGGAAAAGCCAGTCGCCACAGATCTGAGACAGCAATGGATGCTTCTCCTTGATCTCCTGCACGGGACTCTCTTGAGACATGTGTACTCCACGTGGAGAGGCAGCTCAGCATTTTCAGAGACTGTCAACAAAGTTCTTAAGATAAACAGTATTATAAACCGCGTTCTCCCTCAATGTTCTATAATTCTGCCCTGATTATTTCAATCAGTATGATTTTATCCTTTTATTTGAGACAACGAAAGGATCAAAGGAATGCACCAGAATGCTGCTACAGTATGTGAATTTAAGTATTTTTGTGATATTAACTGGTAACAAATGCACAAGCTCAACAACTCTTTCTTGGGTAATGTTTAGGTGAATTGCACATTCACAACAAATAAAGAAGACCCAAAGTGCAGAACTGAAAGTGTATCCCAGGTAGTCCAGACCTTTACAGTATATTCTCTCTTAAATTAGAAATCCCTATCTGGGACTCTAAGTTGTCTCATGGACACCAGCTGTGATTTGTGGATGCACGTTTTTTTTTACCCAAGAAGAGATATAAAAACCTTAACTGGATCACATTTCTGTTTGTGCTGTCAGAAGAACTTAGCACAAGTTAGTAAATACAGTTATTTTGATAATTTTTACGCTTGTATTTGAGGGCAGAAAGGCACACCTCTAACGGTAAACTGGCAGTTGACCACTCAAGAGTGGTCAACAATCAACACTATTCTAAATACAAGTAAAGATTAAAAGAGAAGAAAAGAAACTTTTCGGCTGTGGAGCCTTCTTCGCAGTTCCTTTGCGCAGGCTGTGAGGGAACAAACCGAATCTTGTTCCTTTGCAGCCTACGCATGCTGACGCAGCTCCCTGCTTGAACTATATTCTAAATCCTATTATCCAGCATGGTGAAGTGCCCATTACTGTTTCAATCCCAAAGTTTAACAAAAAATGTGCTTTGCAGCTATTAAACCTGCCAGTAAAGTTTTCCAGTGTATTTAATTAAAATAGCATCCATCCATTTGCTAATAGCTTCATCCAATTAAGGATCGCAGGGGAGCCGGAACATATCACAGCAAGCAACACCCTGAACATGATGCCAATCCATCTTAGTGCACACACAGATTTGCCCACATTCACACTAGGCAGATTTTCCCAGAAGTCAATTAAACTACCAGCAGGTTAGTCATCAACTAAAGGTATTGATAGGTATTGAACACATACTGTATAGAACTGTCCTATTTACACCGTATTGATGTTTTTTCCTTAGGTGCTGTAAACAAAGATATGATTTCAAGGCAAATTAGTCTGTATGAGCATAAGAGGTTTGGAATTGTTTTATACCTCTGGGGGGAAACTGGACAGCCAGTGGAAACCAATACAAACACAGGAAAGCATACTGTACAAACTCCACACAGACAGCATCTGAGGTCCAGGATCACCACTAACCACTACATCACAATGCTACCCTGCATTAAAAATTCAGTGAAAAACGATTAAGTAGAAATAGAAAGGAATTGGGTTTTAATGCACACTCCAATAAAGCAGATAGTACCCTCAGTTTCAATTAAGGAGGAAATCCAGCATATCTTGCTGAATTAATCCTTTGGCTATCTTGACAATCGTAATACTTTTCCCAGGTATTTGAAAAAAAGTAATGATGTAAAGATTTTTACAGACACTTCTGGGAAGATGTTCTCAAACACTGAAGATGGTCTTCCCTTTTAGTTTGAATTTTAAACTCTGTCTGGGAGAGCGATTAGAGGAGACAGTGTGCTAATTGGAATATGGTGTTTGGTTTCTTAATTTATTACTCAGCTCATACTGATAGCCTGGGTGATTTACATCGATTACAGAAATGATATAGGGGTAGGTGAAGCAATAACATTCATATTGCAATTAAAATACATTCTGTGTAATAAAAATAAATGTAATAGAAAAAAATACAGTTTTAGTCAATTGAAATTAATTATATCAGTATAAGCATTTGAAAGACAATTTTGAGTGTGGGGGTGGTATGGTGGTACAGTGGTTAACATTGCTGTCTGGTACTGCTGGACCCCTTGGTTCAATTCCAGACCTGGAGTGCTATCTGTCTGGATTTTGTATGTTCTTTCTGTGTTCACATGGGTTTCCTCTTGGTGCTGTGGACTCCTCCCACAGTCCAAAAACCTGCTAGTAGGTTTAGAAAATGGATAGGTGGATTCTGTGTGTTACAAGTGCAGAAAACATTTGGACTGATCAAATGTTATACCTATAATGCCCTCTTTTGCATTAGTAATGGACCAAGATCATTTACATTAACAATAACAGAGCATTTAAAATTCATAGGTATGTAAGATCACGACTAATGTTCTGTCTTTAAACCTGCAGTGCACTGAGTCCCCGATATGGTAATTAAATTTGACTTCTGTAAAAGTTAAAAAAGAAGGCAATGTCTGGCTTAATTTATTAATTGTTAGACCGCCTCTAGTTTAAAAAAAACAACAACAAATTGTGCAGAATTGATCAGTTTGCCAATTAAAATTTGACGCCTGCTACACTGTCCAAATAATGATCTTGTACAGTTAAAAGGCCTGTGCAAGGGTTATGGATGTACTGTAATTGTTAAATTCATGAGGAAATACTTTCAGGCAAACTAAATCACACAGATGCAAATCCATATTTAGATTATTTTTGCATATTTATGCATATTCAGTCCTTGTTAATGTCAAGGAGAAATAAAGCCCCTTGAACTGTGTTAACCAATATACCACAATATAGTTCAGGTGGGTATCTGCGTCAGCATGCGTAGGCTGCAAAGGAACATGTAATAGGTTTATTCCATGCTGAAAAAAAGAAGAAAGAGAACATAACGTTTCAGCCTTGGAGCATTCTTCAGGTATCAGTTCTTCACACCTGAAGAAGGCTCCACGGCTGAAACGTTATGTTCTCTTTCTTCTTTTTTTCAGCATGGAATAAACCTATTACTTGTTCCTTTGTATACCACAATATAGTGTGTAGTGAGATGATTATTTTCAAGGACTCATAAAAAAGGAAACATTTTTAAAGACAAAGAAACATGACATGACAAATGTCATCTAATCTGGAACCTCAGAGTGCTACTGTATATAACTATTTTGGGACAGTTTTTTTCAGTTTTGAGGGTTGTGTTTGAAAAAATGAGAGGACAAACAGACCAGTGTTAATGAGGTCACCAGTTAGTACAGATATGCACAGCAATGGTCTTTAAAATGTATGTAGAAGCAAAATATTTTTGTCTCACAGTTACAGTAGTCAATTTGAGAGAACATGTTAAGTAAAAAGTATATAAGTGCTGTAACTGATAAAAGATATGAAAAGCATTTTGTGTGTATTGGGGGCTAGGAAGTGAAGACATTTTTGTCTCATTAATGGACATTAATCAAGTGACTACATTTTAGAACTCAAGAAATATATTGTAATACATTTTCACCTACACCTTCACCTACATACTTAACAACCACAAAATTGTCTTTTCCCTCTTATTATTTTTCATTTTAGGTTTAACATTTGCTTGTTCCTTTGCACTAATGCAGCTCCCCAGTCAATCCTCGAGTTTTAATAGTTTTAATAAATGTTATAAGACATTACATTTCTTGTGTGGAATGCTTTTATATAGCTCCTTGCATTTTGTTCTGCGGGATTTGAGGGCACTTAGTATCCTGGCATATTATACTTTGAATTCTGAGTTGAGTATTTGAATTCAGTGTTGGAGCCGCTTCTTGGGTCATTAATGTGATCTATTAAAGAGAAACTATCGAACTCTTTGAAGGCTTCCCTTTTTATTCAGCCCCGGAAAGTACATGTTCCACTGCCATTACCATCATGTCAATTACAACTCAATGGGTCTTTTTTTTCTCAGTGGTATCTAAAAGCTTTAAAGCAAACAGAAATCTGTGCGATTGTTGAGCAGATGGCGGTAATAGTCCTCTTTCAATTCTTGACTGAGTCAGTGCAGTACAAAAGAACACAGTCAAAGGCCCGTCAACATAACATAGACTGGAATGGTCTAAGAACATCGAGGCCATTTACAAGAAGGGCCAGAGCCGACTTTACTTCTTGAGGAGGCTCAGGTCCTTCAATGTATGTAGTAAGATGCTACATATGTTCTATCAGTCGGTGGTAGCGAGCGCCTTTTTCTACGCAGTGGTATGCTGGGGCCCTGGGATTAGAGCAGTGGATTCAAAAAGGCTGAACAAGCTCCTCAGGAGAGCAAGCTCTGTCATTGGGTGTGACCTGGACCCCTTGGAGGTAGTGGCTGAGAGGAGAATGGTGTCCAAACTAGAGGCCATCATGGACAACATCTCCCATCCCCTCTATGACAGGCTTGTAGAAATGAAGAGCACGTTCAGCAATAGACTGATTCATCCACGGTGCGACAGGGAACGCTACAGGAGGTCATTCTTGCCTTCTGCCATAAGACTGTACAACGCATCCACCTTGCGTCTGGGCAGAGGCAACATTGACAGTTACCTGTTTCTGGACTAAACACATCTACACATCTACTGCTACATCTGCTCTCTTTCTTTTCACGTTCACAATCGTTTTTTGTGCAATATATGCCAGGGACCAGTGCAATACATTTATATTTATATCTATTTATATCTATATTACATCTATATTTTTATTCATATGTGTTATACGATTTTTCTGCATACTGTTCTGTTCTAGTTTGTTCTTTGTGTGTCCGGACTGTGAGTAACTCTTTTAGTGCACCCCCCACTGTACTAATTGTATTGTATGTATTGTATTATTATTATTACTGTATCATTCGTTACACTGTGGCTGTGTTGTCTGTGTAAAGCTGCTGTTGCACTGCAATTTCCCTCACGGGATCAATAAAGTATTTATCTATCTATAAATTTAAATGTTCTTCTAGAGATTTAATATGATTTGAAGTAATGCATTGATTACCTTGGGTTACTTTTGCAATTATGATGAGTGAACCCCCAAAAAGAGACTATCCCAGTGACATATAACGAGATAACACTTTATAATAACATCCAGTATTTTTAATTTGCTGCACATGAAGTATGTGTATAAATAGCATTTTTTGTCCTCTAGGGGAGTGATAATTTCATAAAGGGCCTGTGAACATTCATGTGTAGTGCCAAAAACCAGACTGGATTTATATTAATTGTATTACAAAGCACTTACTTCTAATGAAGTAAAGATAGATAAGGAGAATAAAATGTCCTTATTTATAACCAAATAATGATACATTTCACTGACATCTAAAAAGGCCTGCTTGTACTACCTGGGTATTAATTATGCATTTACCATGATGTATGACATTAGTAAAGGCAGCTACTGTATATTGTTTCTTAAATGATCAAATATAACCTTCATATATAATAAATAAACCATTCTTGTTAGAATTGTCATTATCAGCCTCTTTAATGGAACATATAAAATATGATTCGCTATTGTTTTCAGTTTATTCAAAAAAGCCGGTGAATTGCCATGAAATAACTAAAAAAACAAAACAAAGCAGGTAAGCATATTCTGTTACAATAAGGTTGTTTATATGAATTCTCCACCCACCTTCAGAGCTCTGGAATCAATAATAAAATATTGAAAAACACAGGCAAGGAAAATTCTTTGGTGAAACTGAAAATAGTATTAGGAAGTCAAGACCTACAGTATGAAGTAGCCATATCATCCTGCAACTCACAACTGGCAACCCACTGAAGCTAAGCAGGTATGAGCCTGGTCAGTACCTGGATAAGAGACCTCCAGGGAAAACCTAAGGTTGCTGCTGGAGGTGGTGTTAGTGAGGCCAGCATGGGGTGCTCACCCTGCGGTCCAGGTGGGTCCTAATGCCCCAGTATAGTGACGGGGACACTATACTGTTAAAAAGCGCCATCCTTTGGATGAGATTTAAAACCAAGGTCCTGACTCTCTGTGGTCATTTAAAATCCCAGGGTGTCCCAGGGTGTTTCTTGAAAAGAGTAGGGGTATAACCCCGGCGTCCTGGCCACATTTCCCATGCCTCCTAATAATCCCCCTCTATGAATTGGCTACATTACTTTGTTCTCCTCCCCCCCCTCCCACTCCGATGGCAGGCGGAGCGACGCGCCGGTTGGAGTATTTCTTGGTCGCAGTTAATGGCAACGTCAGCTCAAAGATTTGGTTCAAACCACCAAATGCAGACTGGTGTGCTGACAAGCAGACCCTGCTGATGCAGGATTAACGCTAGGAAAGAGAGAAGACCTACAGTATGAGATGTTTAATTTATGGGGGAAAATACAAAATATACAATTAAATACACATAATCCAACTAGTATAATACTACCCACACTGCACCTATGGATTATATTACATTATATTATATAATACCATAGAAGACATACCAGTAACATCCAGTTTACAGCTATGAGGCCTTATACTCTATAGAAACTTAATGTAAAGAGCCCATCACGCCTTAATTTTTCTGATGATCACATGAAAAAGAAGATAAATTAAGGCATGATTCCTCACCAGATGTATTCTACAACTCAACAAAGAATGAAAACACATCATATTAAGTTGGAAATTGATCAGTATTGCTTCTGCATGTTGTCAGGACATTGAGTCCTGTCCAGTACTGTACATCTAGCTTAGAAAATAAACATGGAATCAAAGACATGACATTGCACTTAATGTACTGTATGCACCTCTTCAAGTTGAGCTGAATACTTTGAAAAATGACACTTTTTTTGACACATTTCTCCCATGACACACCAAAAGGCATGCGAGTATAAATGGCCATGTTACTTTGTTACTTCACACCCAATTTGAAGGTGTCCTCTCTGTAATTTAACTGAAAGAGGGTTTCAAAGGCAGATTTGGTTGCTGAATAGATCATTTCTGCTGTCGTTTGTTCAACTTAAGGTTCAAGCTTTTAAAGGCCTCCAGGGAAAAAACGAACGTTTGAAATCTCTGGGCCTCAGCGCCTGTCTTTTCATTGAGCACTCGCCGCCTCGTTCAGATGACTCTGAGACGTTACCCTAAGTAAAGCTGTCACTTGTAATTTCAGACGGATTTAAAGTGTAAAGCTCCAGTGCACCGCTGAGTCCTTTGCTATAAGCGCTAACTCTTCTCTTGGGGCTTCAGCCAAAACTTCAGCAAAACGTCCAGTAAAAACGAGGGCAGCAGAGCCAGTGAGATACCACACACATTAATTACAAGAGCCCTGAGTAAAACACAAATGTACAAAGTATACAGTAGGTCAATATTTTCATCTTACAGTTTGTAACTATTAACTGGTCTTAATGGGTCCAATGGCCTCCTCTCCTTTTTAACGTTTCTTATGTTCTTATTACACACCAGAATATCTTTAAATTATTTCACTTTCATTTAAAGAAAAGACAGGATTGTATGTACCTTCAACTGTGTGAACCATACAGGCATTGTAATTCTGTTTCCTAAGTATCTGATCAAATGTCTGGGTCATGTCCACTAATAAGGGGGCAATCGAAAACAAGTGCATCTTATGTTGCAGAAGTAACAAGAGAATCCACTTTCATTAGCAAACAGCTTATAGTGATGAAGTATTATCTGGAAAAGTGCTCCTCTTCGGTGTAATTTCTAATGTGCTTGTTGTGTACACTCTCCCTTTTCATGTGGCTCTTTTTGTAGAGTTGCGAGACACAAATGATATATTCATTGAAGCATGCTGTTGACAGAACAGTATCATTATGTTAAGATCATAGAGGGTTACAAGAGGGCCTGCAATAGGCTATCTTAAGTTTTGAAAAGAATGTACTGGATTATGGTACACGATGAAATACATTCTATACATAATTATCTCTAAAGGAGCTACATGTATGTTGCAGCTTGAGCCCTCCAGATTTATTCATACTTCAGATGAAATGAGAACATAAACATTATATAGAGTAGGTTACAGAGTGAATCATGTGTCTCACTTTAAAAAATAATTTTAATAATGTATCTCTAACAACATTGCTTATGGTATTTGACATTATTGTTTTTATTTCATCAGGAATATGAATGAATTTGGAGGGCACCATATGATGAATCCAACTACATGACTACATAGTCCAAGAGTTTATAAAAAAAAAAACATTCTAAGCAGTAGAACGTATTATATCTCAATTGGTTTGTTCCTCAAAGAGTTCTTGAAGAAGTACCTTTAATTTGTTACCAGATTTCCTGAGACTGATGAGGTCCTATTGCAATATCAAGGGGAGTGACATGGCGTTTAACCGCAAAGATCATTAAATGATACTTACATGAGAAACAAATAAGCTCAAGTAGAATTTCACTGCATATGCATTAAAAATTAATCCCTACAGTGTTTCTGGTAATGTTCTGAAAGTCTTAGAACGTTATATTACTTCTTTCACTTAAATCCCACAGTGAGAGTCTATTGTCCAATGTTTGATTACAGTCTAGGTTTTTATTTATTAACTATTTTTGCAGATTTAGATTATACAGTAATTCTGAAGGGAAAAGGCAATACTGTAGATAGAGGTGTCGTATATTTCTAATTACAGTTTATTTACAAAAGTCCCAAACCAACAAAAGATAAACCAACATTTTAAACACTTAAATGAAACGTTTAGAACTCAAGAAGGAGAAACCACATTCATAAATGGACTGAGACATTTATGAATAGCATCTTAAGAAGGTGAATAACAGACAGCATCCATATAAATACCTAATATTGAAACGAGATGAAGCAGAAATATTTACCAGGATGAAGTTCTCAAACTAACATAAATTCCTTGTTTTCTAAACAAAATGGTAGTCTCTAGATTAATTTATCATACTGTAAGTGGGAAGAAAGGCCTCCGAACCAGTTCATCCACCCATCCATTTTCTAGCCACTTTTTCCAATTCAGGGGGATACACCCTTGACTGAACACCAGTCCATCGCAGAGCATATTGTACAGACACAAACATCCACACACTCACACTAGAGACAATGTTACCAGAAGCTGTTTACTACCAGTACTGTATATCTTTGGACAATGTCCACGTAAGCGTGGTAGGTTTATATAACC
This sequence comes from Atractosteus spatula, assembly GCF_055471065.1. Lineage (NCBI taxonomy): Eukaryota > Metazoa > Chordata > Actinopteri > Semionotiformes > Lepisosteidae > Atractosteus > Atractosteus spatula. The sequence continues at coordinate 47,913,367 of NC_142709.1, read as the reverse complement.
AGTTAATGTATAGAATTAAGTGTGAAGTAAATTTGGATATAAGGAAACGAGGATACCATGCTGTAAAAGAGAGATGGAAGGGTTTATTGGTGCATTACATGTCTTAGTTTGGAATCTTTGTTCTATTTTTTGGTTTTGTTTTGTTATTTCTGAATTTGTGTTGCCTTCCTTTGATGTCAGTTTTTCCCTTTGTAAATAGTGTGTGATTTGTACTTGGAAAAAAAATATCTTTGGACAATGGGAGGAAACCCATGCAAACATGCAAACATGCAACTAACTAATAATATGACATGTCATGTCATTTGCCAAACCGTTTTATACCATATGGTGTCGCGGGAAGCCGAAGCCTACCCAGCAAGCAATGAGTGCAAGGCAGGGTACACCCTGGACAGGGCACCAGTCCATTGCAGGGTCAGTGCAAGACAATCATACATGGGAACAATTTGGAAGCCACAGTAAAGGCAGAGGGGGGATTTGTCCCAGACACCAGGATAGGTCCCTACTCTTATGCCTGAGGATCTTTAATGACCACTGAGAGTCAGGACTTCGATTTAATGTCTCATCTGAAAGACGGACTAATTATATGAATGGTATATAGTTAATTGATATAGTAATTGAGCCCAGGGCCCCAGCCCTGTGAGGTTACACTGCTCCACTGTGCCCATCCAAAAAGGTTAATATAGATTTTTTTTGCATACCAAGGCAGCTAGAAGATAGAGAAGAATATAATATTGATGAGATTTGTTTTCAGATTTGAATCAAATATTATTTTCCCTCATGTCCCGTCCCAATCTAGCCATTTTTAAACCAAACAAGCTCAGCTAGTCAAGTCAACAGCTCTTACTGCAACAACCCTATACCACATGAAGAGAATGAGGATATGAATGCACTCAGTTGCCAGAGCAATTTGGTATTTGAGCTCCGGAGTGACTTGGAGGAGATTTAGCACCAGCTGGAGAGGCGGGATGTCTCCTGTTGACCGCTTTAAGAAGCAAGAGTCACTTTTGCTTCACAAGCTGAGGAACCCAACCAAGGCCTGTCCGTCCCTGCTGCTGTTGCAGTAATTTGCATAGATAAATAATCTGGCCGCCAAATTCTGAACAACCTGAACCCTCTCCCAATTTTTTTCTGGGTTAACAGTTTAGTTTAGCCATCCATTATAAGCACTTGTTAACTATGCTTGAGTGAATAGTTTGAGAGAAGATCTAGTGTGTGATGAGCATTAAAAGCACTTCTAACATGAGTAGAGCCAATGTAAGTTTCCTCGAAAGCATACCAGTGGTTCACAACTAGGATCCTGGAGGGATTCTGAAAGAATGAGACAGGTTATTTAAAACTTAAGAAAACTAAGCTAACAGTGTTGGGATATCCGTCATCCGTCCTTCAGATGAGACATAAAACCGAGGTCCTGACTCTCTGTGGTCAGTAAAAATCCCAGGGCGTTTCTCGAAGAGAGTAGGGGTGTAACTTGGCCAAATTTCCCATTGGCCCTTACCACTTATGGCCTCCTAATAATCCCCATCTATGAATTGGCTTCATTACTCTGCTCTCCTCCCCACTGATAGCTGATGTTTGGTGAGCGTTCTGGTGCACTATAGCTGCTGTTGCATCATCCAGGTGGGGCTGCACATTGGTGGTGGTGGAGGGGAGTCCCCATTACCTGTAAAGCACTTTGAGTGGAGTGTCTAGAAAGCGCTATATAAGTGTAAGCAATTATTGTTATTATTATTGTTATTATTATTATTATTATTATTATTATTATTATTATTATTATTATTATTATTATTATATACAAGGTGTGTGGCAGATTTGTATACTTATGTTTGTCAGTATCCACTTCCCCTTTCTTCTGAAATATATTTTTCATTTTATCCTGATATGTTATGACCATTAAGAAACTATAATTTTTCTGTGACAGATTTTGCAACTTCTAAACTGAAGTGTAAAACATTTGTATTTATTTATAACATCTTAACTAATACAGTATAACTAAGACTCTGTAGATGATTGAATGTATTCTTTCCAGCCTCAGTGTGGATGGTCCAAAGCTTTTCTTCATTTTTTAATTTTAGCTTCTTAATAGGTGCTTGCACTCTTTATTTTCATGAAAGCAAAGCATTTTGATAGACACTGAAATACATGAAACATTTTCAACTTCCCTCCTTCTGAAGGCGTACAAAGAAGATTGTTTCAAAAGGCAATAACATTAAACATGTTTTTTAAAAAGAATTTGCATTGCTGATTCCATTTGGTTATAATTTGCAAACATTAGGCCAGCTGTACAAATGTATGAGGTGGTTTAATCTGGATAGATGTTTCATAGAAATGAAAAGCATATATAGCAAAAAAAAAAGAAGTAAAAATGAAAGCATATACTGTACAGCATTGCAAATAAAGCTGTGCATTCACTTGGAGGAAAGCCATATTCACAATGCGGGAAAAACTAAATTTAGTACTTTAAAAGATAAATCCAAATAGCGATGACGGCTGGATCTTATAATTTGCTTTACAATAGGTATATTACCTAACGAATCATTCTTTCTGTAATTATCAAACAGCACAAAATGCTAAATTAAAACAAGTACCACCAGTGAGACATTGTGTTTGCATACCCCATATTTCTTCTTCAATGTAATGTCTTTAAACATGTCTTTTATCATTCCACTTAGTTCAAGCCTTTTGTCTGGGAAATAGTTCTGCATCCATCAAAGCATTTTAATTAATGATTTTACAGTAAGTGCAACTCAAAAACCTCTCCATCCCATATCAAAAAGCACATGTGTTTTCTTTTGTGCTTCCCAGGTAGCCACGGGCATTTGCAAAAATAGTCTACTTTCCAAGATAATCAAGCATCTTCCTGTTGTAGCATTTATGCCTGAACATTAACATGTAATACAGTATGTACTTTTTTAAAATAAGTTAATTTGCCATATGATCTTGAAAATGTTATTATGTGTCCATAACATCTAAATGACGCTATAGGAAACCTCATACATAATATTCTAAAGGATTTATTAATACTTTGTGACAGATTAACAAAACTTGCACATTTTATTATTTTGACTAATATACTATAATTTTTAATTATTTCAGTTTGTAAAAATATCAATAAGCACTTATAGAAAGACACCCATAGCAGAATGTCCATTAATAACATAGGACTACCTCTGTCCCAATAAAACTTTTTTAGTAGCTCCTATTTTATAAAATACTTCTTTTTCTTACTGTATACAGTATACAGTACATCTACTGAAGCTCACCTCAGTCAATAGTTAAATTGACAATTGTTGTTGGCCAGGAATTGATGTCATCAGATGGAACTCAGCTATCATGAGGTGTTTCGACCCTTATCCATAACATCGTCCTGCTGGTGGGTCAGCAGTGATAGCCAGTCACTGCTCCTCTCCTCCTGGCCTCCTGCTTAAACCCTCTCTCCTGTTCCAGTGCCAGCATGAGGCTCTCTCCGCTCCTCTCCCAACCTTCTGTCTTTCAGAAAATGCCTGTTCATCTTTCTCTGCACTCCTTCCACCATTGTCATGGGTACCTCCTCTACTGTCAGCAGCCACAGGAGTCTAGGCAGCAGCCTGTGTTGGTAAAGCAATGCCTTGAATTCCCCTGGGAGTCATGACCCATAAGTCTTCCTCAGACACTCACTTACCTGCTGTTCAGTGCTGCCGACATTTTCCCTGTTAAAAAGTGGATTGTCGAACCATTTACCCAGGCATTTGACTGGATCTGCCTCTATTGATGGCTTCTGGAGATATAATCTTTTGGTCACTCTACCTTTCCTGATCCCCATATATCTGACCTTCTTTGCTTTGAACTTCATTCTTGCACAGGTTGCCATGTCCTCTAGTGCTTTCAAAATCCATCTTGCTTGCACATGAGATGTAGTTTTTACCATAAGAACATCCATGAACCCCTTGTAAGGGCTGGTTGGCAGGTACCTGATTGCGTCTGATGCCCAAGTGCTTGTTCTCCTGTTGATTATTATAAGCTGTTATTATAAGGTTCATTCCCATGCTGTACAAGATAGAGGAGATGGTACAGCCTGTTACAATTCCTTTCTCAAACTCTTGAAATAAAATGTGCTGCCTTAAACTGCAACTTGATTCCTCGGTAGTAGCTGTTAATCATCCCCTTGACATGGTGTGGGATATGATAGTGCTCCAAAGCAACCCAAATCAAACTAAGTGGGACAGAGCCATATGTATTAGCCATGTCCAGCCAGACAACTGTCAGGTCTCCTTTACTGGACTACTGAGAAGAAGATTGGGCCAGGGGAAAAAGAATAACAGGAAAAAGAGAATTCTACACACAAAATGGTTACCATTTTAAAAGTAGCTTCTGGCATAAATTTGCAATGCATTTTTGTGCCATCAGCATGAAAGTAAAATCACCATTTTATTTCCTAGATATAAGATGTAAGATATAAGATAAATCAATATGTTGACTAAACAGCAAGGAGTTTAAAACAAAGTTCTAAGCAGACTGCACAGCACCCAATTCAGAAATTAATTTATCTAGTACAATGCTGATGTCAGGATGATAAATAGAAAGTAATCTAGTCCATCGCCTTCCCAGAAATACCAACATGAGAATCCAGACACTATAGCAAAATCTCTTGATTGATAATATCAAGTACTGCAGTATAACCAAAGAGAACAACAAGAGACAGAATAACTGAGTCAGTAGGCATTTGAAGGTCATTGCAGAGCAGAATTCTCAGTGCTATAGCACTGAAGAAGGAATATAGCACTATAGAAGGAATTTTAGATTAAAATTTATGTAGCAAATAATAATCGCTGAGATGATAATTAGGTTCATCAGTGACAGCCTTCTGTTTACCTTCAATTATTAAACAAATAGTTGGTATATCAGTGTCATTTCTAATAATTTTTACTGTGGCCATGATCAAAAAATAACTCTTGCACAGAGTTTCCAGCGATTGGAAATGTGTCTGAGCTGGGGTCCTCTCTGATAAGAAGAGTCCAAAGTTTTTAACACAAACCAGGGCATCATTAATTGGATTTGGCATTTCTCATTTTTAAACATCCAAGTGACTCCGTTTACTCTGTTCTATCAAAAGATTTCCATCCTGGACAGTTTCTTTGAGTCAGAGGTTATGGTCAATTAAAGATGATTAACCAATGAGGAATATACAGGGTTGAGAAAGACTCTACAACTAATGAAATCACAGACAATCCCCAGTAGTGATTACTGGACCTTAAAAGGTTTTGTAAGACTATACACTTTGATCTGTTTCTCTGCTCTGTTCTCTCCTTCAAAACCTTGTTCAAGGATAGAGAAAAGACCTCATGAAACTTTATCTGCCATAAGAGAAATCTTGCACCTCGTGAACCAATTTTGATTTTGTCCAATCAACGGAATTAATACATGTGGACCTTTTTGTCGACTGTCTGAATATCAGAGCATATTCAGTAACAGTGCAACACTCTGGGGCAAATCAAGTTCTCCCCACCTATCTCACTCAACTGGACCCTAGTTCCACCTTGTTGGAAACTGTTGGAAAACATGGCTCAGTGCAAAGCTAGCTGGGAAAAGGCCTTTTAGTTTGGATGGTACTTTTTTAAACAAAACTATACAGTAACGACCACAGGGTTCGGGATGGAGCAGACATAGGACTCAGAAAAAGGGGTTAACCAACACATTTATTAACCAGAACAGGGGAAAGATATACACACAGGGACAGGGATTACAGCTCTACACCTAAACTAATACAGACACGGAAGGGAAGAAGCTGTCTCCCAGCCTCCGTCCCACTATTTACAGTACAGTCCCGTAGTCCCGCCCCTAGGCGCTGTTCTCAGCCCGCCTGGCGTGCGTATGGCTAAAGCGCCCCCTGTGGCACTACAGTAATTTATCCACATTTTAACAACTCTCATATTCTTAATTCATTTCAACATTATTTTAATTAAACTGTAATTATAACACATAGAGATATTTACTGAGAATCTTAACAGTTTACCCAACTGCTTTTACACAAGAAGTAGATATTCTTTAAAGCAATTAAGGTAAAATAAATAATTTTATTTTACTTTTAACAACAGTGGTCTGTGCATGTCTATATTGTACAGGAAATCATAATTATCCAGCACTGTAAATTTCAGTGCGTTACTGCAGTCTGTAACTCTGCACACTGCTGTGATGTAACAGGCTTTTTTATTGCTTATCCCCAGGACAGAGTGTGCTTTCTACAGTGAAATATTTTATAATAGTGTTCCCTTTCCAGTATACTGGTTCTGAGACAGCTTTACACTACTGTTTATCCAAAAAAAGCGTCTTCATAAATACAGCAGCTCTTGGAAAAAGTGATTTTTATGATTTTGAAATGTCACAGGTATTTCTTCCTGCGTGGTTTTAAGTTGAAGGCTGAAGAAACACTTAAAAGAAATGACCTTCATAACTAAAATTGCCGTTAATAGGACTTTCCTGTATCCTCAGCTATTATGAGAGAGCCAGCCTGTTCCAAAGTCTGGAAAACAGAAAAAATGTTTAAAGTGCTGTCTTCCTTGAACAGTACTGTAGTTCTTTTGATTGCGGTGCTCCCTTTTAACACAGTGTAATCTTGGTCATTCTTATTTCCTGCTTGAAAGTGTTAAACCATTGTTAATTAAGTTTAAAATGTTGACAAGCTTTGATTTTCAGCTGAAAAAGATATGAAATATGTAACAAAAAATCAGCCGAGAGTGACTTAATGTCTCATAAAGAAAACTGTAATATGAGATTGTTCTTCAAGGCAAAGAAACAGTATCACACAGTCACAGCAAACCTGTCCTTGTAGAGCAGACTGTATTAGAGTTTGCATAAGATCCCACAAAACTGTTCTAGTCATACACAATACTATCAGTTATAAAAGGTAACTTTGACATTAATGGTGTTTTTCAACTCAAGGTTGTACCACAAGATACAGGTCATTATTGGGATGACTGTGTTTTTTTTGGTAGTATCAATCTCCAAAGTGTAATATTGAACTTCGCTCAGTGTAATGTGAATGCCATGTGGCAAGACTTCAATATTAAGAATGTCAAATTTAAATATACATTACTTTGATGCTTATCTGAAAATTTGCATTAAATGCATCTAACTGTACTGTATGTACTGTAGTTCCCCCTAAGGATGAATGAGCCTTATGAACTGGAAAGGATTTCATACATCAGAGGAGGCACGGTGGCACAGTGTTCATTTCTGGACCTGGGGTACCTTTTGAATGGAGTTTTTATGTTGTCCCCATGTTCACGTGGGTTTCCTCTGGGTGAATCGGTTTACTCCCACAATCTAAAGACATACTGTACTACTAGGTTAATGAGCTTCTGGGAAAATTGGCCTTGGTGTGAGTACAGTATGTGCTGGTCTGTGTCTGTGTGAGCCCTGTAATCCACTAGTGTCCTGTACAAGGTGTACCCTGCCTCACTCCCACTGTTTGCTGAGATAGGCTCCGGCCTCCCCATGCTGACCCTGTATTGGATGAAGCGGTTAGAAAAAGTATGGATGTTTACATCAGTGGGCGGCATGGTGCTTTGGTTAATTGGTATCATCCCATCTATGATAGATGATTGCCACAGCTCTTACCAGGAATAAGTGACGTTTGGTAATGTATGCATGTATTCATCTGTAAAAATGAATTCATCCTGAAGAGTTTTGAAGTGCATCTTGGAAAATACATCTTGGATTCTAAGCTAATCAGCAATGCTATGAGCTCCGTGCTGTTGTTAAAAAATACCAATCTATATTTAAAAATAAATTTTTAAGTGAAAATATCTTTATGGGGAAGCAGCTACTGGACATATATACTGTATATGATTGCAACTTAGTGGAATGTGGTATACTGGGGTTACATAGCGTTAATGGTGGTTATTAAGCATGTCAGGAGAAATTGAATACCAAACTCTTCTCTGTAAAATTAATTATATTCGTTCCCACGAGCAGAGACTCTCACAACAAAACAATAACCGTGCTGACATTTGTTTAAGGAAGGATATGCCACACTCCGAAGTTCCAGGCAGATAATCATGTCATTTGGACTGAGCTGCAGCACAGATGACGCCAGATGGTGGGGAAAGACAGTGCAGCCCTGCACTGGTGAAGAAGTTATCCTGAGTATTACTCACACCTGCTCGACAGCACAGCCCACAGATAGGCTTAATCAGGCACTCATTAAACTCGAGACATCCATGCTCCCGATACAAGAAGATCATTCTATTGACTTAAAATGTAACCTTCAGCAAGGAATACATACCTCCTCTGCCTAGATGACTGACTCTCTGAACTAGTAAGTGTTTGCTTACAACTTCAGATTGCTTCTGTTCAACCCCTTTGCTCTACTTCAGTGCAGGAATTTAATAACATCTTTTTGCAATATGATTTCAGAATCGTAAAATTAAACTTTGAAGACATACAGTAATTGAGCTGCTTTTGTCAGGAGAAGTTAGGAAAAGGAGACACTAAACACTAAAATATGAGTCAATTTCTGTTTATGCATGACATTCAGGTGAACAAAACCTTAGAATTTTCTTTTCATGTATGCAGTTTTTACAGAAGACTGATGAGAATCTCCACATGGATTTTGACTCTTTCTTCATCCCAGAAACAATTATATATTATATATTCGGTTATATTATTCCTGATAATCAAGCATGTAAATTGTAATTAGAATTAAAATGCTGTACCCCAGTAGGGAAATAGTCATTGTCATCTTCTTAGCATATTAGAGAAAGCAATACAATTGCTTGGCGCAAAAGAAGGAGAAATCTACACCTCATGAACAGCATTGCCACCTTGTAGCCTTATCTCTTCTACAAAATCAAATGTAAGCTAAGTAAGACTGGGCCTGGGAAAGGTGAGTTCTAAGGAAATCCATTTTATAAAAAAATCTAGATTGCTACTTGAAGTCTGCACTGAATATGATGATGGATTACCTGGACTACAGAGCCCCAATTGTACCTGTTCCCGAGTGCAAGCATACTGCCGAGCATACTCCTCGCTTCTTTTCAATAACTTGACAACAAGCTGGACAAACTGAGAGCAAGGCATGTTTTCCATTGGGACATTAAGAACTGCAACGTCCTAGCGTTTACTGAAACCTGGCTCGACCAATCCACCCCGGATACCACCATCCCACCTGTAGGTTTTTCTGTGCACCGTCACAAAGGACAATGGACTCGGGGAAGTTCAAGAGCGGAAAGGGTATGTTTTATGGTTAATAACTCCTGGTGCACAGACATGGAGACTATTTCATCGTAATGCACCCCACATCTTGAACATCTGACAATTAAATGTCGTCCTTCTATCGCCCAAGGGAGTTTACACTGGTAGTCCTCATGATAATACAGTATATATTCCTCCGCAGGCTAACACCACAAAAGCACTGGAGCAACTACACGAACACTTAAGCGGACTGAGAACTCATACCCCAAGGGCACATCCATCACAGTGGGGGACTTCAATGGCGCCAACCTAAAGAAAATCATGCCAAACCTGCATCAGCATATAAACTGCCCGACGCGCAGAACAAACACGTTGGACAATGTTTACACTCCCTTTCAGGATGGCTACAAAGCCCTCCCCCGACCTTCTTTCGGCAAATTTGATCACACCTCCATCCTGCTACTCCCTGCCTATAGGCAGAAACTCAAGCAGGAGAAGCCTGCGACAAGGGCCATTCAGCGCTGGTCAGAGGAATCAGACTCTATTCTAAGTCACTGCTTTGCCACCACTGACTGGCGGAATTTTTCACGAAGCTGCCGGGATCAACATTAACCTGTATGCAAACTATGCTACTGGCTGCATCAGCAAATACACAGAAGATGTTGTCCCCAGGATTACTGTTCGCACATACCCAAATCAAAAACCATGGGTACATGGTGAAGTACGCACTAAACTGAGAGCGAGAACATCTGCCTTCAACTCTGGAGACAAGGACAAGTACAGAAAATCCAGATCCGATCTCAGAAAAGCAATAAAAAAAGGCTAATTTACTGTAACTACAGAGTGAAACCGGAATCACAATATCATGATGACTGGGACACTCGGAATATGTGGTATGGAATCTGGACCATCTCAGAATACAAAGTGAAACACAGCAACACGACACACACCTCTTTTCTCTCTGATGAACAAAATTCATTTTACACACGGTTCGAAGTCCATAACACGGAACCAGGTAAGGAAATCCCAGTAAACCAGGGGGAAGCTGGTGTATACAAATTTTTTAAAAAGACTAATCCAGGCAAAGCTCCTGGCCCCAACGTTATCCCTGGTCATGTCCTGAAGGCCTGTGCAGATCAACTGGCAGATATCTTCACGGATATTTTTAATCTCTCACATAATGCACAGTCCCCTCTTGCTTCAAGAACACCACCATTGTTCCGATCCCCAAGAAAACCAGAGTTAGCTGTCTGAATGATCCCCCCCGTTGCGCTTACATCTATCATCATGAAATACTTCGAGTGGCTGATCAAAACACATATCACCTCTTTACTGCCCAACACCTTGGACCCACTGCAATTTGCATATAGACAGAACGGATCAACTGAGGATGCCATCGCCACCCCTCTACACACTACCCTTTCACACCTAGATAAGAAAGGAACATATGTGAGAATGTTGTTTTGATTACAGCTCAGCATCACCATCGTACCCTCAAGGCTTATCACCAAGCTAGGACTAAGCTCCCTTCTCTGCAATTGGATCCTGGACTTTCTGACGGGTTGACCGCAGGTGGTAAGAGGAGGCACAAATACATCTTCCACCCTGACTCTGAACAGCGGTGCCCCCCAAGGCTGTGTGCTCATCCCTCTCCTCTACTCCTTATTCACCCACCACTGCGTCACCAGGAACAAAACAAACTCTTTCATACTATATAAAATATAATAATACTGTAATTAATGTTCACTTTCCACCTTTTGCTATGTATGTAATGTATAAAGCAAAGCATTAATAGACTGATTATGTATAAAAGGATTATTTATAATGTTTATTATAACATATGGTGTAAAAAACTTCAGGACCACACACTCAAACCTGTGTAAAAATATTATAATGATATTCTTTGTCACATAGTTTAGAAGTCAGTGTATTATATACTGTAGATTTTTAGATTTTTAAGATTATGTAACTGCTGATGCTACATACAGTACATAGCCTGTACCTTCTGTTGCTTCCAGTATATACATGCTTTTCATTCATGTTATACCAGGCTGTTTTCTGAACTACAGAAAGTAAGATAAAAAAAAGTTCAGAAAAGGGAATATTTTGACATTATTTACATTGAGTCCAAAACTGTTATAACCACGGACAAGACATTAATATCTCATAAAAGCTTTTCAACACTTAGATAAAGTGTATACAGCTGTTTTTAAACATTAACATTAAACTAATACTATAGCTAAGATTCTGAAGAATGCATAAGGTGCTCTTTCTAGCTCTCAGGGTTTATTTCTATCCTATCTTGGCCATTATAAAGCTTTACATTAAAAGAGTCCAATTAAATTGAATATGTTTTACACAGAATTGAAATACATTGCTGATTCAGTTTGGCTGGACTTCACAAAATTAAACTAGTAACATGAAAATGACAGATGGTTTCATCAGCAGGTCTTCTTTGCCCCTTCAGGGTGTCTTGATAGGAGCGTGCTGGAATTGTAACAAAAGGATAAAACCCAAACTGCACAAGTGTACAGCTGTGCATGTACTTGGAGGTCGGTTATATTCGGGACCCAGGAATACGAGCGGTAATTACATATGTGCAGCAGTTCTCGAGGTAAATCAGAATAGCAGTGATTGGTACCAACCCTTGTAATTTGCATCACAAAAAGCCGATACTACCTAACAACGACATTTTTCTGTGATTATCATTAAATACGCATATTTACAGAGTCTTAATAAATACTTATAACAGATGGTTAAAATATGGTGTTGTCTATTACTCTACAGATTTTACAATATCACCTGCAAAGGCATGTTTAATTCACCACTGACAGGCATGCAAGTTATTGCATAGCTTAGTTCATGCACATGAGGAAGTAAATGGAACATTGAACATTACTTTCGATGCTGATGTGAAGAAACCTTCCATAATACATATGTGATGAAAGGAATACAATAGAATATTAGAACAGGTACAAACAATAGGAGGCCATTTACCCCATCTGACCAGTCTAGCAATGATCAAAAGTTCTCATCTAGCCATTTCCATGAAAGAAGCCAGGGTACTGGATTAAAAAAACACAGCTGGCCAGCTCGTTCCATACTCCCACAAAGAAGTGTCTCCTGTTCAGTGTTTTAAATGCACTATGTGGAATGGTTTGCCACATCAGATCCTAAAACTTATTAAAATTATCTTCGGGTATTGAGAATCATTTATTTTATGTTGTAAGTGAGCTATCACATGATTTTTCTTTCAGACGAAAGATAGTAACATACAGTACTGTTCAAGGGAGGACCTATTATTTGACCAATCAAGCTACTTGATGGATGACATTGCAACTCAGATTCCTTCCTATCTTTCTATTAGTCTCCAGGCTATGAAGGGAGAGCTATCCTTGACACAACTGGCACATTGTTAGGCTAACATTTCACTGTTATGGAAGCTGACACAGGCAAGAACAATTCTCTGTTTCCTATCTCCAAAATCCAAAGCCAGATGATAAAGAAACAGATAGCCTTGTCACTTGTGATAAAGTGTGAATGAAAAATAAATACCACAGCAGACACTTGATCAATACAGTTCGCTCCACTGACATTTAGAAGCAGATATTGCAGCTTGTATTTGATGGGTTGTTGTAACCGCTCTTCATTTTCTCATTGTGTTGAGAGTATTTTCAGATGTGTGGATCAGCGATATGTATTTTTTATATAAGCCCTCATCGTGACTATTCAGGCTGGAGTGGAAGAGTATACTGTAGATAGAGCTCAAATGCAAAATGAGAGAGATTACATAAAAGCCACTTACATTCTAGATAAACATTTCTTATTCTTTATCCCTAATTTTGTGAATAAGTGGTAATAACAGTATAATAAGAAACTTGAAATTGTCCAGTCAAAACTGAAATCTTGCTTACATTTTAACCTAACCTAACCCAAGCGTCATCAAATAAAACAAAAAGCTACTCAGAGTCCTCACCCCTGAGTACAATTGAAATCAGTTCCACAAAACTGGACAAGACTCGTGATATTCATAATACAAAAAGTTATTATTAACAGAAATATATTTCTTGCTCACATGCTTTATATGGCAATGAATAAATGATCTTTTAAGCTTTTTCTGCTTTAAAAGCAGAACAATACCACTTGTGAGTAATCCACTTAGGGGTGTCAAAATGTATTTTTTATCATGATAAAGAAAGGTACGTTTTATGTGAATAACTTGGACTTCAAAGAATGGTAACTTAAAACATTCTGTGAGATATGGAACCGAGAAAGAAATATACACAAATCAAAACATTAGTTGATATGGTATTCTCAAACTCAAAATTAAAATGCCATATGTATTATTTAGTAAGAGATCTAAAAGACCTGAAATGACTAGAAGCAGTGATGAAATACAGAAATTAATTAGGAATAAGCCAAAGGAAGAGAAAATACATTTGTACAGCTGAATATACAACCAATGTCCATCACTCATCAGTAGCACGGGGTGTTTGAATTACATAAGATTCTACTGACCTCTAAGAAGGCTGATTCTTCCCATTGTAACCTGTATCACTGAGATCAGATAGACTGATGTGCTGCAAATTGGATCCATGGGTGTATCCTGTTGTTACAGTATGTGAGATAAGGCTTCAAAGTTGTTGCCAAGAGTGAGCTCAAACACTTCTTTTCAGTTGCTCCTTCTTTTTCTGAGGCTCCACAGTCTATCAATTTCTAATTTAAAGTGTCATGGCCTCATGACACTTTGAAGTAGCAATTAATATTTATTTTACAAGCATCCTACTACAGTACACACATTCAAAAGAAATGGCAAAAAGAAGGAATCCTATATAGAGATGATTAAAATGAACCAAAAATGGAAAAGCCTGCTGTGGCAAACCTAATTTATTTTAGATGCAAAATTATCTTAACAAGCCACACAATTAATTGAAAGCCTGCATGCAATAATAATGGTTCAGATGATTTCAGAATTAATACACCTGTCTCTGTAAGGTCCCTTAGTCAGGTACGAACGGGAAGCAAATATGCATCTATGAAAGCAGAGACGCTTTTAATTCAACAAAGTGATAAAGCCGTATAAATGCATAGATCAGGAGAAGGCAATAAAAACCCTATTTTAAAGACTCTTCATAGCTCTTGTGTTATGAAGGTGGAGTTTATCATTACTACAAGTCAAGTCAAGGAGGATAGTGGTAAGGAAGGCCACTGTGAGTCCAAGCACAGCATTGAGTTACAGAGTTCAGTGGCTGAGATGGGAGAAAATGTCAGTGGGACAATGTCTCAGTCCTTCCCTCAAGGGATCTTGTATGGCACTAAAATACAACTTCTCAAATCCCTCATGGGGTTTGCAACAAAGTACGGGACCTGAAAATGAGGTAAAAGGTTTTGTGATCAGACAAGACACCATCCCTACTGTTGAACCTGGTGGTTACAATATTAGGCTCTACAGTAGCTCTGCTTCTCATCAGCAGCATCACTGGAAAGATTGTCAAGAATGATGGGAAACAAAACTTCAGCTTTCAGCAGACTAATGATCCACAAGGATCATTCAGCAGAGTAATGATAGCACAAGGCCAAAATTACTTTGCAGTGGTTGAGGAATAAGAAATAAATTGTTTGATGAGGGGCTGAGGAGGGGTGGTGCGGTGGCTCTGTGGCTGGAAGTTTGTCGGTTGCTATCCTGCACCCGGCAGAGAAATCCTACTTAGTTGGGCCCCTCAGCAAGGCCCTTAAACCCAACTGCTCCAGGGGCGCCTTACAAATGGCTGAGCCTGCACTCTGACCCCAAGCTTCTCTCCCTGTCTGTGTGTCTCATGGAGAGCAAGTTGGGCTATGCGAAAAAACAAATTCCTAATACAAGAAATTCTATATGGCCAATAAAGTCATCTTCTTGTTCTTCTTAGAGTTCTTGAGTGTCCCACTCAAAGTCCTGACCTGACTCCTAACAAGAATGTGTGGAGAGACTTGAAACCACTGTCTATAAGCAATCCACAGACAAGCTGAGAAATCTTGAGCAAATCCACCAAGAAGAAAGGGCATAACTTGCAAAAAATGAATGTACCAAACTGGTAGAGACCAGAAAGACTCGCAACTGTAATTGCTCCCAAAGATACTTCCCCCACATCTGTCTGAATACTAGTGCCATCATATTTTCCCTTAAATTTTGTAGGCATCTAAAGGTAAGACACATTACAGCAAACATCTTCAGTTTTACATAAAGTTTAACAAATGAGACCCCGTAGGAAGCTCTCAATAGTTTTGCAGGGTACTGTGGGTGTACCTTGTTTTGCACTTTTAAATGCAGTGCAAGCTACTAACTTATCAAAACATCCCACTGAAGCAATTGCAACTACACAGATAACATACTGTATTATTTCTGCTTGGGTCAGAGATGCATTGCATGATTAATTAAACGGGGCCTTGTATCTGTAGCGAGTGGCAACGTCAGCTCCATTTGCCCAATTTATGAGCAACAGCAATGGGTTCACTCAACCTAGACCCATGTGATGGGACTCTTTCATCAGTGACACATGGTGGCTCTTCTTTGATCTGCAGGTTATTGCTGACATGAAAGTGCCATTCACAGCACTGTCATTAATCATCATACTTTGATCCTCACTGATGACATCAAAGGAAAGCACAGATACAGCAATTTGCAAAGAGTATTTCCACGGCACACCTAACGCAGTTTCCACAGCAATAATTCCTCCTCCTCTTGGTGCAATAATAGAGATCATAGAGGCCAGGAGTGCAAAAGGGTCCCAACGTTGTATTCCTGAGCCCCAAAGAGATGTGGGTTTGTAAAATTTCATATTTTAAGTAAGTGTAAAGAATGGAGAATTGTAGGCCTTGTGAATTAAGCATTCATTACTGCCCAAGACATGTACAGTATGAGCTCTATGCTGGATCATTACTACATGTCAGTGGTATTGTGAAGCTCAATCTTTCCATCTTATTTATATACCCTCAAGAAATTGAAAACTTCTCTGAGGATTTAGGGAGGCAGCAGAATGATTTCGGCATATTGAAAGTTGCCTATTGTTTATTCAATCAATGCCAGATGTGCAGTGATGTCAAATTGCATCAAAGGCCAGCTTTGTGTTATTCTTCGACATGGCATCAAGGAAAGGAAACTATGATTTTTCTGTTTGAAAATTCAGACACACTGGAGTGTGTCATAAACCTGACTGATAAGATTGTGCTTACAAAATCACTGTGCTGTGCTGTGGTTAAATAAATATTATTTCCAAAAGCTTTCTCATGCTTTTCTACTGTATTGTACTTGCTAAAAAGCACTAAGAAAGAGGAAGAGAGCATTTTAAAATAATATATCGATCAACTTAATACTTAGTTATAATCTAATACTTAGATCTTAATGATCTTAATACTTAGTTGTGATCAGAGATGCTTGTTATCAGTAGTGGTTCAGAGTGCTGATCATAAGAGTTTAGAGTATTAAATCCTTACAGTGAGTTCCTGTCATAGTGTCACTCACTGCTGATTAGTATCCAGTTAAATGATTGTGCAGGAAATTGTCAAACACTTCTGAAATTACCGCACTGATAAAAAGTTTGTGAACCTCCGGGGTTCATATTCTTGAATATTTTATACCAAAAACGAGATTTTACCAAAAGTCTTAAGAAAAGATGAATATTTTTTAACTGATATCTAAATTGATCAGATATATTGCAAAAAGACAATACTGTAAAATATATTAAGATCATCCATCAATTTTCTATCCGCTTTATCCAATACAGAGCCTTGGGGGAGCCAGAGCCTAGCCCACCAGGAGCAAGGCAGGGTACACCTTGAAACACCAGTGCATCACAAGGCACACACAGACACAGACACACTCACACCAGGGCCAGTTTTAACACAAGCAAACTATCCTACCAGTATGTCATTGGGCAGTGGGAGGAAAATGGAGTACCTGCAGAAAACCCACTGAACACAGGGAAAACATTCAAACTCCACACAGACAGCACCCCAGAAATTGAACCCAAGGCCTCAGGGCTGCAAGGCAGCATTGCTAGCCCCTGTGCCACCCTTAAATATGAGCCATTTTAGTTCTTTGAAACAGTTTTGAGTACAAAGAGTACAAAGTTAGGAAAGTTAGGAAAGTCATTCCCAGACTTCTATGGGGGGCTTGTGACGTTTTGCTTGTACTGTAGCTGTATTTCTTCCGAGTGTGAAAGGTTCATTCCATTTGAAACGCCACCTATTTCCCAAAGCAAAACAGGCAAGATATTCATCACATAAGACTCACTGCTGGAGCACTCCCCCACCTTCAGAAACTAATCATCAGGCAGGAGGTTAGCAGGCATGCTATATATCCTGTTTTGTCTTTGTATTTTTCAAACTAGACAAAGGACACTTCAATGCAAGGACATTGCCTAAGTCACAAGCATGGAACAAGTGTAAAAATAGAGCCCAAAAACTGGGAGGGAGAATAAAACAAAATCCAATCTGACAAAGAACTGATGAGACCCATGGATCATCAGAGCATAGCCTGTCTAGGTGAGGGTCACTGCAAAAGGCTGTCCCAGAGGAACAGAGCTCATACTGGGAATGAGACCACATGTCTGTTGCCCTGGACAGAAGGTCCCAGAGGAGCAACGTACAATATCCAATCCACCTATGCAAGTGGATGGGGATAAAGGCAACATCAAAATGGGAGAACAAACAAATTATACACAGCAGACATCCCAGTCATGATTCAAAATGCTATACCATCATTTCACCCATAATGAGCATCTGTAGAAAATGAAATTATACAATTTGGGATAAGATCACTTTATTAGCCATATACAGTACAATTTCTTGTATTAGGAATTTGTCTTTTCGCATATCCAAACTTCCTCTCCATGAGACACACAGACAGGGAGAAAGAAAGTTGGTATCAGAGGGTAGGGTCAGCCATTTATTGTAACGAAAGCGTTCTTTCAGGACCCTATGCAGACGACACAATCCGAGGAAGAGTGAGGAAAACACGGGGAAAAAAGCATGCAGGAGTTGGGAATGAAAACAGGGGGCATGTCCATGGTGCGCTGGTGTTCTGGGGGTGAATCCAAGGCAAACAGTCTAAAAGGGAGTCCAAAGGGAAATCCAAGACGAGGCAAATGTTCAGAGCCGGGTGGTCCATCCGAGACGAAGACAAACGGGATTAAAAACCGGATCCGGTGGAGGGTTGGGGGTAAAAAGGGGGCTTATATCATTCAAGTACCTTTCTTGTTGCATAGATTAAGATTCACCTAACATGAGTGATGACTAATATTAAAACTTTGTCATTTTCTTATTATATAATGCAGTATTAGTGGTTCTTTCATGCGTTAGGAACATGCTGACAGGTGGGAGTGTATAAATGCTGCTCTCAATGAGAGGGTGTCTTATTCAAAAGAATCTCTCTTGTATTTTGATTGGCAGGTGCATGATTGCCTGTCCATGAGTCATATCCTATCCTCATAGTGCCACTATGGTGGCCTGCTAACTTATTTCCTTACCTCCATGTCCACGTCTTTCTGATGATAACAAAGTGAGTTAGCAGAGAGCTGAGTTGCAAAAGATCACATCTGTCTGTTGATACCTGAGTGTTAAGGGTGTTGTTGGCATTTCTTTTCAGATGTGATTACTGAGACCCAGTTTCTTTGTTAGTTTTAAGGTCCTGGACTATCATGAGGTTCTGGAGATTAATTGGAAAGATGTAATCGTATGAAAGAAGAAGAGGTATTTACTAAGTAGCACAGGCTACTTACTCAAAATCCATAGCAGTAGTAATAGTTACAGTGGTACCAATGCTGTTAAAAATAAGAACTAGACTGAAAAAAGTGCCTGATCGGATTATGCTGTTCAAAAAGTAAATAATGTGGGTGACACCATTGTAAGGTGACAAATCATTCAAATTTAAGTT
This sequence comes from Atractosteus spatula, assembly GCF_055471065.1. Classification (NCBI taxonomy): domain Eukaryota; kingdom Metazoa; phylum Chordata; class Actinopteri; order Semionotiformes; family Lepisosteidae; genus Atractosteus; species Atractosteus spatula. Next base: position 47,894,289 of record NC_142709.1, on the reverse strand, counting down.
ACAGCCCTAACTTCAAATGGTATGAAAGCAAATTTGATGTAAGGCATGATGGTTTGAAAAAGGTGTCTACTACAGGTGTCTTTTCATGGAGTAGCTGTCTCTCTGAGTGTTCCTTGTTAGATTAAGTCAATGGAGGTTGGCTTAAGGGTGATTTACACAGAAAATAAATGCAGGCATTGGTGGTCAAGTTCAGTGCAGGCGTTTTACTTTTTTTTTGGTTGCTACTGCTTGAATCAGTGCTGCTGTATTGTTGTCCATTTTTTATCAGTGGTGACAAAAACCTCCAGTTGTTCTGTGGTTTGTGTTACCACTTACAACGACTAGAGGTGCTATTTCCCCAGAGCCGCTAACTGTGACAGGTCCTCCTTATCTGTTAGAGGAGAACCTACACACACTAACCAACTGATAGATGGGTGTTTTCCCAGTTTAGACTTTGAAGCGGAACATTAGCATGATGGGAATGAAAATGGACCACCCCTGGTGTAATAGAATCACCTTCTCTCCCTAAAGTGGGAGGTTTCTGGTTTCCCCTTTTGCCAAAAACATAGTGGGGTTCCTTCAGCCTGAACTGTTGGCTTTCCAGTGGAGGAATCTGGCTTCTGGGAGAGTGAGCTCTCTGGTAGTAGATAAATATATAAGAGACAGCTTCTCCTTACAGGGCCTTTGGACCTTCATCCCTTCATTTTATGTATTGCTAAACCTGAATATTCTATATTTTCTTGAAATTCTAAGTATTATTGAAATACCAATGGCCAACTTTCACTACAGATTATAATTATATACTGTGAATGATATAATGTATAAATTATATAACAGATATACAGTATACAACATGTCGTCCAAAGTTTTTAATCACTATTATACAGTATACAGTATATTACATTTAGAACTATATGAACATCTTATACAATAATGTTAAGTTAAGAAATAAGCCCTGGTGATTTTCAATTTGTTCTTTAGGTCAGAAAAATGGTAGTTTCACTGTATTTTTTGAAAGCCTTCTTTCATTGCTAAGTTATGCTGGAAAAGTTAAATGTAATACCTCTGTTTTCTCAATGTCCCTCTATTATATTGGCTAAGAAATGCCTAACTGCCTTTAAAGATTGTGTTGAAGCTCTAACCTTTTCATCCATTAATAAGGCTCCACAGAAAGTCTTTGAAGCAAGTGAATAGGAATCCTTTCAAATGGTAGTTTTGGAAAGATGATGTATCACCCCTGACTCACTTAAGGTCAGATGAGAGCACTCTCTTCAGAATGATCACTGCCACTTCCTCATTCTGTACTCTTTTTTACATTGGTGAACCCTGCACACTGAAAGTGCTGTTCAATTGTGTTATTCTTTTAATCAGAAACCTGATGTACAGCATAATAAGCAAACTAAATATGAGCAACCAGATGCCATTAGCAAGTGTTCACCTCTGTGATTTTAACTATGTGGCAGAGAGAGAGAAAATAAGGTTCACTCATAAGCGAAAAAAAATAAAAAAGAAAAGCATACCATGGAAATCTGTCCCTCTGTTGATCACTACACATTTTTCTCAGTTAAGAAAGGGAAAACATTTTTAGACTTTGATGGAGCCAAATGGTTTTGCTGTTTGCGATGATTACTATCTTCCCAAGCAATAAGAATTAAATAAATTATTAATTAGCAAAACAAAACACACAAACCCCTCACATTGGCATGGTCTAATAAGCAGCTCTCCACAGCTCCCAGATTATCCACAAATATTTGCACAGGTCTCTAGCCTTAACCCTAACTCTAGTTCTAACCTTACTTCTAACTTACTTATTCTAACTGAGACGATACAAGCATTTCTGTATACAAGTGTACCTCTGTACTGACAGGTACACACTACATTTGTGCATAAGAATGTCACAAAGGTTTGAAGTTACAGCCAAACTGGACCAAAAATCAGAAATAATTCTTTGGGAATGTTGTGGTGCAAAAACAATAGGGCATTCTGGGCCCATCCATCCACAATATTCCAGAAACCTTACTAACGTACAGTATGTGTTGCAGTAGTTCATGAGTGGATATGATGCGTGAAACAAACCAGGATGGTCCATCCGACTAATTGTGTCTTTACAACGCTTATACAATTAAGTATCATCCATCTATCCTTTTTCTGATTTTATCCAATATAGGGTCATAGGGAGGCGGAGCCTATCCCAGCAAGCAACTGCTGCATGGTCATTACAGGGTACACCCTAGACGGGATGCCAGTCCCACACTGCAAACACAGACAGAAACACACACACTCTCACATAAGGGTCAATTTTCCCAGAAGCTAATTAACCAGCCAGAATAACCTAGTACTGTGGGAGGAAAATAGGGCAGCTCAGGAAACCAATGTGAACATGGGGAGGACATTCAAAATCTATGCAGATAGCGCTCCAGGTTCGGAATTGCACCCAGAACCCCAGAGCTGGGAGGCAGCAATGCTAACCACTGTGCCACAAATGAAAACCCACAAATAAACAATAGAGGTCATTGGGTACCTTAAGATTCAGCAACACTCAGGTTTATGACTGTGGAGTTGTTTCTACTAATGAATTATGGTTCTTTATATGGTCCTATACAGAATTGTGTAGTTTGTGCATACAGAAAAAAATCGAAAAAGCTCTAAGCAGATCTGCGTAAAGGAAAGTTACATTATTTTGGATGCATAATGGCATTGAGGTGTCTTATGCCATGTTTAGGGGAAGACTTGTTGTTATCAGTGCTGAATTCAACACAGTACAATTTGCTAAAAATACAACAGGGTTCACAGAAAACTTTCTGCTCCAGTCAGGAATTACTTTTACTGGCCTGCTCTATAGCCGTTTTTTTTTCAATTTAGTAGAGCAGTGGTGAGATAGGTAGGCTAACACTGATGACAGCTAAGTAACAGTGCAAATCTGGCGGTTGCTCTTCAGAACAAGGATTCTCCCTGGTGTCTACATCCGCCAGTCTGCCCTGTTTTGTTTGCAGGCCTATGTCTGAGCTACATGTTGGCATGTCAGGTGCCAGTTAAATAGAGTTATCCAACATGAAAGGACCATGGCACCCAAAACCCTGATGAAGCTTTATCGTCAGAAACTTCTTTGCAAATGAAGAAATTACATCACGGCAAGAACTTTTCTCACAAGCCTAATTTATTCTGTCTAATGTTAATCTCAGACCTGGGGTGGCATTGCGAACATGTTGCAGTTCTTAAATGACCATTAAAAGGTTCATTAATACTTATCATGGTGATATTAAATAACTGTATTTATTTGACCTTTTTGTGACAGTTGTTCAGCCGGTAGTTCAAAACAAATACCAGAAAAAAGTCTTCATTACAGTCCATCCAGTTATGCATTCAGATCAGCTTTCTGTTCTTGTCACTTGTTTTCTTTAATGAGAATGTATGTAAGTTGTTTTTTTCTAAACAAGCCATATAATGAGAACAAGGCAGAGGTCATATGTCTATGGTTTTTGCCAAGGAGCTTGGCTGTGTCTGATATTTTGCTAATAACAAGCCCCTAGGTGCTATTTTTCAAGTACTGCAAAACACTGATGGCAAAAGAAAAAAAATCTATGCAGATTTTAATAACCGCTTTTATTCAACTAGAGATTTGTATGGACCATTTCTGGTTTGCCTTTGAAGTGTGCTTTTATCAGCTTAATTTCCTCTCAAAAAACATTAATAAAAACATTCCCGAGCGTCTCTTCTCATCTTGCTTAACCTGAAAGATAATATTGTAGTGCAACAGCCTTTCAAGAGAAAAATCATCACATTATTTCCGAAGAGTAAATACTTGAATAGCATAAATCCTTTGTCAACGGTAATATGAATTTTCATATTTTTATTAACACAATAAATAGATATTTTTTTACAGAAGCTAGTATACACTAAGTTAATATAACTTTTATATAACTTTTTTTTCCCTTTTTTTTTTTTTAAAACAGGAATGGTTTATAATTATTGGCTTAAACATACTATATGCTAAAGTTAAAGACATGTAAATAGCATCTGATTGTATGCTATGGATTACGTTGTTTAATGTGGTATATATCTCTGAAGGATCTCCACTGCCATATATCCTACTACAATTGTGTATTAGTGCAGTAGACTACTGTACATATGTTTTCCAAATAGATAAGATCATGCCTGACTGCAGGAAACACTCGCTTCATCACTCCTCTGTCCTTCTAATGGTATAATAGCAGAAGATCAGTCAGACAGACCTGTAGAGGTATTCATCACTGGCACTGGCAGTAAATTATTCAACAATCAAGAGGCAGTATATAATAAATCATCTCCTTATCTGTAATTCAAGCTTGAAGTATGTGTCCCAGCTCACCACGGGTTTACTGGATTCTGCTGCTGAAGACTTAGGAGTCTGGTTAGTATTAAAGGAGAAGTTCACTTTTTACAGGCTGAGGTTTTTACAGGCGGAGAGTGTACCTTGGTCTCAGACCTAAGACATTGCAAAAATATATTTCCAACCAAGAATGTAGGATTTTTGTATGGGAGTAATTATTATTATTATTACTATTATTATTATTATTACTATTATAATTATTGTTATTATTATTATTATTATTATTACTATTATTATTATTGTTATTATTATTATTATTGTTATTATTATTCAGTGCATTACTATATCTCAAGCATCTCTTCATATGACAGGCATTTGACAGTATGATAACTGGCTCCTGCTTAGACGTGATTAAAGATGTGATGAATCACAGACAAGTCTTCCTATTCCAAGGTGTTGAACTTCAGGGATGTACTGTACCAATTAATGTTTAGAACTTTTAAGACACTCCACCCACCTCTCTTGCATAGAATGGAATTTACACCCCACATGCTCGATATTACAGTGTATGGAGTATTAATAAAATAATGCAGGCTGTTATTTTGGGGGTGGTGTATATCTCATATTGTTCAAGTTGCTGCTGTAGGCACTGACATTGCTGTTGTACTTTGAGTGAGGTACTATACCCCAGTTGCTCATTCACTCTGAGTTTTGAAGATGGACATGGCTGGGGGTGAACCCTGTGATGGACCAGTGTCCTGGCTACTGTAGGTGAGGGGAATCAGTATCAATGTTCTCTTGTCAGCTTAGTGCCACAGTAAAAACAGCATTAGCTCTGGCCTAAAGAGCATCTGTGGTTTGGATAGTGAAGATTACTTACTGCCTAATGCAATACAGGGGTTGTGGTGAGCTGGGACCTATCCCAGCAGGCACTGGGCACCAGGCTGGATGCACACTGGACCAGACATCAGTCCATCACAGTGCTCACACACACACAGGTACAGTACGTCTGTTCTATAACACACACTGCACATGGAGGAAACTTTAGATTGTCCCGATGAGCCACTATGGCTTGGATTTGATTTTTTTTTACTTTGATCAGTGCCTGCAGTGCCCATGAGATCCTCTCTCAGTAGTTTTATGCGTTCATTGGCGAATGAGACAAACTTTATTCATAGCTGTTTTTCGCTTTTCCTCTACAGCCCCTCCTAGTGTGTGTGCAGTAGACGAGAACCGTACAGAATAAAGCTGTATGCTGTGTCTTCTTCATTTCTAACCTGTACAGATTATATGATTCATATCTATTTTCTGGCACCTGGAAAACAGATTACCAGTTTATCTCAAATGCAATCACACACAGTCAAAGAATGCCGTATGCATTTACAGTAAATTGTACATATAAGCCTATGTTTATAAGAACTGAAATTGATTAAATGAATTTGCTAGGTAAGGCTTTATGTGTTGGCATCCTCAAATCATTTTTAAAGGGAATTTTGAATTCATATAAACTTCATGAAAATGTGCAGTTAAGCTCCCCAGGAATTTAATTAAACTGATTTTTCTAAATGAGCTGTGGACTGCGCTTAATTTACTGTTGCCAATAATGAAGGGAGAGTGTGGAAGCTGTCTGCCTATTTCATTTTACGGAGGGCTAAATATAACCAAGGGAGAGCTAATGTTTATATTAAGCAGATGGCCACACTAATAGCTTATTTAAAGGTGTTAATAAGGAATTCAGCATCAAAGAATTCATATTTAAATGGTCTGAGGAGAAGGCTCCAATCTCTACATCATTGGGTGGCAGCAAAATGTGTGAGGGGAAAAAAAGGGAAATTCTGTTGTCCTGATTTTTGTATTTGTTGTGCTTTTCTTGTGCCGTACCTTGTACAGGACACTTACTTATTAGCAGTGAGATTGCTCCTCCAGAGCCTGAGGTGGGTCTGAGGCTTGTTTACTGTTGTATGTATATCTCTTTGTTCTCTCTAGCTTATCTTCCCTCATTACACCTGCTTCCTGCCTTCCAGCTCCAAGTCCTCACCCCATCTTCTCAAGCTTCTCCAGCTACTCCACAGGTGCACCATCTGTCATTTTGTCCTGGGATTTCCAATACATTAGGGGTATTTTTTGAAAGCTTCTAGAAATGGTATGATCTCTTACCAGCACATAATGACAAAAACAGATGTAATCAAAACTCACACAACTGTTACGATGGTAATTCTGCTGAATAATTCAGGTGCGCAGTTGTTATGCTGCAGACGCCGGAGAGCAGCGCTGAAGCAGGCTCACAGGCCAAAACCCAAGCGCAGGACTTGTTGCGTCTCTGGAGGAGACTGGAGAGCCGAGGAGGCCGCGAGACTGAGGGGAGTTAGAGCAGGGAGACGAGCAGGTGGAGGGCTGCCAGTAACAGGAGAAAAAGCGCTAGACAGCTATGGCAGTTTGTTAGTGCTTGAGGTAATGGTTGACTTGAGACATGTAGAGCTAGTGCTATGTCAGCTCAATGTCAGAGCGTCGGCCTAGCGGAGCATTAAGCCTTAAATAGTGTGATCCATCACGCACTTGATTGCCAGATTGGCTGCCTGATTGATAAATCATAGACTAGAGAGGTGGCCCGGGGGCCATCGTGGCTGGCGGTCGGGCGAACACTCATGGCCTGCGTTCCCGTGGCAATGGCAAGCTAACAGCCACTCCCAGCCCTGGTGAAACAGCAGTTCTATGACATTTCTGACCTTCTTAAAGTGAAGTAGTCCTGTTCAAGGTGTCCAGGTTTCTGCTGAGATTTTTCTTTAGGTCCTCAGGCAGAGTCACTATCATGCCTGCGCTGCATGGAGGCCGCAGGTCATGCATCTGGTCCGGCGTTCTTGTGAATCACACCGTGCAACACTTGTACAGGCAAAGCAATGTTTTCTGGTGTAACCTCATGTCATCGGTTGTCACCCCTGATTGGAATAGTGGTGAGTATGGACAGAAAGTCTAGACCTGGTGAGCTGGATTACATTTGAACATCTCAGACTCTGATTCATTTTCCTTTAACCTTTGTACTTATGTACCCAACATTTGTACTTATCATGAAATTAAGCAGGTTAGTTCCAGTTACATTACAGCGTAACTACCTATCTGCCCCTTGCAGAAGATTCCAAGAACCAGGATGTGTGCCAGGAGAGGCCTGTCTTTGATTTCTATTACAGCAGTCCTAGGAAAACATTGTTCATTCCATGATGAGGAGCAGCAAGAGCTGTACTTTCATCTCAATATGTCCAGTTTAGTATTGCGCTAGTTTGCACCTGGAGAATGTTTGGGTAAGGAAATGTTCATTTTTATGTTTAAAATTCATTTTCCTTTAACCTTTGACCTTTGTACCATCTCCCCCATGGCTTCAGTTTTCAAGTCAAATTGGATCTTCTATTTTTTTCTGTTCTACTGCCTGGAGATTGTCTTTACATACTGTAGTTGTACTAATTATTCAACCAAACTAGTTAAAAGCTACCAGTCCTTCCAGTTCTTCCATAGCTAATTATTTTAAGGAGGCTTGTGAAATCTCCTGTCATTCTATCCTGTTTGGCTCTGAGGACCTGACAGTCCTGAGGTCTGTCAAAAAGTTTTGACATGTTAAAATTCTTATAAAAAATATCATATTAAAAATGGACTCAAAAAGACTTGCTTCTGGTGTCTTACACCTCAGATGTCCTGGAAATCTATTTCATATAGTGTATTATGTGGCTCGCTGTCAGGAACCTGATATGCAATGACGATCCAATTAGTACATTTTATTGACAGTTTTCTGTTTACTAGGTTTTAATCCATCCATATTACAACTGCTTTATCCAGTACAGGGTCATGGGGAAGCTGGATCCTGTCCCAGCAAGCAACAGGTGCAACAGGGATACATCTTGGATTGGATGCCTGTCCATCACAGGTACATTACCACACACCCTCACACCAGGGACAAGTTTACAGAAGCCAATTAACCTACCAGTATGTCCTTGGACTGTGGGAGGAAAATAGCGCACCCAGAGGAAACCCACACAAGCTTGTGAAGAACATGCAAACTCCATACAGACAGCACCCAGATCCAAAATAGAACGCAGGACTTTAGCACTGCAAGGCAGCAATGCCTACCACTGTGCCACCGGAGTTGTATCCAGATAAGCCATACATCTTAATGTTTATGGCAGCTCAAATTTAATTAGCATATCTTACAAATGTAAATGAGTTTAAATTGGCACTTACATACAATGTTTACTTTCAGGAACACTTCATGTTTCATTAAAACGGAGCTTAATGTTTCATAAGCCTTTGAATCTATTTTTATGCCTCATTGTGCTTTAACGCCCCGTGGGTTCCCCTCTTTCCAAAGTGTGGGAGGAGCAGCAAACTGACAGGCGGTCATTAATCTTGAAAAGGCAGGCGTCAGTGTACACATGTGTTCAGTTTTGGCAAAGTGACTCCAGAGACTGCTGTTTTCCATTTCTTGCTTCTTTTCAAATGTTTGATTTGAGGTTTTGGAGAATCTGTAGGAAGAGAAGGGTGTCACACGTTGAATGGCCCAAATGTACTTAATAAATGTGTTTTCTTAGTCTGACAATCAGTCTCATCAGTAGCCCAGTGGCTACAGGGATGGTGGGAAGAACACCAGTTGATCATCATGCCTCCACTCTGTGTGCTCTTCAATAGTGGCATGAAATTCACAAAAAAAGGTAGTTGCAGATTTTTTTTTAAATAAAATAATGAGTTTAACAAATATACTAGAGCCTTGTTTTCGAGCTCATAACTGGAGAGCAATTAGCCTTTTGTAGCCCTCAATAAGATCACAAGTGCAGAGATGTTTGATATTTGAAGATACAAATACACACATGGGTCAGATCCCATGTACTATACAGAAGAGGACTTGCATAAGGTACTGTTTTAGCAGTGTGGAGCAGTGGTTAGGGTTTTGCTCTCAGAACTGGAAGGTTGTGGGTTCAAAGCCCAGGTGTGACATTGTTACATATCTCTATATAGATATGACAGTGTTAGAATTCTTCTGAAATTAAAGTCTGTGCTCTGAGTGCCTTGATGCTGCAACACTGCGTATACAGTACCAAGGGCTGTAAGAACAGTACTTCCCATTTCTTGTGAAAGGAGAGTTTGGTTCATCATTCAGCATATATTTTGTCCTAAAAGTATCAAAATGACTTTGGGAAGTAGTCAAAGAACACCTGAAAGAACATAAAGTGAGTGTGATCAGTATGCTTGGAAATGTCATCCAGTACAAAAAGCTCCTTTCCTATGAATGTGTGCAACATCACAGACCATGCACAATCCTAATTACAGCGGGTCATATGGACCTCTGGAGCCAAACACAGCAGGACCTCAAGTGCATTAAACCGACTTGTAACATTTGTACTTATCATTAAATTAAGCAGGTTAGTTCCAGTTACATTACAGTGTAACTACCTATCTGCCCCTTGCAGAAGATTCCAAGAACCAGGATGTGTGCCAGGAGAGGCCTGTCTTTGATTTCTACTACAGCAGTCCTAGGAAAACATTGTTCATTCCATGATGAGGAGCAGCAAGAGCTGTACTTTCATCTCAATATGTGCAGTTTAGTATTGCGCTAGTTTGCACCTAGAGAATGTCTGGGTAAGGAAATGTTAATTTTTATGTGTAAAATTTCAGATTGGAGAAACATAAATTAAAGCACCAAATACAGTGCAGTCATCAGGCCGCTGAAAACCTCAGACAATATCCAGCCAGCATGAGTCTATCAATCAAAGGTTACTCTGGCTTCCAGCCAAGAAGAGTTTCTCATTTCTAGACATTTGGTCTGATGAAAATGAATAAATGTTTTGCAATTACTAAAATCAGCTAATCAGCAAATATGCATAAAGAATTAAATAATTTTAGCAACTAGCTGTTCATTTTTATTTCATCAGGTCTCAGTTGCCAATCCCTCTTTTAATACAGTTCCAACTCTTTGAATATTCACCCCTCCTCAACATTTTTATGCATTTCCAAGCACATCATGACAGAAGTCAAAGGGTAGTTAAGCAACTTAACTAAAGTTGATAACTTCAGATGTCTGAGGCCTGCTTTATTTTCATGTTGACTGCAAAGTATCTGGTACTGCAATGTTTCAGATACCAATAAGCTAATTAACAAATTGTTCACTGTGAGATGATCTATATCTACCTATGTATATCCATCCAGCCAGCCATTTTCAAAATGCTCCATCCAATTCAGGGTCACGAGGAGCCAGAGCCTATCTCAGCAGGCAACAGACGCAAGGCAAGATACTGTACACCCTGGATGGGACACCTGTCCATCACAGAGCACACTCAGGCACAAGCACACACACTCACACCAGAGCCAGTTTTCCCAGAAGCCAATTAATCTACCAATATGAATGAAATGTTGTGTTTCTTCTCTTTCTTCTCTTTTCAGCATGGAATGAACCTTTACTTGTTCCTTTGCAGCTTACGCATGCTGACGCAGCTCCCTACTTCTTCAACCTACCAGTATGTCTTTGGACTGTAAGAGGAAACCGAAACACCTAGAGGAAACCAACATGAACACTGGGAGACCATATAAACTCCACATAGATAGCCTCCCAGATATTAAATTGAACCCAGGGTCCCAGCTCTGTGAAGCAGCAATTCAAGCCACTGCGACACCATGTCACCCCTATGTACAGTACTGTATGTCACAATTTGGATATTCAGTGTTAGTAGGTGGTAATTAGGGGATTATTAAAATTACATGATCATAGTTACGAATATACATTTTTTATGTGAAGGGTCGATTCAGGATTACTATGAAATCAAAGTATTTAAGTATTTACATACTGTACAAAGCAATACTGTACTTTTTTTCTTCTGTGCTTTTCTGAAATGTAGTGCTGAGAGTTTTCAAGCAGAAATACCCTGGCACTAAGGAATGCTTCTTTAGGTTTTGCTTGACTCTGCCTAGACTGTAAAAAGGACACATCCCGTGCGTATATCTGTCCATACACGGGCACAAAACAGGATACACCCTGGTCGGGACACCAGTCCATTTCAGGGCACACACAGTCCCAGTCCTTTATGATATGCCTGTATTATCTATCTATCTATTAAGTAGCTGCCGTATAAGCAGAGCCCTCCTTTGGAAAAGTCCTGAATTCTCCTTTGGAATTCTTTACTGTCTGCAGAGGCCCACTGTGTGTACCTGCAGCTGGAGGAGCCCGGGAGCAGCCAAAATCGAATTCAGATAGGAGCAGAGCTTCATGTAGACAGCTGGTTCACCATACTGGAATGACAAAGGTACTGTAGGTGGTTTTCCTGAATACTTGCAGTTGTTGGTGAAGAGCATCTCCAGTGCCTCTCCTACCCACGAGAAATATGATCTGCATAATTCAAGGCATGCCAATTAGAAGCCATTCTAAATCTCCAGGCTCACATGGTTCTGATGCCCTGAGATGCAAAACCCATCCCTGACATACTGGTTCATATTCTACTGAGAAAACCACATGAACGCATTACGGGATAACGTACAGTACAGTACAGTACAGTACAGTACCTAGTGCTGTGTTCCAGGCCTGCAAGTCAAACCAGAAAGTCCAACAGGACCACACAATGTTTGATTGACATTAATCTACAGAAGGTGAAGTGATATGGCTAAGAACTGGATTGAAACAAAGTGCAAAAAGACTTGGCTATTCTTTGCTGTTTTCAGCAGGTGAACATTCATTTAACATTATGGTGGAACCACTGGCATTTAATCAAAGGGAAAGAGAGTCCTTAAGGCTCCATTAGTACTTGTAGAAGTCACCAGTGTATGCAGTATAGACATTGCTGCAAACATTGGAATCACTTTTGCTGGTTCTGTGTTTCTTGGTGAAGTACAGTAAATGACGCTTAGGTTAGGTTACAATGTCAGTGTTCCAGTGCAAAATATATTGGGGTTTAAATTAAGTCAAAGACATGGTCCAGATGGGCTGGTGTTTTAGAAAAAAGCTGCTGTAATTGTGCGCTGGAAAAGCTTTCCAGAGCTCTGGATTCCTGTACAACCAGGTACTGTAACCTTGAGGTAGTCTGTTGTCCATGGAGCACAGAACTTTTAAATGCATCTGCAATGAAACACACAAGCAATTTTTTTTTAAACAACACATTATACACTGAATACAGCAGTGATGTGGTGGAAATAGTGTCAGGTTTTGGAAACATCTACCCTAAAGGCAAGGGTGAGCAAACTGAACAATATGTTATCGTATCATGACACAACTGTATCATTGTTATAGCTGTGAAACTCACTTATTTAATTTGTGGTGCAGTAGATTGCACCGGGATCAAGATAAATATGCCATCATCCTTAGTTATTCTATTTATTAAACCCACATAGCGTTGCTTATTATAAACCTAGCGTCTGCTGACTTGGGAGTAAAACACCTAGATCACAGAGGATCAGCTGGAAAAATGAAGATGCATTACAGAATCATGTGCCCCTTTCCATGGATAATATTAAGAAGGAAAGCTGTGATTATTGAGCCACAGCTGTTTCATACTGGCTTTCAAAAGTAGTACTTTGAAAGCTGTTCTTTGCATGGCGTGCATGCATAAGGAGAGACTTCTTCCAGCAACACAAGTCATTCTTCTAACTCACACTGCAGGAAAAAAGACGACAGACACATCAGCCAAAAGGGAAAAAGCAAAAATATTTGTTTGCATTCATCTTATTAGCAGGAAGAATCAAACCTAACAGGAACCAAATTAAATGTCTGATATCCTTAACATCCTTGAGGCTCCTGATTGCATTCATCCGACAATCACACCACAGAACTCAGGGGACCAAGAGCATTAGCATGGAATATATAAAAGCCATTTGTAATCATAAACGACACATTCCGCTTGCCAGAGTTCTCCATCCTCTCTGATTAGGAGCTCTAGACTGGCTTCTCCATCTCCTTTACATAAAACATAAGCAAGTTGGGGAACCAAGGTCTCATTATGCTAATTTTCTTTTCCTTTTCTTTATAATATTAGTCCTTTTATCTTATTTCTTGGGGATATTGACTCATAAAGGAAAGTGGAAGGAGAGCACTGAGACCAGAGAGGCACCTCTAAGTATGCTAAGAGACCCTAGGAGCTGTCCAGGGACCATTTTTCAGAAGAAACCCAGAGGTACTTTCAGTCCTGCTGATGAAGGTTCGCTCAGTAGCGCAAAGTCTTTCATTATCAGGATAACCCAGGCTGCCCCTGTGAAGAAAAGCAATAGAGTATTCTGAAGGATGTACATTACAGATAGTGTATATGCATAACAAAGGGGAAAGAGATTGCCTGCACTGTATGTGAACTGACATTCATTGACTGTCTAGAGCTATTTTGATTGGTCATTGCCCTTGACAAACCTTTCACTGTTATTAGAAGGTTATTGTCTCTGGGAACCAGTGAGGCACTTCATGGTTTTAAGCTTAATTTGCATGAATATGTTCCAGGTTTTTCATTTCAGGCCGCAAAAGAGAATCACCTGCCCACTTTCATTTGTTGTGCTATAATCCTCAAGTATCTTTCATCTGTTTCTGCCTGCAACTTGAAAGGATCACCTTGGCTTGCTTGTTATTTTTTACTTGTATTATAAAATTGCAAGGCAACAACCAGTTCTCTAATACCATGCAGCACAAACTGGCCAACTTTCTCATTTCTGTATGTTTTTGCTATTGAAAGTAAACCCCATTCCTTAGCAAAATCAAGGATTTTAAATGAAAAATTCTACAAAACAAAAAGAAAACATAAGCATTGCTGGTTTGGCATATTTTAATAAAAATGCTTATCTAATTATTTTAAAGATATGCAAGTTTGAAAGTGATTTGTTCTGGTCCAGTAATCATATAACAGCTGGGTAAAGCAATATTTTTCTAGGCTCTGGTTTTTGCACTTAACAGTATAATATTATTGTGTACAGGGCTATTCAATACCACAGCATTTTTCAAAACAATCTTATTCCAGTTACTCAATATTTCTGTCTAAACAGTAGACTAAAGCCAGTTTATAAGGTCAAAGCATAATACAAGACACTACACAATATTTCACCAGATGACACCTTCTGATTGCGTCTGGTATTTAGCTAAAAACAAAGGCCCCTTGGATTATTTCAAAGTTTAAACACACTCAACATTATCATAAAATAATGATATTTGAGTATTTGTATTACTTGAAAAATAATAATAAAGAAACTTTCCAAAACACTAAATTGGATGTGGAAGTGATGGGATTTTAGAAGGCAGTTTGTGACAAGGCTCTTTTCATTTCCCTGTTTAAATACCTCTACAAATGGATAGAACTGCATTTTTGCAAACACTCATTTGTGTCACGGACGTCCAAAAGGGACTAACCGTGGGGAGCAGGAGAGCGGAAAAAGACCCATATGCGTAGCGGCGAGACGGGAAAAAGGCCCGGGCTCAATAGTGCAAAGAGTTCAGGAATGCCGTATAGAAACCTATGCCCTCAGGGAGCGGACGTGGGGCGCCCTGGTGCTAGGCGGGTCTCAGGACATCCGAACGTCAATGCTGAGCGAGGACAGAGTGCAAGACCCGGAAATATATAGCCCAAGGGAAAGAGAGGGACAGGAAGGACAGCAGACCAGAAACTAGGGACAGGACAGAGAAGGAGCGCCCTCTGGCTGCAGAGGGCGTGACAATTTGCTGCAAAACAATACTGCTGCTCTAGCCTTTGTACAATGATAATACCGGATTTATGAAGGACCCCTTGACAGATCAAAAGGTTAAGACACGCCTAATTTTCTGCAGTGCAATTAAAACACACCAGCAAATTGCAGTTCATAACTCTCCTTTCCCTGCCACCATTTGCCCCGAAACGATTACAACACATAAAGGGCAACAGTTTGAGTGAAAGTCATAAAAACAAAATCCTAACTCCTCTTCTCACTCCAATGTAGAATCCAGGAGGTTTAGATTACAGTAAAGCTTCGCCTTAACTTTCCATAACAAACGTCAAGTCCCAAAGCTGAACCGTCTCTGTTCAACCTACGCTCAGTTCTGACAGCAGGAAGGCATTACATCCACTTGTCTATCTTTCTAAGCTTTTTGTTTTGCACATTTCAGTGCATTACGGTTGTCTTCAAGACTATTCACTATGACAGCATACCAGTTACTTAGGGCTTCTGTCCCATGGGTTATTTCAAACTCCAAACACACTCAAATTCAAACACAACAAAAGAAACAATAAATATGATATCCAGGTATTCAAGTAACCAGAAAAAAATAACAAAATGGAAACCTTCGAAAACACAGGGGAGAAAAGGGAGGAGTTGCTCAGCATCCTTTCTCATGGGGACCAGGGACTGAACCCTAAAACACACAGTTTAAAGTAGCCAGTCAGGCTTATTCTGGAGCTAGGAGGAGGTGAGAATGCGATAGGAAAGGGTATACTAATCTGCTGCTTAAGCACCTGACAGACAGAGGCAGATTAATAGAATAAAATACTGATTCTAGGAGCTAGAACATTTACCTTCTGTTATTAATTATGGGTTTTTTTTAACACTTTTTGTGTGTCCAAGTTAGTATCAATAGTTAAAAACATTGTGATTTGTTTGTACTGTATATTCAGCAGACACAATTGAAAAGCTTTTCCTTTTGAACGTTGCAGTACATTTTTATTTAAGCTTTCTACCGGGTAGGAATGATTGAGTTGAAGCATGGCACACATCTTTAAATCTAAAAGCCTACAGACAGGCTGGAAACAATTAGGCTTCCAATACCTTTACACACAAAAGATCCTTCACAATGGCCGCACGTCATGAGCCCACTATGAGAGCATTAGTCAAGGGTCTGTGGATGCATTCTTTAGCCCTGCTCATTCATTGACAATAATATCAGCCATCAGGAGAGAATTAAATGTAATGGCAGAGAATACTGAATCTTATAGACTTCAAACTAAAGTGAGGATTTGTCTTTCACTCTATGTAAAGTATATATATTGTAATGCATACGGCCGACATTGCAGGTTGTGCGAGCCGGCTTACCAGCGTGGTGACGTCACCGCCCTTCCCTGTGAATAGCAGGGACTGCAGCCGCTGGGCTGACAGGAGGTTTCTATTTAGCTCAACTGGCTGGGTCCCTGTTGAGTGACACTGGAGGCCCGGGTTCGAGTCCCCAGTGGTGGGGGGCCGACCTGAGGCGGCAGTGGCAAGGGCACATACCCATGTAAACTCGAGATTGCTACAATATTATATATTATATACAGTGGTGTGAAAAAGTGTTTGCCCCCTTCCTGATTTCTTATTTTTTTGCATGTTTGTCACACTGAAATGTTTCAGATCATCAAACAAATTGAAATATTAGACAAAGATTACACAAGTAAACACAAAATGCAGTTTTTAAATGAAGGTTTTTATTATTAAGGGAAAAAAAAAATCCAAACCTACATGGCCCTGTGTGAAAAAGTGATTGCCCCCTAAACCTGATAATAATAATCAATAGCTTATTGGGAATATGGTATTACCATTTTAAATAGTGAGCAGGTAGGTTTGTTGATTGTTTCTTGGAATTACAAAAAGCTCAAGTCATTTGATTTCCATACCAAATAATCATTGTTTAAGTTGCCAAAATGAATTGATTAGGAGTGGTTTAAATAAACAGATGTGGAGCAGACCTTGCCCCACTTATTGAAGATTGCCTGGTTGTTGCTGGTGGCAATCTGGTGATGGCCTTGACTGTGAGAATGAAATGTTTTGTCTACTCAGAAGGCTAGGAAACAGAGTCCAGTAACTGATTCTGTATCAGGCCACATCCTGGTGGTGTAGCTCATTACCTGGACGAAAACACTTTGCATGTCCTGAGGTCATTGTGGGGTGGTATGTTATGAGCTGAAAGACAAAATTGCTACCTTCTGTGGGCCAGAAAACAGCTGAGATGCTGGCAGACGACTTAGCGGGGGAGATTTTTAAGGACTGGTGAATGTTGTTTTGCCCTTGACAAACATGACAGCAGGCAAGAAGGTGGATGGAGACATCTTGCTGACTGTTACGCTGTTCAAGCTCAGTGCTTTTCTGCCTGCATGCTCGCCTATCTGTTCCGGCTACATTTGGGTTTTTCTCATGGCCCTGGGACGCTGCTCTCCCTGAGGTCCTCTCTCAAACATCCCCCCGGCAGTCTGTCCAGAGAATGACTCCGCCAGGATTTTGTTAACGATCAGGTCACATCTGATGTGACTAACTTTGTAATGTTTTGATTTTGAAAGCGTGTCACGTTATTCTTTGAACAGTACTTTCGCTCACATCTTTTGGGTGAATATGTGCTTTTGTTTTTGATTTGATTTGATCCATTAGAACTGAAGAAAACTTTTCTTTTATGCAATATACAGCACATGAACAAGAAGTAACTTGAAAGCAAATGGGATCCTCTCTGCCTGCTACCAGTGCATAACAGTAACTGTATCACGCAGGCCATAGATGCATGTACACACAGATACCATGTATGTTTTGTTACGGCTAGATGGGAGTGGTCAACATGTAGTTAGTGTCAACATTTGCACTTCTTGGGGTTTCAAACCAAGTAAGGAACTGAGGTGTTTTTTTAGTTTTATCAGGTCTGAGACACATTGATCTAAGGAATCATCTGGTTTAACTTGGTTAATTAAGTTCTTGGTAAATCATTAAAATGTCAGCAACAGTCCAGGAAAACAGGATAAACAAAAGAGCAGAAAGGGAAAAGGGAGAAGGCGGGAGACACAAAGAGAGGAAGACAGGAGGACAGATGGAAAGACACAAGGAGACAGAAAAGACAGTGACAGGCAGGATGCTCTGGGTGACAATTGGACAGGTGACTGTTTACAAATCAGGCACTGGAGGCTTTTTGGGTCAGGCAGTTGGAGTGATATCTGCCTGAGGCCAAAAGGCATAAACTCAGAGAGTTTGATTCACTGGAAGGAGAGGAACTGACCATGGACCTATGAGTTTTTGACAGTTTGAAGTTTTAAGAAAAATCAGGGTAGACTGTGTTGTGAATTGTCTTGAAGCCAGTAGGTAACCTAGTTGCCCACTATGATAGATGGGGATTGAAAAAGTCAGTCAGAAGCTCAAAAAGGAGCTTAGGTTTTTAGTTTGTTTGGTGGTATATCCTGGATTTCCATTGCCTCACTGCAAATAAAGTTTTTGAAACGTATGGCTGAGTTGTTGTGTCTGTTGTCCTGGATCTGCCAATGTTAAAAGGTGACAAACCAAGCAGATGGTCACTATATATACAGTATAAGTTTCCTTTAACATACTGTTTGTATAGTGTGTATATAGGCCAGCCCACCTACAATAGAGGAACAAATTGAAGACAAAAGGTACTGAACAGCTGACCTATTACAGGAAGGCACTTGGTATATAAACTCAGAACCACAGAGCTGTCAATTTTATGCAAGAGCAGAAATGTATAATTATATCATTACATTTAAAAACTAACTTGATTCACGTTTAATTAGATTTTAATTTGTTGTGAATTACAAATTCCTCCCACAATGGGATATTTCTGTGGTGGGTTCAACAAAGTTTCAAGTATATGCAATGATCTCAATCAGTACTTCTACCAATTTAGAGAACAGACGCTCATAAGCATGCTCCAGTAGTTTGTAAAATCTGCCCCTAATTAAAATGGCTAAATAGATTCAAACATGATTATTAAGTTAGTGTTCCATAAAAGAAAATAAATTTCTATGGAATGTATTTATCATTTCCCTAGAGACTTTTAGCATAAATATATTCTCATAACATTCAGAACAATTAGAAAAAAAAGTCCTGTGGAATATTAATTATAATATGAAAAGTGCAAAGCAATGAGCAATAACAGCAATACAATAATTGCACAGTAAGTAAAATTGCTTTCAAAATTCACTACTGTACTTTAAACATTAATTGCAGTTTTAGTTAAAGTTATAACATCTGTTTCACAAGCACTTACATGCATTTTAATAAAAATAGAAGCTCCCATGGAGTGATTTGAATAGAACCCTAAAACTATATTCTATTTCTGCATGACCTATGAGGGTACCCACACAGATCACATTGAAGATGACTGGCTGTACATATACTGTACAAATGCTGTCAACCATAAGCACTGCTGTCATGTGCTAGGCAGATTGTGGCATGGCTATTGATCATAACCTTGACCAGGTTGGTGGGTCAGGGGATACTTTTACTGCACAGTAACACCTCACACAGTACCAGTCTCACTCACCAGGGCTCACTGTGTTACAAGTAGGAGTCTCTACTCCAGGATGTGTCTACAGATTTTCTAGGACTCTTCCAAAGCTGTGGTTGCTCACACTGCAAGGGTGTCTAGCTCCTGAGTGAAAGGTCCTAGGTTCAATCCTAAGTATAGGCAAGTGATGTAGCTTGCTCTAATTCCTTCCAGACAGCTCCCAGGTCCACTCAGCCTGCTTTCCAAGTGAGTACCAGGGGTTAATACTCCTGGGGGTAATAGGCTGGTTGGAGCATGATGCTGACCACATTGCTTCCACTTCCAGTGTCAGATGGTTGAGAAAAATGGTGGCCCTTGCCCCCCATTCCCCCATGGGCCTTTATGGCCTTAAAAGGGGACCTAACCTACCTATCTTCCAAAGCAGAGACTCCCGGAGAGCTGGAAGAAGCTGTTAATTGGGTCTTAAGCCAAGAATGAGCTGATTGAGCTTGTTAAGAGCCAAGTTGGAATGAAAACCTACACTGGCCCACCAGGACCAGGATTAGTCACCCCTGTGCTAGACCATCTGCTCTCACAGGCTCTGACCTGCCTCCTTCTTCACCCAGCAGACAATTTGTAAATGATGGGCAAAGTGCAGCAGAAACTTGAGACATGGTGCCTTGTTTCCAGAAGACGTCATGTATTTTATTAGTTCAGATTCAATGCTTTGGTGTCACAGTGGCACACATCTGCCTGAACAGATTCAAAGACTGGAAAACTGATGTGTATGATGGCCTTATGATTGGTGACATACAGTACTTCTAGCTGCATATCAGAAATACATTTTCCTATCGTTTATGTAATACGTAAAGAGAAAGAACGGGGAAGACTCGTTCTCAGCCCCGCTTTTGAGAGATAAAGTGTTGGCCATAAAAAAAATATATATTAATATAACCCCCTCTCCCATCAGAGAATACCTTGCTCCTGCCTTTTGAACCGGTCATGAGTTTACAATATCTGTTGTTCATACATCATTGCGCAGCTCAGCCTGGGAACGGGAGGTTTTCTCCACACTGACATGGCCAGAGTAACAGGTTCGTTACTGATGCCAATGCAGGCAGATGATAACCCCATTGTGTAACAGGACACAGCTAGCTATGGCCTTATCAGCTCATAGAAAGAGTGAGAGGAGGAGGCTTTGCAAGAGCCATTTTTCTGCTCTGTTAGACAGGGTGTTTTCAGACTGCGCACTCAGCCAAAGCCTTAAAATTGGTTTAGTTACCATAGCTGGGGATTTAATATGATTTTTAACATCACTCTTTTTACCTTCTTTATTTCCCTAAATTGTCTGTTCTTAAAGATTCATTCTACTGCACATAGCATGCTCTGTTCCTGGAGATTAAAAGAGCTGGCTGTTCACACTGCAGTAGCACAATCTACAACGTTAACCCTTCTATATTCCATTTCTTTAAAGACTTATGACTATAGGATGTTTAAAACAGGTAGTTGCATGTTTAATTTCACACTTGGATGTTTCATTTCTATTTGAGAAAATTTAGTCATAACTTCCAATCAGTTCTGCTTCTTAATGAGATAAAACTAAAAAAAAACACTAAAGGTTTTATCATTTTAATTAAAAAAAACCTTATTTGAACTCAATTATCAAGCTTGACACAATGTATTAAGTAATAGCGGGGTTTCACTGACTGAATAGTCTGATTTTTGTCTGTGTTGACAGAATGACAATAATATGAGAAGTCTGAAGTTTAGCTTGATTGTGTTTGGGTATGAACAATTCCTTAATACAGTTCATGAAAGATAACCTGCAAGTCTAGACAGACTAAAATAAGTTATTTCTTTGGAGCTGTGCCACATGAATCAAGCAAACTGTTTTGTGGTGCCTGTCAAAGCCATTAACAAGCTTTCTGTCATAACTGAGTGACGCTAATGCAAACTGCTTGCTCAAGACAATAAGTGTCCTATTTTTGTGTCTGTGTGGAGGAAGGTATTTAAACAATGATATACTGTAGCTTGATAATCTAAATCAGGGGATCACAAATCTATTTTTTTAAACTTATAATTAATTATTTCCTTACTTGTGCAAGTTGGAGCCTTTCGTTGTTCTTAAGAAGGTGGAGATATAAAGAGAGATCTGTAAAAGCTGCTGTGCTGTGACCTTTGAGGGCCAGGGTTGGGCTCCCCTGATCTAAATCTTTTTTAAAGTGTCTGTGTCATGGATGTCGGAAAGGGCATGCCGTGGAACGACTAGGTGAGCAGTAGAGACCCTATGCGCAGCGGTAAAAGGGGCAATACAGAGGTTAGCCCAGACTCAGGGGGTCGGACGATGTCGGTATAGAAACCTATGTACTCAGGCCAAGGATGTGGGGGAACCTGGTAATAGGCGGGTCTCACGACATCCGTACCCTCTATGCTGAGCAAGGAGCAGAGCAGACACAGGAAGTAAATAGGCTACACAACAAGACACACCGGAAAGACATGAATAATCACAGGGAAATAAGAACAGGACAGAAGTAGACCACCCTGCACAGGCCAACAATCTGTGTTCAAGCTAGAAACGTATGTGGATCAGTATGGATCCCTAAGAAGATCAAATGTCCCAACATGCAATAGTGTGCGAAGCCACGGTTAGCATTCTACAATTGAAACTTAAAAGTTGTGGGTGTTATGAAATGGCTTTCAGGACCATATGCAGACAGCGAAATCCGGAAGGGAGTGAACAGACACAGGGAGTTGACGAGGAACTGGGCTGTTAGACGAACAGGTGGGCGTGGCGAAGGTGCTCGGGGGGCATGGTCCAGGCAAGTAGTCCAAAAGGGAGTCCAGGGGAAAACCCGGGGCGAAGTCCAAAAGTCCAAAAACCAGGAAATGCAGGAGGATACGAAACAAAACAGTTAAAAGCCGGAACGGGATCTGGTGCAAGGACGGGAAATTAAAACGAATATGGGACCAGGCGCTCCAAGTCCCGGACTCTGCTGTTTCGGAACGCCGATAGGAAGCGAATGCCCCCAAGCTGAGAGCAAAGGGCGACTCAATGGTAGGCGGGCCTCCATGCATCTGAGTTCCAATGCAGAGCCCGGAACATAGTGAGTGTCTGGTTTTTAAAGGTGGGCTGGAACAGGGAGCAGGTGCGGAAAATCAACTAAAATGTGAAAGAGCCAGAGCGCCCTTAAGAGGGAGGGAATACAATCGTAACAGTGGGCCCAAATCCCAGGTGAGACACTGCAGTTCTGCTTCCTAGTGAGATAAACCTAAAAAATGCAAAAGGTTTTATATCTTCAATAAAATATGCAGTTGATAATAAAAGTTGTAGCCTTGACCAAAGAACTTCACCTGAATTGTTCCAGTATGACACTCATGTGTATAAACAAATCAGTTTCTTTTGGTAAACATTAAGCTAAATAAATTAGAAGGCCTAGTAACTCCATGAATTTGCCAAGACCCATAGATACAGATAGGGGTGTTGACCTGTTATAGCAATATACCTTTTTTTTTCTATCCAGCAGCTCATCCCTGGCAATTTTCACAATAACTATATTGGGACATTAAGTCAGGGAGAGCCTTACGGCAGTTAGGATCCCATCAATCAGACATTGTTATAAACACATGGATTCAATGGAGTACAAAATACAATTCAATTAATACAACTGTGAAACATGCAAAATAAATCAATACAAGAGTGAATACATATGTATGAATCAATCTGCCTTAACACTCACAAATAGCTGTTCAATCATTTGGGCACTACAAAGAAAATAATAGTCACATTGTTAAAATTTGCTGACTGTTATACTCATGAATCAGCCTCATACTATATTCATGCTTTTGTATACTCATCAGACAAGTAACTATTTGATTACTTTCTGGAATTAAACTTAATCAAATACATGTGTGAAATAACAAATTCATTTCAATGGGTTATAACTTGAACATTGAATATACAGTCATTCAAAGCAGTAAATTTGGATACTCTTTTAAAAAATGAAGGGGGCAAGGAACACTGGATCTGGTCACAACATCTTATTCTTGTCCAGTTGCTCTATACCGAAGGAAGTCTGAAAGGCACAGGAACAAATGAGAACAGTTCTGCTTAGAATCACATTGGAGACAGCTTCCCAAAAGGAAAAGATTCCATGCTCAGCTTCACGATGAAGCTGGCTTTCCTGGACAGTGCAGAAAATCTCAAAACATATTTCATAAAAAATGGATTTAAACGGGGGGAAACTTAGAAAGTCTGCTCACCCATATTGTGTTGGTGCTACACTGAATATATTCGCTGACAAAAAAAAACAAATAAAATTAAAATAAATATTCACCGACATTCATGTCAAATGTCCAGCTGTATTGTTTTTGTGTTGAGGTGACAGTATAATAGGAAACTCATCACAAAACAACATCCCTTGCTGCAAGTGAAGTACTGGGCTGAATTTTGGTTCATATATGAATTTCAGATTGGCAATTCCTTTCAGCTAGTTTAGTTTCAATTGCAAGTCGGAGAGTGGTGGTCAAAGTCACATGATTCTTTTTGATATAAAGATGATGTAAAGCATCTCATCTGTATGCACACCAACTTCGAATCCAGATCATCTTAGTTATATCACCAGGTGGTGTATCCTTCCCAACATGTCACATACAGTACCTCATTGGTGGATCACTGTGGCCCTGTCAGTGGATTTATGACATTCCATTCAAGTGCATGATGTGTCCCCCCATTAGAATTCCAGATTAATAAGTCTCAATGTAATAATAATAATAATTGCTTACACTTATATAGCGCTTTCTGGACACTCCACTCAAAGAGCTTTACAGGTAATGGGGACTCCCCTCCACCACCACCAATGTGCAGCCCCACCTGGATGATGCGACAGCAGCCACGGTGCGCCAGAACGCTCACCACACATCAGCTATCAGTGGGGAGGAGAGCAGAGTAATGAAGCCAAATCATGGATGGGGATTATTAGGAGGCCATGATTGGTAAGGGCCAATGGGAAATTTGGCCAGGACGCCGGGGTTACACCCCAACTCTTTTCGAGAAACGCCCTGGGATTTTTAATGACCACAGAGTGTCAGGACCTTGGTTTTACGTCTCATCCGAAGAACGGTGCCTGTTTACTGTATAGTGTCCCCGTCACTATACTGGGGCATTAGGACCTACATGGACCACAGGGTGAGCACCCCCTGCTGGCCCCACGAACACCTCTTCCAGCAGCAACCTTAGTAGGAAGTTCATCACTGGATCCTAATTGTTAGTGTTTGATCACAGTTTTACTCCAGGAAGCTCACTCTAAGAAGCTAGGCAGTGTCAGGGTGAACCATCAACCATCCATTCAATGCAAGAAGAGTATTATTAGACATTTACTAAACCCTTTATCCTTAGCAAAATAATCACCTTGTGGGTACTGCGTACAAGGCAGGAACACAACCTGGACAGGACACCAGCCCATTGCAGGGGGCACACATGCACACTCGATTCAGAGTCACCAATCAACCCAGCACCTAAAGAAAATGCAGGGAAACACTAGGATAAAAAGTGGACGCCGCATTGATGTCAACTCAGGCCAATATCCAAACCAGGACCCAGGAGGTATGAGGTAGCAGTGGTAACTTCTGTGCTGTGGTGCTTCCCCTCAAAGGTTTACTACTATGTTATATCATCTACATTGAAAATATGAATTTACACTAAAGCCTAGCAGTGAAGAATTAAGTCACTGCCCTTTTATCCTAGCTACCATTCCTATCAGTGTACAGTAGATCAGTCCGAGGGTCACGTATTTGAAGTGCACACTGTGATCTATTTTGAATGCATGCTCATTTTCCATCTTGTATCTCAAGTTTTTTTTATTGCTATTTCCCCTCTTAAATTCTAATTGCCATTTAATTTGACAGCTTCTGATTTTGCTAGTATAAATTAAGGAATTGCACTGCTTGTGCATGTGTGGAACGGTCATCTGTGTATCAGAGCAGAGAAGACTCTGGACCACAAGGCATATGAGGCGATTATTGTGAAAGACCTGGGAAACTTTAAGAAACAGTAGACTGTGTTATTGAAGAAATTAGGAATAAAGCACAGTTTACAGCAAAGTGTTTGTGTAAACATTGTAAAAGCTTGTGCCTGTCTCAATCAGTCTGTTTTTCTTAAATTTAAAAAACTGTAACCCAAGATACATGGTAGATGTGACAACTTCCTGTCCTCTTAAAATAGGAGGAGCAGATATGTGGTGGATCCCTAGAAAAACATTTCCTGATCTCCACAGACTTTTTTCCAGTCATCAGCATGTTATTGGATGCAGCCCACTTTGAATGTTGGTCAATGGAATGGCCCAGGCCTGCCCAGTTATCATGAGGATACCATATGTCCATAGTGCCAGGAGCGACAGTCTGTCTGGAGGAAATGTCGAGGAGGAATAGAATAGAAAGGGAAAAAAAAAGACACAACGTTTCGGCTGTGGAGCCTTCTTCAGGTGTGAGGAAGAGAGGGAAACCACTGCGAAACCATACCTCCTTGAGGCAAACCAGATATTACCTCTGACTATGGGCTACAAATATTGCTGGCCTCTGCTCTCTGCCTTCTGCCAATGATGTAGCAGTGTAACCAGGAGAGTAGTTCAAGTGGGGAGTGGCGTCAGCATGCATAGGCTGCAAAGGAACAAGTAAAGGTTCATTCCATGCTGAAAGGGCTCTGCATGGCTTGGCACCTCAGTACCTGTCTGAACTATTATCGCCCTACTCCCTACCTCGCAACTTTCGTTCTTCTAATTCTGGTCTCCTAACTGTCCACCAAGCCCGTCTACATTCTATGGGTGACAGGGCCTTCTCCTGTTATGCCCCCAAGCTCTGGAACTCTCTCCCCAAGGATACCAGAGAGTCACCTTCTCTAAACTCCTTCAAATCCAGACTCAAAACCTTCTTCTTTAGAAGTTAAGCCTTTACTTAACTGGTTCCATTCTTCACCCCTCTGCTTTTCCTAGTACCACCATCCACGGTCTCCTCTGTATATTGTAATTGTGTTTTATCTTGTGTATTCTTTTTATTTATTGTTGTTCTCATTCTGTAAAGAGCTTTGAGAAGCCACCTTTAAAGGTGCTATATAAAATAAAGTTTATTATTATTATTATTATTATTATTATTATTATTATTATTATAAAAGAGAAGAAAAGAAACATAACATTTCGCCTGTGGAGCCTTCTTTGGGTGTCTAAATACCTGTTTCTTTTCTTCTCTTTTCAGCATTGGAATAAACCTTTACTTGTTCCTAACCAGGGGACACAATTTGCAGCAGTTTAGCATTTAAAGCTTTTGAACTACTTTGAACTGTCATAGGACATTGGAGTTGGCAGACAGGTGGAAGCAGTAGCAGCAAGCAGCAGTCGCTTGCATTGGAACTCTGTTCTGGGCAGCAGAAGGCACTGGAAGACCTGAAGTGCAGCTTGAACAAAAGCAGAAAGAAAGCTGCCACTTGGCAGGTTGCTCTTCTAGGTAGTGTGAGATTGGAACTCTGTGTCGGGCAGTGGAAGGCACTGGAGACCAGAAGAGTTGATGTGGCCCAAAAAAACAGCCTGATGCAGAATGTGGAAAAGCCGCTTGAATGATTTGAATGATTTTCAACTACATGTGTGGCTGGGAGCCTTGGAGGGGGAAGAGTTGAAGGCCAATACCAACCAGTAGGACGCCAGCGAAAGGGTGGACAAATGGGGGTGGAACTCATCACTGTAGCTTTCTAGGCCTGGGCACTAGAGACGGTGTGTGGGTGAACATAAAAACTTGGATCCATGCTCTTGCCCCAGCAGTGTGGAGTGAGAGTCAGCCACGTGGGCCTCCTGCAGTGGAGAGTGAAAAGAAGGACTGGAGAGAGAGGAGAGACAAAACAACATACATAGGCTGGGACTGTAGGTGCAGTGGGTTGTTCATTCAACCAGAAACAGAGAGAGAACAGGGCAGGGAGGAGAGGGAGAGCATGGGAAAGGGTGGGGGAGCAGGAGTTGCTCAGGAATTCTTGCCGACCTCAGGAGATGGGAAAGAAGATATGGACGATGTGGTATGGCGGGAGCAGAGCCATTTGCTTTCGGGGAGGGAGGTTCCAGTCCTGGATGAATGCAGTGAAGGTAAGGTCCCGTCAACACTGAATGCGGCACAAGTCCATCTGTGAAGTGAGGTGCAGAATACTAAGGAGGATGCACGTCATATAAGAGAGATGTGCAAGAGGAATTCTTGGGTGAAAGACTTATATACTGTACTTAGGCAAGCAGGTGTGCATGAGATTAGGATCTAACCTTCCTCCCAAATTCCTGTCACAAATGCCTTTTAAAAAATAATCTGTGACTGAAGAAAGTCCCTCATCAGTGTGGAATTCACAAGTAGTAAGGTATAGTATATGTATACAGTCTCTCATTACAAACAGTATGTATTGTAGTAATGGATATCTATTTAGTAGTGCTTTGTTACAAAAGAAGCATCACAATTACTTAAAATTTTGCCTCTGACTTGCCTAATTCTGTATTTCTGGATGCTGTCTTTCTGGAAAACAGATCTCTGCAAAATGACAGCCTCTATATTAGAGGTTTCAGATCCTCTGCCTAGTGGAACTCCCATGCTGAGCTCACCTCAGGCTTCAAAGAAGTTTTCATGCATCAGACTTCCTGAAAGTAACTCAGAACGCATTTATTCATCAGCCATTCACTGCCTGTAATATTTCAGCTTCACAAATTGAAGTTAGAGCTCAGAAGTTACTGGGATCATTAGTGAGGCTTCCCAGCAGGGCATCTGAAGAACATATTTTGTTTTCATCAAGCTTGGAAGGAAGGTCGATGATAAAATTTTACATTGCAGGAAAATACTTTTTTCAGCATCAGAGAGTGTACAAGCAGGGGCAATTTCTGTAGGTGCAGTTAAAGAAGAAATGTTTAACTGCCTCCAGTGATACAGTATGTCCGTAGGTTTCCTTAAAATATACAGCGGTGCTAGAAAGTAGAATTTTCTGAATTTCTGCATAAATTTGACCGAAAATGTGATCAGTTCTTCATCTAAGTCAGAAAAATACATAAAGAGAACCCAATAAAACAAACAACACACAAAATGATATACTTTTGCATTCATTTATTGATCAAAATGATCCAACATTAAATGTCTTTGTTGGGAAAAGCATGTGAACCTCTAGGATTATCAGTTCAGTTAAGGGGATAATTAGAGTCAGGAGTGTCAATCAATGGGATGACAATCAGGTGTGGGTTTGGGTGGTTTTAAAAAAACATAAACCTGAGTCTTCACTACCAAAGTCTGGTCTTCACCACACAGGTTTGTAAATGCATGCCATTCCTTGATCAAAGGAGATTTCTGAGGACCCCAGAAAAAGAGTTGTTGATGCTTATCAGGCTGGAAAAGTTGCTCTACTGTAGCTCCTTTGTCGGAGTGGTTTTTGGAGGAATGATGCTTGTTTTTCCTGTTATTATTATTTCTTCTATGCATACTTTTTTTAATGGAGACTGGTTCAATTTGGCATCTAATAATAACTGAGCCCAGGTGACTACATGGGGAAAGAGATTTAGAACATTTTATTTTTGTGATGTATTCTTTAGTTTGTTGATATTGGATGAAAAGGTCAAGGAGGTTGAATAGTGGAAGTGTTCAAATCCCAGATGGGAACACTGAGATTCTTTACCTAAAGGCAAGGTAATTTACCCAGAGTGATACAACAAACCCAACTGTTTAAGTGGGTCACAAAATCGGTATGTAAAAAACAGGTAATTTTACACCTGTAAGTCATTTGGATACAAGCCTCTGTCAACTAAAGGAATAAAAGTAATTTGCCACTGTTACACAAAACACATTTTCAAGGGGTGCACAAGCCATTGTTTCCAAAGATTGTATGACAGAGGCAGGAGGTTATAATAAAAAGTGCCATCTTTCAAGTACAAAATCACAGCACTTATGCGTGGAGTGTAACACTGTGAATATAACTGTGTTATCATCAGACATGTCTTTGTAAAATCTGTTTTCTAATTATTACTTGTTTAATCATTTTAATTATCCACCATTCATGCAATGATTTACAGAAACCAGAGGCTTTGTACTATCACCCCCAAAAGTAGTCACATCTTCGTAATGCAAACTCCAGTTGAGATATAGTTTTTCTGCTGAGTTCCTTCAGTTTCATTTTTAAACTTAGGACTGAAGTGCCAGTTTAGTTTAGCCACTATGTCCTTCAAGGGGTAATTTATTGAGGATTATTTAACAAGTCTTTGGATTTATCTTGCAGATTATTATCAAAGCAGGGGATCTCCAGTAATGTACTTTTTTTCTAAACAAGGTATGCCAAACAATCTCTGTTTCGTAGATTTTTTTCTGAAAAATGAAATTCAGCCTTGAGGGAGGAGCCAGATTTCAGGTCATCTGAAAGTACCAGTCAAAGACCTTATATACGCAGTACATTCAGACAGTCTCTGGGATCAGAAATGTACCATGGGCTTTAAGAAGGTGCTCCATCAAATGCTTCACATAGTGAGTAAGAAGGGCTATTAGCACTGATCAAGAAGATAGTGCCAAATAGGTTTTTAACTGTGAAATGGCATTTGGTGGATTACTATCTCCCTGTTAAAGCAATAATGCACAGTACCCACCTTGTGTGATGGGGTCACTGATGTTGGAAAAAGATTGTATTCAATATAAATTCACAAAAAGAGAGTGTAGCACCATGGAGTGGGAAGGCTTAAGGCTCAACTGCCCTGGAAAATTTAAGTAAAATAGAAGTTTTTCCTAACTTACATGCCTTTACAAATCTATACATGTCTAGTACATTAGTGCAATGGATTTTCATATCACTGTGCCAAAACACTTTACTGGGTTTTGACAATATATGAAGATGAATATCTGTGATAATTAATCAACATATTTGTGCAATAGCACTTAAACAGTCATTTAAGCAACCTTACCATTTGGAAGTATAATATATTGTCAGCTAAAAATGTACATTTAGCTGTTCCCAGAATTTTCCATATGTAATAATAAGTGAAGAGGAGTAAAGTAGAAAAAACACTTTAAAAATGATCCATAATCCATTATGTAGACACAAGGGAGTTTGGGTCTTTGGGGGGGTCTAAGGTCTGCAGTTTGCATTTTTATCATTTAGAGGAACACTACTTAGAACATAAAATGAACAGCATAAATCAGAGCTAATTAAGGTACCAAGAAATAAATGTGCTAATATATTATTTGAATAAACATTTCCATAATAAACCTTTTTTATTTAATTGTATCAATTATAAGCATTCTGAATTTTGGGTTACACTGTATGTATCTTTTTTTTTCAAATAAAGTGGGATCAAAATCCCTGTTTTATTTCCTCCTACAGTAATTTGAAATAAGCATCTTGCATCTGGACCTTGTCCTCAGGACAGTGGGGTTAAAGCTAACCTACACACCTTCTCTGAAATGTGTAAGTCTGAGATACCTGCTTTCTTCTTGTACTACAAGCATCAGAATTACCTTAAACTGGAGGAGTGATGCAGCTCTCACAGCTAACAGTATTAGCTCACAGGTGGTGTTCAATTTCAACAAACCAAGCTCAAGTGTTACTTGGCCTGGCTGGTAGTGTGCCTCCATTTGGTCCGCCTGGCCCAGTGGGATGGTGCTATTTCTGCCTGGCTGTGCTATAGCATGGCCTGTGGCCACAAAGCCATTCTGTCTGATCGCCGTGGTGACAGCTGATGCAGAGCACCTGGCTGTAGTAAGAGCTCTCAGTGCAGTGGGTGCTCTGAGTGTATTTAATCCCTGCACTGTGTCTCCTTGGCAATCCAGCATTGATGATGACTTCACTCGATTCCCGATCCACCTTTCTTTGTCCCCGGGGAAGCCTTCTTGTTCCTGGTTCCAGTTCCCTTGGGCTCTGCCTGGGAGTTCTGCCCATGGCTGTGGTGTCCGGAGGATTCCAGTGACTGAGAAGGGAGGTTGGGTGTGAAGTGGGAACCCAGCCTCAGCAGATGTCTCCATTGGTTTGGCCCAGACAGCCCCAGGAAGTGGTTCAGGCACCGGGAGAAGGTCCAGTTCTGTCCTCTTCCAGGTGCTTCTCCAGAGGACTGCCTTCCAGGAGACTGCTCTGACAGTGCAGTGGTCTGCGGTGGAGACCCCCCTGCAGGTATGCGCCTTGAATGACCAGCTCCTGGCACCCTCCCATCAGACCACCCCAAACCAGAGCTTCCTGCCCAGCCCGGGAAGTCGGTCCCCTTTGCCCTGCAATGAAATGTGGATGAAGACCAGCTCTGGACCCCGGCGGCTCATTCCAGCACTACAACAACTTCCCCATCTTGGGCTACAGTCTTCCAGTCCACCTATCTGCGCTCGAAGTGACTCCAGCGGGTTGTCATCCGTTTCAGTTTGATTCCCTCTCCCCGGGAACCCTGCCTCCGGAATCCGTTCCATAGCTCTCAGCCACACTCCAACATTGGCTCGGCTGTTGTGCCAGCTTGCGTTTTCTGAACAAGTTGCAGAGGGTCATCCACTCCCCCTTGACAGTGGCACCCTAGCTCTTGGGTCTGTACACCTGCAGCGCCGCCCCATTTCCTAGTTGTGACAACAGCGAATTCTGCTTGACATTGGCTACTAATGCAGAGCTCAAACGGGCTAAGTGGACCTTGCCTGTTCTTGAATATGTCACTGTTGAATTGCGAGCTCCGAAGTATGTATCTTCAGATAACATAAAATTCTTCTTTATTTATATAAGAGTAGTTTGCAAGGCATATTGAAATCATCTTTATTTTTTTGACCATATTGCTGTTTTTCTGAATTCTCTGTATAACTGTTTGCACTGCATTTTCATTGTGCTGTTTTGTAAAGCTGTTTGAGGGAATGTTCACGGTGAAAAAGCACCAGTACTGATTTTTTTTCTCTTTTTAATAGATGTGTCACTATTAAAGGCAGTGCATGAAAAACACACTTCTAGTTGCCATTTCCTTGATAGTTTCATAACCACTGAGCTGTGAAATAAAATACAAAGGGATCAACATAGTATGCTCAGTAAAAATAACAATTTGAAACCACTCATTAAATAAACTGCTTCCTCTTGCATACAAGGCACAGCAACATATACAGCACTGTCCTGTACAGCAACCACTGGACTTGGAATTTTGTCCAATTCACAAAACATTTAGCAGAGACAGGAGAGGGATTGGGTCTATGAGTGGGTTTTAAGATCTGCCGTCTGTGTTTTTATAATTTTAGGTAACACTACATTAGGCATAAAATGCATGACATAAATCAGAGCTAATTTAGACAAATAAATGTTCTAATACAGTGTATTATTTTATTATAGTCTTTTTTTTCTGTTTTTAACATTCCCCTCCTATTACACTTTCCTCTCTCTGACGCACTTAGCAATAATTGCTTGTCACTTGTCCTGTTCAATAGCACCTGTGCGTCTAATTAATAAGAAACGATGAGTTGCCTTAGCCTCTCACCTTTTCCTGGCATGTCCCAGCCTCACAATAGTTTTGAAAATCCGTACACAGAGTTCAAGAGCAACATCTGACCGAGGCATGATCACTTCAGTCTAATTAAGCTCAGCGCAGCACTTTTTGGTTCTTTCATTTCTAGAGAGCCCTTACCCCCCGATGTTTGTGGGTTCAGTGCACTTCTGAAAACAGGTTGCTGTTCATCAAAATCATTTCAAATAGCTGGCAATATAATAAAGTACACAAGACATTTTTGCCGCTGAGCGCTAGGTTCATGTGAGATATATCCAGCATGGGTAAAAAGGCATGGATTCTTATAACAGTAAAGTCAAAAGTTTTATGTACTAAGCTGTTTTTTTTTTTCTGGAACCCTTTTATGGACTCTGGCTGCTGTCACTTGGATTAAGATATTTAAACCCTTAAGAAAATGAGAGCCCTTTCCTTCCTTGAGCCACACGTGGACCGCAGACAAAGCGCTCAACCTTCAGCAATCTAATTTTCTCACGACACCTCTGGACTGTAAATCTACCAGGAGAAGTCAGACTCTGATTGAATTACTGCCCTATCCGCCATCCCCATCCTAGCGATTTTGTCACCTAGCCCACATCCGCGAGCAACTACTCAATCATCAAACCCGCACTTTGCTTACTCCCTGTGTTTGCTCTTAATACAAATCAAGGCTTGGTAAATGAAATTACTAAAAGGATAGAGAACACAGGTTCAGAATGACTTTTCGTGTTTGTTTTTAACCTTTTGTATTCAATCACAGGTCCAAAATGTCTTCATGCATTGGTAACATATTACGCGGTGAGATTTAAATCTTACAGTACCATTAGCGATATCCCCCAGGGAAATCAGTTTTTGCTGTGGTTTGCTGTTAATCATCTTCCAAGGTATCTCTTTGTAAATAAACTTGATTTAATGATCTATAGTGATGAAAGGAAGAGGCTTTTTATTTTCTCTGATGGTGCTCCACACAACTCAGCATAGTGTTAAACTGTCACTTTAGGAGGGCAAATAACTTCGTTTTCCCTCAGATTACTCAATCAAATAGTTCATCACAGGTTCTTCTTACGGCTTATTTCTTGCTTGAATCGGTCTTCCAAAGATGATCTCTTGTTTCTATTCCTAAAAGCTTGCATGATGGGTTTTTAAAAATATCACAGTTTACCCGACCGCAGAAATTGAAACTCATTTGAGCTGCTCTTTTGAAACTGCATTCTGATGAGGACCCAGGTCTGCTAGCTGCCCTACTTAAAAATGCGAAGAAACCACAGTTTTCTGAATAAATGCAACCAAAACAAAGAATAAAAAATAATTAAATACAGATTTGAGCCTTTGTTATCTCCGTATCGTGACGTAAATCTCCATTTAACGTGAGGTCTGTGTGAATTTGTTCCCCATTCTGTTTTAACAAATATACTGTAAAAACAATGAAGGCAAACATTGTTAGGCTCTAAATAAAGCTCACAGCCTTATTAGTTCATTCGTGAGACGCCTTTAAAAAGGGGTACTGTATAAGAAGCTTTATTTGTAAATCAGTAGTTATTTGTTTAATTTTTTTAAAGAATGCGTTTTGTTAATAGTAAAGCAAAGTGCCACATTTTCTGATATCCACGTAATAATGTCTTTTCTGGCCGGGAATTGAGGAAGTAACATGACAGTTGTATAAAACAAATGCTTTGGAGCCCAGTTTATTCTATTCTGGTAGACGCATTTGTACAGAAGCTCAATAGCGCCACAGAGAAAATAAAATCTCGTTTATTCGAGATAGTATCTCTATTATACAGATACTAATTATTGCATTTATGCGAGGAAAGTATCTAGTTTATATGAGAAAAGTATTGCGTTTAAACGCAGTAGTTAATTTGTGAACAATGTTGCCTATTATATTAATACTGTATATTGCATTTGTGATGTCCTGACTAGCTCCAGTGCACCTGCACCAAATTCCATTCCACATTCCACACGTGGAAGGAGCTCGTCGGGGCCATCTCAATTAAGCACAAGCCAGGCTTATTCACCAATTAGGAACCGCATTCACTATTGAGGGTGTAGTGGTTTCTGTGCCAGGAACTCTTCAAGACACTCCTCCTGTTCCCCACCCCCCACCCCCCTCTTATTCAATTTAAACTTCTCTGCTAAACCTATGCTGGTAGTTATTAATATGCTGTGACTTATTTCCATTCACAGGTGTGACATAATGGCATTGTACTGTATTTGCAATAATATTGTCCCGTGAAAAGTAGCATTGACTTTAACAACAATAGAATTTCGTCACACTCCTCTTTTCAGGGGAGGGGGGGGAAGAATCTTAAGGAGCACGTGTTCTGTCTTTTATATATATGAAGTACAACACTGTGTCAGTTAGCATTCCCAGGTTGAACGTGTGTTGTTTTTGCCGTTTCTGTGACAAGTACAGTAGAAATGACACGGCTTTCCAAATGCATGTTCTTCTTTTACAGTAGCAGGAAATGAAAGCAGTTGAACTGCAGACATTAAGCACCTAGTACACTGCTTAATGTCACAAAGCCGTTCTTCACCAAACCTTCTGGTCACAGATAGTGTCACAGAGTGAAATAATGGATATGGGGTGTTGAGGACTATATTAACTTTAATTTTGCATAGGATAGCCCGTGTCTCTGTAAGTGTTGATACGTTTCCATGCTATTTATTTTAGCTTTAGGCCATATCAGAGCTCTTCCTAGCACAGATAGTGGAGCAGATACCAATTAACGGGGATTGAAGAACACACTGTTTGCTTAGTTCCCACACGGTAAGGTTTGGCACTTTGGGGTGTGTGGTAGTGGTGCTGAGTCAGTGCAGAGCCAGGGGCAGAGGAAGACTGACAGGTGAAGAGGAGAAAAGACAGTGCACCTTGACAGCTGCCCCCTTGCATACTGTCAGTTAGTTAGCCCTGTGCCCTTAGCCATGCCCACATCCAAAACATACTGTAAGCCCCAGTCACAGGACTCACAGAGAAGACACAGAGAAAGAAGAAAACGGGGGAATATGGTATGTGCTACTGGACCCAGGAGGGGACTTGGACACCAGGGACCATAGAGTAAGGAGTACAGGAAAGCTCTGGCATTGTCTTCCTTCCCCTTTACACAGTGCTGGACTTAGAGAAAAGAAGGTAGGGAGGAGTATAAGGGACCACATTTTCTGGACAGCAGAGACTGAAGAGGATGGATTTTACCAAATGGATTTGTTTGTTTATTTTGGAAAACAGTGCTGCTGGACTTTTCCTTTTGGGTAACTGGGGCCAATGAGGGTTTGTGTGTTCTCTGAGTACCCATTGTGGATAATGGGTACTCAGGCACTCTTTGTGACAGATAGGCAGTAATAGATATTGTAACCAATAGATTAATTTGACTGTAATAAAAGGGCAGTTATGGAGGATAACTGTCTTGTCTGGTCTGGTGAGATATAAAGAAACTGTTGAGGGGGGAAAGGGACTTAGCACCCTTAAAATTGTTAGGTGGCATAGTTGGTACAAAGCTAAAGTCTAAAAAATCCTGCATTTTGGGGGTCACTATCTACAGTAGCTATACAGTATGTGTGACAATAGTTCCAAACCCCCAGCTGTTAGTTTACAGGAAAGCTATTTTCTAGAATGGTGTTCTTTGAAGAGAAGATTGAAATGTGGGCAATCGGATTTAACCAGATGGCTGCATCAGCCACTAATGCAGAGAAAAGGAGCAACTCTTCCAGTTCCAGGAGCCTGCATCTCTTTCAGCAGCAGGTCTGCCTGCATGCCAGAGTCCTGAGTCCAGGAAGTGTCAGGAGGCTGGGCCCTCACAGGAGAGATGGAGAGACAGAGAGAGAAGCTGACAAATGTTAAAAACAAGATATGTAGAAGGAGTATGCAAACAAGAAAGGTCTATAAATTGTTTTATTCAAATGAGGCGCGGCAGAGAGTGGAGATATGAATGGAATTGCACGCTCCGAGATACTCCATGTTAATAAGATCAGATTATTTCAGCTCTATACAGATGAAATTGTCTCATTTATTTTTAATTGGAATTTCAGAATGACGCTCTGTAAAGAACAGTCTCCTTTATGCCGGGATGGGCAAAGGAACAATTAAATTAAAAATGAGTTTATGCAAATACTGGAATGCACCTGAATGAGTTGCAAAAAAGAATGCCCTTTCAGATTCCACTAATCCTTATTTTACCTCAGAACAGGTCCGATGAGTTTTCTCACAAAAATAACACTTGACCATGAATAAAATTGAACCACGGATTGTTTATCCACTCTTTATAGCCTCCATGCTCACAATATTCACAGTCACATTTTTCATTTTTTACATATTACTATGAAGGATTAATTATTTTATTAATTCAGCTTTATAGTATCTAATATAAGCTTGGTCTTTTGTCTTCTAATTAATATAAGCCATGATCTTCAGGAGTGTCCTAATCACCTTTATTCTGCAGTGTTTTTTACACTCAAGAATCTGCTGTATGTGATAAGACTTAAATCAGTTCCGCTGTAGTAAATTTCAATACATGTTTTGGGGTTTTGAAATAAAATGCACTTCAGGTCTTATCTAAAACCTGACAGGACAATAAGAGTTTTAGCTAAGTGCCGACTTTTAACTTTTGGATAGGTTAAATTATATTCCTTGTACTCTCTTGCCTTTTTAGAAAAGTATACATATCTAAAACAAAAAAATCAACTAACAAAATTAGATTATTGCTAGAAAGTGGACCATTTTGATTTATCTGTTTCATTGTTGTGAACCTCTCTAGAGCACACTGGATTTTTATTCTGCTTGCAAAAAAGTATATTTTTGTGATTTGTGTTGGATCCTTGTGCATGCATGGTAGTCTGTAGTCTATCTGAGGATCAAGCTGATGCAGTCATGCCAAGGACATTATAAATGGTGTTTTTTCAAAGACATCCTGGAGGCTCCCACAGTATATATAAATGGTTGCTGCCCACATCTCTGTTCACATATTTTTAGCTCTCCAACCTCCACCCCAACTTCACCTTTGCAGCTGCCTCCCTAATTCATTCTTCACAAGCAAGTGGGTATTGTGACAGTTCTGATTTCCTCAGCCAGGCAAGGACCAATGTATCAACACCTAAGCAGTAAGTATGCTGTCCCGTTAAATTCATGAGCTTGTTGTAACAGAAGCCGGTCCAGGCTCCTGTGAAGTGTAGTTCAGGACCCTATGCAGACAGTATAATCCAGAACTAAGTGGAGAAGGACAACATGGAAGAGATGTAGAGGATCAGGACAGGTTGACAGACAGAGGGGCATGACGGCGGTGATCCAGGTACCCAGGGGGCATGGCACAGGCAAACAAATCCAGACAGTCCAAGGGGTAAATCCGGGGTGCATGTCCATGAACCGGGGGATCCATCTGAGACAAACAAGGTTAAAATCTGGAACGGGATCCGGAACAGGAACGAGGAATAAAAACCAGGGTAATGGGGCCAGGTGCTCCGAGTCCTGGACTCAGATGGTCAGGACGCCGTGATGAAACCCATGCTGTCGGGTCTCTCCTGGACCCACTGGTAAGTGGGCTTCCATCAACCAGTGCTGAGACAGGAATAGCGAGAGCGCCAGGCTTTAATATTGGCAGACTAAACAGGGGGCAGGTGCACTTAATGAACTAAAATTTGAAAGGGTCAGAGTTCCGTTAAGAGGAGGGATGACGATCGCGACACTTGTTTCCCCATTATAAGTATTAAACTGAACTACTGAAAGGCATCTGTTACGACCCCAAGTGTCTAGGGGTAAAGGGGTGTAACATTTAGGATAATTCTTTTGGAAGCAGGGGGGTTTTGGTGAGGGACTAGGAAGCGTGATAACAAGGGTAAGGAACTAGAGTGGTGCCAAAGGAAAGAAAATAACAAACAAAATGGAGCTGGCTAGGACAGTGAGGGAAAGCTAATCTGACTACAAAAGAAAACCCGAAACACATGGTCTTCAGCGTCTTCAACACCCTAGCTAACCTGCACTGACTACCCAAAACCATACAAGACAAACAGAACTCACCCGTACTAAACTAGTGTACTAATACAAAATCAACTAAGTGTGTAAGTGTAAGGATGAACACACAAACAAACGACAGTACAAAGAAACTAACAAAAAAAACAACAAAATAAAGCCAAAGCTATACGAAAACACACACAAAACAAAACAAAACAAAACAAAACAAAACAAAACAACAAACGAAGCCGAAGCAATAACCAGAAGCGAAGCGAAGCGAAGCGATAACCAAAACCAAACGGGACCGAAGTCAAACGAAAGGCCCCTTCTTGCTGAAAACTTCCATGTTATATAGTGAATAAAATGAGTTCTGATTGGCTGAGGGCTGATTGATGATGACATCATATTGAAACAGTGGTGTGATGGTTGGCCAATGGGGAAGGGAGAACAATCAAGGGTCAGCAGTGTAGTGTTTCATAGCCGTTCAGGGACGCCAAATATGTAACGTTGTGGCTCTCTGAAGGCACCAGTTCTGTAGGGTTTGGGCATTTACTGAGACAATTATCAATTGTAGCAGTAAATCACAAAGTTGATTCTTTTGATGGCTTTAGAATCCAACCATGCGACATAACTCAAACAACGCACACACACAGGTACTAATACACGAGGATACATTTATTAATACATAGAATATGCATATAAACCTAACAGATCTTATCGAGAGGGTTATCAGAATACAAAAGATATATATTCAATCAGTTACGAAGAGTTACATATATCAAGAGGACATACGTTCAGTATATCATTCATTTAGACCGTTTCATAAATGAACTTGGTTATAACTTCTACATTAGATACTCAAAACAAGTACATAACTCTTAGGAATTAAATTGATATCAACTGGTTGGGATAACAATTGAATTCTCGAGCTGTAATGCAGTGAAGTTGAATACTCATCCAATCTTTGGGGATTCAGATCTCCTGCGGGCACAAAGAAACAGTTGCAGGCTGTTGCTGTCCAATCCGCGCTCTCTGGCTGTGTGCCAGGCTGTGCTGTGCGGCTTGCGACGGTGCGCTGCTGATGCTCACTGACCGGCTAGTTAGTGTTGGCTTTAACTAGCAAAGTTTGTGCACAGGAGAAAAGATGACTGTGAGTCCCAGCAGGTTAGGAAGAGGACCGGGTCGTTCCTGATGAAGAGCTAGTTATGAATAGTGATTCAGCTGTCCACAGTTCTGACCTGTTCACGAGGCCTGCTGCTGGTTACTCTCTGGCAACCTCCACTCTAGACTCTTAGAACAAAGGAAAGTTCTGGCACTCGGACACACTGGCCGTTCCGTGGTTGTCCGGGCTGAGTCTCAGGATGGTCAGGAGGCGCGCTGCGAGAATGTCCTGCCCTTGGGAGCCTTCTGCTCCTGGGCCGTCCTGCCCTGGAATTCTCCTTTGAATTCCCTTTAGAACAGTCCACAGAATCCTCTCCAGAATCTTACTGAATCTCCCGAATCTGAATCTCTCAGGCCTGTGTTGCCTGTTTTTACCTGGAGGAACTTCAGCTCATTGATTGGCTGAAAGTTCCATGGGCATCAGAGTCCCACGTGGGTTACTCAGCCCTACCAGTCCCTGATTGGTTGATCAAGGTGAGATATGAGTCACTTAGTCCTGACACTTAGTAATGCAGTCCAGATGTCCATCTGGCACTCCCTAGACAGATAGGCGCCAATGGATGACCATTGATCATGATAGCCAGACTTAGCTAAGTGCATCCCCCTTTGGGAGCTGTCCTAGGACCTTAAATCACCCTGCACTAATGGTCTCTCTGTGGCTGCACCACAGAGATGAACAGAGAAATGGGGCCTCATTTGGGAAGCTCAGAAACACTTAATTCTGCCTTATTATTAAGCCTCGCCGCTACATATCCCCCCTTTTTGAAGGTCACGAGGTCCTGAGGCGTTGTTGCCTTCAAAACAAAACAGAGTTAAGTGATGTCCCTTGCCATTAGAACATTAATCTTAAATGTCCACATTACTCCTCGAGAATTCATACCAGACCCAGCATTGGATACAAACAGGATGAATAACATCTGGAGTATGTATAAACACGGTAGGAGACATTATCTAAGTCTAGGAATTACACATCAGGAAGCTCACTGTCAATATCTGATACCTCTGTAGTAGATATTTGGGGAGAAGTCACTTCCTTTCTTTTGACATGCTACCTTTGACTCATTCGTGCTACCCGGAGTACATCTTGATGTGAGAGTACATCATTCAGAGTACATCCAGTCATGATCCAGCTACCCGGCAGTAGTGTTACAATAACACCAGTTCCTGTTCCCAGCCCCCCGATAAACCACAACACCTGTGTTGGGTATCTGCTAGGGTGGTTTGGAGGTTTGTTCCATTAAAGCAAACTCAACTACCTGTACCTCTTCAGGGCCTACTGTTTCTTGGATTTCTATCCAATTCCTTAGTGTGGCACCTGAAGGCATCCACGACCTCAAGTTTGGTCTTATATTGTCTGGTTCCAGACCGTACAGTGTTAAGTTACCATGCTGTACTATGTTCAGGTGGGTAGCTGCGTCAGCATGCGTAGGCTGCAAAGGAACAAGTAATAGGTTAATTCCATGCTGAAAAAAAGAAGAAAGAGAACACAACGTTTCGGCCGTGGAGCCTTCTTCAGGTGTGAGCCTGAATCCCCCCTCACACCTGAAGAAGGCTCCACGGCCGAAACGTTGTGTTCTCTTTCTTCTTTTTTTCAGCATGGAATAAACCTATTACTTGTTCCTATGCTGTACTATGGCCTCCTCAGGAACTTAAAGGATCTGTTTTATTAGGTAGCTGCATCATGCCTGTCACAAGTCATGGTGACAGTTAAATGTGGTGTGCTGACCAGCCATTTACTTCCCACCTGCTCTTCATGGGGTTCATTAACCTCCCTCTGCTCGTTAGTAGCTTTACACCCTTCATTGGTGAATCGTTTAGACACAGCCAATGGATAGCTTTAGTAGCCATACCCATCTCAAGATTTGGAACCGAATTCAATCTCGGATTGCCTTCTGGGTGAGCTATGAGCGATGGGGTTAATGTCACATACTCCTCTACTAAAAAGAGTGGAATCAAGTGGGTTGGAAATTGTGCCGTGGTTAGACTGGCTACAGTGGCACTAAACTCCCTTAACAGGTCTTGTGTCAACATTCTGGCCTGTTGCACACAAGCATAAACCCACTGTATAACACCAACAATCATGTCCACTGTTTGGGGAATAAGGTTTAACCCTGTTGCATAGGAAGTTGCCTGTAGGGTTTTCCCTAAGCTTTCCAACTTTTGCTGCTGTCGATACAGTCTGTCACTACCCTCTGGCATCTCTGACACCTGCCTTCTTGGGGCAGTCAGGGTGAGAGTGCCAGTAGCACACAAACCTACCAGAAAAAGCAAACGTGCAACAGTGGCGGCAGCAATCAGTCCTCCCAAAAGTCTTTTCGGGTGGCTGACCCCAGTCATCTCCTTCTGAGTGACTGTTGCCTTTCTAAGCTGGCGCAGCGTGTACATGGTGTCTTTCTCAGTATGCCATGTGGCATCTTGGGCACCAACATCCTGGAAATCTGGGGAGATCTGACGCAGCTGCTGATGCTGCTCCTCCATTTCCAGGGCATCTGCTTTTTCGATTTGTTCATGCCTGTGCTCTAGGAAACCTGCAGGGGGCGGTGCAGTGGTGGAGCATGCCTGACCCTTGGCTGAGTGGTCATCTGGAGCACCTGAGTGATCTGGGACTGTTATCCCATTCTCACTGTTCAGGTCCACCCTGCACACCTCCTGATTGAGGAATCCCTCTATCAGCATGTTTACAGTCGTTTGCTGGGCGTGGGTGTAGGACACCTGCTCGCTCCCCCCTTCCCTCGCTAGGGGTTCAGGGAGCTGCCCCAGCACTGGGATAGCTAGTTCACTGTCTTTGAACTCGCTATCACCCACCAGGCCCATGTCAGTGCAGGCGGGGATTCTGACACCCCTCTTTGCGATGTCCTGCACTGGCAGGCGGGTGGCTTGACCATCCAGCTCCAGTATGGCTGAACCACTGTTGGTCAGACTCAGACTGACAGACTGAGCTGGTGGCTGTAAGAAAACCGGCTCGGCTTTCATTCCCTGTCCCTTCTGGGGGACTGGGTGTGTTGGCAACCCTGCCGTTGAGGCAGGAACAATCAGGTCAGTCTCACTCACTAGCTGGTAGTTGTGAGAAATAATGTTACCTGACTGCAGGTTCCCTGGGTCACAGCAGAGGGAATCGGCATCTGGGATCAGGTGTGTCCACAGCGCAGTAGTCTCAGCGTCCAGCTGGACCTCCTGTCTAACCTGTGAATGTTGCACCAGGGGCACCTGGCGGTGGCCCCGTGACAGCTGCTCAAGCAGATCCTCACTGATAGAGGACCTCTCAGGGCTAAGGGCGAGGGCTACATCACCAACCTGCTCTCCTGCCATCTGGATCCCTTCCACCACTGCAGGGTGGTGGTCCTGACCCCTCTTGGGTGCCAGGGTGCACAGGGAAAGCTCCTTTTCATCGCCAGGTGGGGAGATCTGCTCCTCTTTAGGGATGTAAAAGGGGTGTGCTTTACCTGGTGGATCAGGCGGCTGCTTGGAGCACCGCTCCTGTGGCATGGAGGCTGTTGTGACCTCAGCCGGGACACGACTTCCCTGTATATCCGGGGAACAAGAAAATATTTTTATTTCTTGTCCAGAGGGAACAGAAGGAATCTCCACATAGGCTTCTGTGTTCAGTGGGCACTGTGTGAGCACAGTCTGCCTCTTGGCCCCCCTTTCCTTCTGTACAGAAGGCTTAGGAGCCTTGACCTGTTTCCACACTTTGCCTTTCTGGTGATCCACCAAAGGTTCCACTCTGAGTCGCATACCCTTTTCTTTTTCTACCCGTTTGAGCTTGCCGTGTGACATCAAACACCTTTCAACCTCAGTGTCAATCAGTGTCTCACTGTGTAAGACATCTCCCATGGCAGCCTTGAGGTAAAAGCTTCCTGCTTTTCCTCTGTGTTTTACTGCCTGCTCTATGACTTCAGGGGTGGA
Organism: Atractosteus spatula; assembly: GCF_055471065.1. Lineage (NCBI taxonomy): Eukaryota > Metazoa > Chordata > Actinopteri > Semionotiformes > Lepisosteidae > Atractosteus > Atractosteus spatula. The sequence continues at coordinate 47,850,397 of NC_142709.1, read as the reverse complement.
GTCAGCACTCGCTTGGGAGTGGCTGACCTCATCCAGGCAGGAACCCTTCCGCTCAATCAGATAGACTGAGGGAGTGGGAGGGGGCGGGTCTCCGCCTCCTCCAGTGGAGAGTATCAGCTCATTCACGCTTCCGGCAGCCTTGGGGAGCGGTTGTCCCTGTCCTGATAAAACTTATTCAAGCCTGGCCAGGCAGGCGGCTACTGAATCCTTTTGTTCAGCCTTTTCTAGCCCTTTCCCTCCCCCGGTGTTCTCATGGCACTTAGGACGCTGGGTGCGGTCCTGTGTGCATGCTTTGGAACGGGGCTTAGCCAGCTCAGGAGCCTGTGCTCCTTCGAGCAGGAGGGAATTAACCCTGCTGGCTCTGACGGCGAACACAGTCGCTTTAGCAGCTTTTTGCTCAGAGCGACTTTGGACATCATACTCCCAGGCTTTCTGCACGAATCTCTTAATATCAGTCATTTTCATGGTCTGTGCATCTGTATGCATTAAGATCATCTTTCTGACTGATGGGTGGAGATTCGCAATGAATAAACCCTTGAAATGTATGTTCTCTTCGCAACCCTCATCATTTCGCCCTGCAAAATAAGTTCATCTAAGTCTCTCATAATATTCGCGAGGGGACTCTGCTCTCTCGTGCTTAATGTTAAGAGCGGCGGCTATCGCGGCAGTCGGGTCAATAAACGCACTGTATTCTTCGATAAGTGCATGACAAAGCTGTTCAAAGTCATTACAGACTTCTTTCATCTGCCTAGCCATCCACTCATGTACAGCTCTGCTGGTAGTTTTCCTGACCAGAAACACTTTCTTCTGTTCTGTGGCGTTTGGCAGGTACTGCAGGTTATACCTGAGGTCTTGAATATAACTCTCGATATTATTCTCTGACACTGCGGGGTCAAATCTCTCTATGTCCTTCGCTAGCTCTCTCAGAGAATGGAGATTTATTCTTCTAGCTTCTCCGCTGACGGAGATATGGAAGAGATCTTGGTCGGACTTGTCACTGCTAGAGAGAGTGCTTAATAGCGACTCGAATTCAGACCTTTTAGCAACCATCGTTAAACTTAAAGAGTATTACTTTTAAGTACGAAATCACAGTTTTACCACAGAAAATCACAAGATCAAGTATGCAATCAACCCGGTAGATCGCAAAAGATCACAAAACAATCAAGCACTGCTTAAAGAGCAAGGGGAACTTTTTTTCCTTTCGGCTTTCAGCACACACTGTATTATCGTGTATGAAACCCGCGGCGTTTTATATGAATTATTCCGCTTGGTTGATTCATTTCAGTCTTGCCACGCCCACCCAGGGACGCCAAATATGTAGTGTTTCATAGCCGTTCAGGGACGCCAAATATGTAACGTTGTGGCTCTCTGAAGGCACCAGTTCTGTAGGGTTTGGGCATTTACTGAGACAATTATCAATTGTAGCAGTAAATCACAAAGTTGATTCTTTTGATGGCTTTAGAATCCAACCATGCGACATAACTCAAACAACGCACACACACAGGTACTAATACACGAGGATACATTTATTAATACATAGAATATGCATATAAACCTAACAGATCTTATCGAGAGGGTTATCAGAATACAAAAGATATATATTCAATCAGTTACGAAGAGTTACATATATCAAGAGGACATACGTTCAGTATATCATTCATTTAGACCGTTTCATAAATGAACTTGGTTATAACTTCTACATTAGATACTCAAAACAAGTACATAACTCTTAGGAATTAAATCGATATCAACTGGTTGGGATAACAATTGAATTCTCGAGCTGTAATGCAGTGAAGTTGAATACTCATCCAATCTTTGGGGATTCAGATCTCCTGCGGGCACAAAGAAACAGTTGCAGGCTGTTGCTGTCCAATCCGCGCTCTCTGGCTGTGTGCCAGGCTGTGCTGTGCGGCTTGCGACGGTGCGCTGCTGATGCTCACTGACCAGCTAGTTAGTGTTGGCTTTAACTAGCAAAGTTTGTGCACAGGAGAAAAGATGACTGTGAGTCCCAGCAGGTTAGGAAGAGGACCGGGTCGTTCCTGATGAAGAGCTAGTTATGAATAGTGATTCAGCTTTCCACAGTTCCGACCTGTTCACGAGGCCTGCTGCTGGTTACTCTCTGGCAACCTCCACTCTAGACTCTTAGAACAAAGGAAAGTTCTGGCACTCGGACACACTGGCCGTTCCGTGGTTGTCCGGGCTGAGTCTCAGGATGGTCAGGAGGCGCGCTGCGAGAATGTCCTGCCCTTGGGAGCCTTCTGCTCCTGGGCCGTCCTGCCCTGGAATTCTCCTTTGAATTCCCTTTAGAACAGTCCACAGAATCCTCTCCAGAATCTTACTGAATCTCCCGAATCTGAATCTCTCAGGCCTGTGTTGCCTGTTTTTACCTGGAGGAACTTCAGCTCGTTGATTGGCTGAAAGTTCCATGGGCATCAGAGTCCCACGTGGGTTACTCAGCCCTACCAGTCCCTGATTGGTTGATCAAGGTGAGATATGAGTCACTTAGTCCTGACACTTAGTAATGCAGTCCAGATGTCCATCTGGCACTCCCTAGACAGATAGGCGCCAATGGATGACCATTGATCATGATAGCCAGACTTAGCTAAGTGCATCCCCCTTTGGGAGCTGTCCTAGGACCTTAAATCACCCTACACTAATGGTCTCTCTGTGGCTGCACCACAGAGATGAACAGAGAAATGGGGCCTCATTTGGGAAGCTCAGAAACACTTAATTCTGCCTTATTATTAAGCCTCGCCGCTAAAGCAGTGTGGACATAACAGAAAAAACACACACAGAACACACACTGGGACGTAACACATCATTGTTGTGGTCAGGAATTCAGAAGTGAGCATGTGTCTCTGAATCCTCCAAAACAGTCTAGTTTCCATTCTGCCAAGGTGAATGTAGTAGAGTGTTAAACCAAGCAGTAGAGATAGGTAGAAAAAGTAAAGAGTAAAACAGTCCATTCCTCTCCTCAAGAAATAAGATAAGAAGCTTGTTCTGTGGAGGTACTGAAGTGCTGTCTGTTTAAATCTTTGATGCATGACAGAAATTAAACTTGATGTCTCCTAATTGTCTTCTTTTCTGTTTGCATTACTGTTTTAATTGCATTTTTATGCCTATCATTCACAAATTTAGATTTCAAGACTCCTTAAACACCAATTGTTAAAACTCCACTGCAACTTAATACTGCAGTAGATGCCAAAATAGCTTTTAGTGCATAAATCAAGATGCTATCTCCCTTTCAAACACAATCATACACAATAAAGAAAAGCAGACATGCAGGCCAGTGGAACCACCCATTATCCAAATTCCTCAGAACTCGCACAAAGCATTGCCGAGAAAAAAACTCTGTTCACTTCAACTTAATCAGCAATTATTCAATTGTCAATTTACCTTATTAATGGCTCTGGGATTCTCTGAACTGAACATGCTCCTTACTTTAAAGTACTTAATAACTGTAGAAACTGAACTAACAGGCATAAATCAAGCTGACACTTAATTAAATTAATTGCTCAACCTGTGCAGCTGTCTTTTTAGGGACAGACCAAAACACCTTGCACCCTTAAAATATGAATGTGTGAGGAATTTGTTTTATATTATCTGCTTTTAGTTATCTGTTTGAAGCACCATCACATCTAAACTTTCCAGATTTCAATAATTCAATCAAAAGTTTCTTTTTCAGAATATGCGTCACAGGGCACTGACGAGCCTTTTTATCTGTTTTGACACTATATGTTTAAAAGGAAGGTGGCATGGTGGCACAATGGTTAGAATTAGGCCTTGCAGTGCTTGGCCCTGGGTTCAATTCCTGGAGCACTATCTGTGTGGAGTTTATATATCCTCCCTGTGTTCATGTGGGTTTCTGGCAGGTGCTTTGGTTTCCTCCCACAGTTCAAAAACATACTGGTAGTTTTATTGGCTTCTGGGAAAATTGGCGCTGGTGTGCGTATGTTTGCGTCTGTGTGTGCCCGACAATGGCCTGGCGTCCCATCCATGGTGTATCCTGCCTTCTGGCCTTACGCCCTTTGCTTGTTGGGATAGGCTCCAGGTTCCCCTGTATTGGAAAAAGTGGTTAGAAAATGGATGGCTGATAATTGTATTAATTCATCACGAGAGCATCTTGAACGTACTGTATGCTTGGCCTATTGTCTCTGAATACATAGACCATTACTATCTGGTGTGTACCAATTACATTTTGTTGTGTGGTGTTTGTTAGTATCTTTTTTTTTTGCCATACCCTGTACTTCTCAAACATCAGCCCCCTTTCTCAGACTATGAGAGTGAACTTGTACTAACCACAGACACATGCCCACAATCCATGCCCAAAAACCAACAAAAGACTCTTCTGGTACCCTCATTTATCAATCACTACCCCACAGGCTTTTTCCCAACTGTGTGATTGTCTTTCTGCCTCAGTCCCCAAAGAGACAAGCCGTAGCACGAACAAGAGAGTGATGAGAACTGAAGAACAGATGGAAAAGTTATATACGAGAGGAGGCCATTCAGACATCTACACCTTTTTGTAGTTAGCACCTAATTGATCTGAGGATCCCATCCAGCCAAACAACAACATGGCTGGTTAGCTTAATGAAGAAGGTCAGGGTTCATCTGAGAGGATGTGCTTCACTGATTCCAATTTCCAAAGCACACTCCCCACACACACCAAACCCCCTCCAGTTTGGCTGAGGATTAAAATTCATAAGTCTTTTATGAACACTAGTGGCATGTAAGAGCAAGCAAATTAAAGAGGCATAATTTAACCTTCATATTCTCATAATGCGAGAGGAGGGTTTTTTAGACTTACACATGATACAAACAATGATTTATACAACTAGAGGAAATATGAATCATACCTTGATGAGTGATGAATATTGTTTTCTGTTTCCTTGTTCCTTGGAGTCATTTTGAAAGTACTAATGAATAGTTTTGATTGAAACCTTAGGCTGTGTTACGTGAAAGTACGACCACGTAAGACTAGGAACATAATTCCCTCACGGGACCATTAGACTGACAGATGCCAAAGAGCGTTTTTATTTTATTTGTCTGAATAAGCAGTTTATGAGACAGCCAAATTGTGAAAAGGTTCATTCGATTAGGCTCATCTTTAGATTATACTGTTGTTCCAAATATAGTAAAACAAACCACAGCTGTGAAAATGAATGTTCTTAATCTCTTAATTTGAGTTTTACAGAGGGAGGGGAGAGTTAGGGTGTATTGGCCTTTCTGGGGAACAAGAAGATAAAATACATTAAAGAACCACCATTTTGATCTGAAAACTTAATTTAATGGTTTAGAAAGGCTATTAGGAAATGACATATTTCTGGGAACACATCCAGCATAACCTCAATTTATTAGTAATACAAGCGATCCAAAAAGAGATATTTGCCATAGTGAAGTGTTGCATTCTTGAGGGTTACAGTAACACAATTAGATTTATGTTCAACTAAGAAAAATGTAGAAATGCCAGACACAAGATGTAATATTAACACAGATTGATTAGGAATGGTAAAAGTGCTCTTATTCAATGAATACAACTAAAATAGAAATATTCACTTATTTCAATTCAAAACACTTAAGCCCTTATATCCTATGTCCTATGGGGATTTAAACACAAAGTGTTTTTGAATATATGGATCAGATATTTTTATGATTTTAGAACAGACAGCAGGGTACCAAGTTATTTTTTAATGTTGACCCACTTTTGTAAGAAGAAAGTTGACTTTTTAAAAATTTAATCATCCAGTGATAAAATATGACACTTCTTTTAAAACAAGAGGTGTAACATTAGTAAAGATTGATGAAGACTTTTGATATCTAAAATATTGTAACATGCAGTTTGAATCCAACTGTCAGGGCAGCATTTTAGTCTTAAACCCTTTATGTAATGAAAGGCATTAAAACGCAATAAATGTTATTTATTCCAATATCCATTTCTTTCATTTTCAGTGTCTCTCAAGATATATTCATTTGTCCTCTTAAAATGTTGAACAGAAAAGTTGTATTTTGTGCAGCTATTAAAAATTACTTAATAGTAAACCTATTGTTATAAAAATCGAATGTCTCAATCAGTAATGTATCCATAGTATTAATGTAAAAGCTCTCTTGTTCATCAACATGTATAGCTATGCTGACATGAAAGGCACTTATACGTATAGTCAGATATGATGTTAAAAATGGGACTAATTTCTCTGTAATAGGATACACAGTGAACACATTAACAGATATTCTTTCTTTACATTTAAAAATACATATCATGCTATCAGAGGTGCTGCATACTGTACAGCAATATTCTTGATAGAGGGTCTTTTGTAGTCAGCAAATTTGATTGAACAATTGTTTAGATCAGAAGTCATTTCAATTTTCCATTGTATCAAAGCAATACACGTATGTGTGTGTTTTTTTAAAGCTATACAAATAAATTAAAAACATGTAATGAGATCTAGAAATCAGGAACTAACCATCACTACAGATTTGCCTGGTTTGTTGCTTTCAAGAAAAAAAACACAATGTGTCCTTCGAAGGATGTAATAAGCTGTGCTGTTTTTACTATTGCTGTTCATGTTGGAAAAATTTACAAATGTGCCTCTTTTGGTAAGAGTCTGTAAATGTAAATAGTAACCTTACAGTGAAAAATGTGTCTGGGAATTTGAAAGATTTTGCATGACTTTCTTCTCAAGAGTACAAGTACCCTTTTGTGTATGTAAGACATGTAGCCAAAAGGCAGAACTGTAAGTTGTGAATGTATGTACAGCAGGTGTGTGTGTCTCTGTGTTGATACCATTGGACATATTTTTGTCTATACCACAATTTACCACTGGGTGGCTCCAAAGTGACAGTTTACAGTACATGAGTCTGGACTTCTCCCGTTTAGCAATGGCCTATAACATATGCACAATAACATATGCAATACATTGTGGAGGGCAGTACGGTGACACAGTGACTAGTATTGCAGCCTTGCAGTACTGGGGCCCTGAGTTTAATTCCTGGGGTGCTATCTGTGTGGAGTTTTGTATGTTCTCCCTGTATTCATGTGGGTTTCCTCTGGGTGCTCTGCAGTCCTAATAATCCAAAAACACACTGGTAGGTTAAAGGGCTTCTGGGAAAATGTGGCCCAGGTGTGAGTGTGTGCATGTTTGTCTCTGTGTGTGGCCCTGGGATGGACTAGCATCCCATCCAAGGTGTATCCTGCCTTGTGCCCATTGCTTGCTGGGATAGACTCAGGCCGCCCTACAACCGTGTTTTGGAAGAAGCAGATCGAAAATGGACTGATGCATGAAATATATTCAGTAGAAGCATAATCGCTACTTTTCTTTCTGAGCAGACAAAAAAAACTCTTAAACCTTTTTTTGTGTTTGTCAAAAACCCTCCTTATTTTTTTGTCTTTCAATTGTATATACTGGTCTTCGATCTCAAAAGTCAAAGTGAACCGCGTTGCAAACAAGGCACATAAATAGTCAGTTATGATGTTTGAATAGACCAATGAGCTAATCAGAGTAGTTGAAATACCTGGCCTTATAAAATATGACTAACAATAGAGAAGGCACCTGTTAAAGACCTGTGACCTAAGAAATGAAACTCTCCATGTCATGAATGTCCTCAGAGATGAAACACAAGCAGAGAAGAAAAAAAAACTATTTAGAAGCAAGTTTTATTTTTAAAAAACACATTTCGCATAATCTGACCAAGGTTGAACAAGAAATTCCTCATACTGTGGATTGTTTTTCCCTAAGATACATTTTAGATTTTATTATTATTTAAGTAGGATAGAAGCTTTTAAGGTCAAGTATTTCTTTAGTCTTTTAATGTCAAAACAAGAAGAAGAAATCTGAATCTTTGACACTCTCAGTTCACTACAACCAGTCCGATTGACTCCCCTGCTTGTATAATAAATCTGTCCTAAGAGAGCGATGCAGTCACTTTAATCAAACTTTGTCACACTTACATATAGAAATTACTTTAAAAACTCGAAAATACATTTTTATTCACTTAATTAAAATGCAAACAGGAGAGAAAGCTTTTGCCCTATATGTAGCAATATAGGTAGAATCTACTGTATATTTCGTGTCTTGTTTGCCCCTGGAACTTACTACTAAGAAGAAGACACAATGGTGTTTGTGTCGCACAGTATTTGGCTGTAAATTAATAAGCTTAAGTTAAAATAAAGAGAAGTTAAAAGGTGAAGTTGTCACCATTATCTGAATAACCGTGGTTCAAACGCAGTCCGATATTTTAAAAATTCGGCTTTGCCTAAACTGCGTCTTTCCACTGTTCTGTAATATGAAATGTCAGTCCACCTGCTTGTCTCCTGCCTTTCCTGAGTGTTGTTTCTGTTGGTGATAACTACCGATGATTAGACTCAGGCACTGCTCCACAGAAAGCGAACTCAGTACCTGCGCCAGTTGTAATCAATTTCATGGCTTTCTGTAAGTCTGCAGGGAACAACCGTCTTCTGCGTCTTGTCCTCGTTTACACTTTTTTGGTTTCATTTTTCTTGAATAATGCAACATGGCTTTTGTGAAAGTCAGAGAAACACGATATTGCTCAGCTATTATGTACATTATCCTTATGCTGAAATCTTTTTTAAGTGCATCCCAAATACCAACCGATCGAGCACGAACTACCAATCAGACAGTCCCGTCACTTCTGTCTTGCACTTCTATTCCAAAAGTGCATTGTTTGCTTAGGAAGCACGACAAGTGAAAAATAACTATGACAGGAATTGTGTGTGCGATATTGCGGGTGGTAATGAACTGCGACTTTTTCTAGACGCCATGCTCTCCCGGTGGCTGGTATTCTGGCAGCGAATCGTTGCTAAGCGTTATCCCGTGCTAGAGGAGTCCGGAATAAAAGACAGTTTCCATATTCTCTTACCCGTTGCTTAGCTACCACTTTGCAGTCGACATCTCTTCCCCAAGTTCGCAGAGAACAAGCAGCTGTAATAAAAAAGCACTGTTGTAGCTTGTGATAGAAAGATCTGGAGATTGCTTTGAGTGGCAAGCTAGGCCAGGGTTTGGGGCAATGATGAGCAAGTTCTGCTGATTAATTCAGTGCCTATTGCAGGGAGAGAAAATGTAATCAGTCTGAATAGAACCAGATTTCTGCACGTTTTATTACTGTTGATTACAAAGCTGTGCACGAAGCCAAAAGACATGAAGTCCCTTCCCATCAGACACTCTGCAGTATTTCCTGAATGTGTCCTGCACATTACAAACTGAGCTGAAGGGTTTGTTTTTTCCTCAAGGAGGACCTGCTACATCATGACAGCACCTACAGTACATAAACAACCTATGGCCCTTTCTTGACTTTACCCATTCAGAACTGATTTTAGCTTGAGCTAAAATCTCTTAGACCTACTAGAAGTGATACTTGAAAGATTATTTTCTCACTTTTTATTTCTGTATTTTTTTAAAAGTCGGTTGTGGTGATAAAATGTCAAATAACATACAATTCTCTGCACTTTTTATCCACTTACAATGCAGGAGTCGATTTTGTTTTTGCTTAGTTATTGAACAAAAAAACATACAACTTAAGAAAGTAGTTCAAGTAGGGAGCTGCGTCAGCATGCGTGGGCTGCAAAGGAACGGGTAAAAGGTTTATTCCACGCTGAAAAGAGAAGAAAGGAAACATAACGTTTCAGCTGGGGAGCCTTCTTCGGGTGTGGAAGAATGCTCCCCAGCCTAAATGTTGTGTTTCCTTTCTTCTCTTTTCAGCATGGAATAAACCTTTACTTGTTCCTTTGCAACTTAAGAAAGGTTCTGAACAAAAAGAGGCCATTCAACCTACGTATCTGACCCTTTTGGTAGTTATTAGGTAATTGATACACGTACATCCATCCATTCCTTTGGATCCAGGATTTAAGCTTCAACATCATGGCAGGGAAGCTTGTTTCAGACTCCCATAACTCTTTGGATAAAGAAATGCCTCCTGTTCTTGGTTTTCAAACACACTTTATCATACAGTATATGCAATTTCTGTTTGTATCTGCTGGTTTGTGCTTCGCCGCTCATTCTGAAGAAATACACTCAGTTGACTTTGTTAAAGAACCTTTGACCCATTTGAATAGTTGTATCAAGTCTCCTCATATTATGAATGTCACAAACTTCCACTAGAAATGTGTCATCCACTGTAACATTCAGCTGATTCTGCTACATGTCATACATTGTTTTTTATTAAATAAGTCAAACCAATCATTCTGCACAACCCATTCAGTTTTGCTGTTATATGTGATTGTTTTAAAGTGGGCTTCAGTGGTATCCAGGCAAAGGAGGGAGGAGAGTGCAGCATACTGGGAAAAACATTGAGTAACACAAAAAGGTCATTTTAGACTATGCCTACCTACTATGACAATCTGGCGCGTGACTTCCTTTTGGGTTTTCTACAGAGAGCCTTGCTGGAGAGTAAGTTAAAGAGAGAGTTGGGAGGGTTTCTGTTTTACCAAAAGTTGCCGTTCCAGAGTGACTGTGCCAATTGTCCACATCCACTGGAGGAATCTTGGTCACGGCTGGCCACTGAAGGCCGTAGGGCTGAACCTGCACTCTGAGTGAGAGCTCTTCACTGGTGGGGTGGTTGGGCCATTCATAACCCTTCCAAGTGCCGTTTGGCTGTCTCTAGCTGTCCACTGTGGTACGGAGTGGTACTATGATGAAATAGATTACAACAACCAAGTTCAATCAGCCTCAGCTGTCAGTGATTTGTAGTCACTCCTGATGTCATTTACTCACTTAAAACATTATAAATACTGTACGTGATCCCCTTCTCTCCATTTTTGCATCCCATCTCCACCCCAGTCCACCTTTGCAGCTGCCCCTTGGTCACTCCTCACTCTTCAAAGGAGTCCCACCCTCCTTGTCCAATGAACAGGACGTTAGCCCTCAACTAAGCTGGTTAAGGCAAATTATTGCAACTTAAAACACTCACTAAACCTTTTAATATGTCTGATTCTCTGGGTGTTATATCTACGAAAACCTCAAATGGAAGGGTATAAACTGAAACTTTTTTTTTCAGATTAGCACAGTGAAATGTGGCAGCACTTTTTTGCATCACAGCAACATCTATAAGAAAGTACTGCCTGCATGGTGGCACACTGGTTAGCATTACAGCCTGGGGCCCTCAGTTCAATCCCTGATTTGGGGTGCTATCTGTGGGGAGTTAGTATGTTCTCCACATGTTCGCATGGGTCCCTCTAGGTGTTCCAGTTTCCTCCCAAGTCCAAAGACATGATTAATTGGCCTGTGGGAAAATCGGCCCTGGTGTGAGTGTGTGTTTGTGACTGTGTCTGTTAGCACCCTGAGATGGACTGGCGTCCTATCCTGGGTATATCCTGCCTTGCGCCCATTGCTTACCGAGATAACAGCTTTCTAGCTCCCCCACAACCCAGAGCTGGGTAAAGTGGTTAGAAAAATGTATCCAACCTCACAGAACGGATTTTTTGGCAGCAGCAAACAACTTGACTGGCAACAACAACAACAACAAAATTATACTTAGTTATTAACATTAACCTGAGAATTATTTTTGAGAAGGATCACACTGGTATCCGTAACATGATGCAATAAGAAGCCAGTAATTTAATATTTTACAGAACATAGGTCTTACCTACCCTGAAATACTGCACAGTTACCTGTGTGAAGTGATCTGCCTGTGATCGCAAGTTAATAATATTCTCTGGACTCCAAAACATTAAATTTATACACTCACTCCAACATATTTTAATAATTTAAGATCTTTTGTCAAATTTGAAGTTTTGACCTTTGAGTCTTGAATAATTTGCTGTGGTTGTGGCCTAGAAAGGTAGAATGACACATATCGCATACTTAAATTTAACTTTGTGGTGATCTTATAAAATAACCCCTTTGCTTTTGTTGAATATCTAAACATCATTTAAAGCTAACCTGGTCCTTTTACTATTAAAAGGTATGTAATACAAACACTGGAGCAGGTGTAGGTTGATAGTAATAGAAATCAGTTTACTCTTTAAACATTCACCATTTAGTTCAATAAATGTATTCAGTGCACGATAAAATGTATGTTATCCTTGGAAATCTTCACTTGATCTGGCTGGTCGTCTCCTGAACAAAACTGAGCATTCAGAAAGAAGAACTTCGAAGAGACAGAAAAATACCATTGTCAAATGTTAAAATAAAGAGCAAGCATTTTGGGTTTTCTGAGGGAATATCATCATTGGATGCCTTTACTGCCTGATTTCTAGGATGGAAATGTGCCTGTCAAATGTAAGAAACTATTTTATATTTTCTTTCTGTTTTCTAATCCTTTTTAAAGATAGTTTCAAAAGGGTTTCTTGTGGTTTGGGGGTGTACTTTTCTTTTGTAAATAATATTTTCTTATTAGTTGTGTCATGAGTTTAAAAGCAAACATTATGTACTGTATTATAATTTTTATTTTCCAGCAAAAAAAAAGATTGTAGAATTTGAATTTTTAATTTGGCAAAATTAGCAAATGTGGGTGTTTTCCAGTAAAACATCATCTGTAACTTTAATCACTGAGTAGTAAAGGGAAAAGGAATGCAAAATGTCATTTTAGCAAACTAGCAAATTAGATTAGCCATTAGCAAATCATTTTGTTCCTCTTGCTGTTGTACTCTAGGATGGTAAAGTGTCTATTGAGGAGGCGTTGTTTCTGTTTTTCATAATTCTTGGTCTGTTCTGGTTGTAGTTTTTTCCCTTTTTGATGCCATTAAATAAAAATCTTGTTTTTCAACAGCCAGAATTATAGCAAGATTTTCTAAAGATGAGATGTGATATAACATACAGTAGCTTGTGATTGGACATGATTTTCCCAGCCACCTTTCAGAGATATGTGCACTGTTCAAATTCTGCTTGTAAATTAAAATTCTTGTGAGAGAATGTTTCACCTGTATGTGTTTGGGTTCTACAACTGTAGTACAAGTACTGTAGCTTACCAGCACATTCTTAGCTTTAAGCATTATAAGCCCCATACACACAGATGGACTTATTTCTCATCTGTAGGCTGGTGGACTTCTCACCTTGCTGTAGCTGTATCCTATGTTATAGGTCCCAAAGTATTAGTGTAATATGAAACGTCCATTTTTTTGTATGTTTTAATTTTCTGGTCTTTGGGAAAATCTGTTTGTCTTATACATGTCTCAATGTCTCTTTTATCCTTATGCTTTGGGGGTGTTAAGTGTCTTTTTTCCTATTAGGTTGTTAAGGACTGCAGCTGAAGAGCAGGACCTCTGGTCTCTCTAATGACCAGAAGAATGTGATTAGAACTTTTCAGTTACCGTGGAGATTAAAGCTGATCGGAAGGTCTCCTTCAGGGAAACCTACTGTATAGTAGTCCTTTAAATACAGAACTCAACAGATCTGCTCATTCAAATACTACATTTACTCCCATTCCAGATGCCACTGTTACATGTATTGTATATGTGTCTGTTTCAATTGTTTCTTTAAATCACATCACAATCCTTATTTTCCTAAAGTACCAAAGGTTTTAGTACAAAAGGTCATTACACAAAACGTTTTAGCTGAAAAGAGCTCAATTAAAAAAAATAGTGTTGAATATTGTCATGGAACATCAGTGGTCCTATGGCAGTTGTATTAATATTAATATGGCAGTAGTAAAAGTCAGGTTCTTCATTTTTTCAGCAGATTGCAGAATAAAAAATAACATATTTGTTGCACTCTGATTTCATATTTATTTCTGCATGTTCCTTCTTTCTGTCATCCATCATAAAAGTAGGAGTAATGTTAGCACTGGGATAAACAGGGAGAGATCTATTGACTTGCATGACTTTTCCATGCTTTTTCCAGGCTAACCTTTAAGTACAGGATGAGTTGCACTGAATATGCTGATGCAATTACCTTTACTGCCAGGGTCCGTCTTGTTTAAACAGTGAAATCTAAGGCTCCAGGCTCACGGAACAGATGATGTTTGTGGAATAAAATATATAGGTGCTCAAATATTCATCAGTGCACCAAGCACTGCAGTAGTTCATGTTTGCATATGAATGAAGAAACTCAATGCTGGGCTCTACCATTCGTCCTACTGAAGAAAATGACATTTAGTTTCAAGTGACATTTATTACTCCAGAACAGTGAAATGAATTTGCAGGCCTTATCATCTATTCTTTAGAAGAAAAACTTTTACTTAATTTCTCTTTGCCTTTACTGCACCAAGGTGGTTTCACATACAATGTTTCTTTGGAGGAATATTTTTCTGTGATGGCTGCAAAAACTGAATTAACGAGAGTTACTGGTGATATTTGTTGGCTGACTAGCCCCTTCAGTGATACTTTTTTCTCTAATTCTAAACGCAGCAATTGGGCTAATTTGGCGATTTTGTTTTATTTCTTGTTTACATGTAATCATCTCTTTGAAATCCTTCAACGGTTCCATTAGAAATAGCCCACAGTGCCTGTTTTTATATTCTGTTTTATTTGCTGTTTTGCCCACAGCAAGACGTGTTTTACAAAAGTCCCTTTTTACTGTCAGAACCACAGATAAGCATCCAGCACAGCTCCGCATGCATGCCAATGCCTGTAAGAGTAGGTGTCTGAAAATACAATACAAATAAGCCTCTTGACTGGGCACTGTATTTATGAATGGGGTACATGGTAGGCAATTTAAAATGGAGCCATTGTGAGAAGATACATGTAATTAAAACAAAACTTTGTCTCCCTGTCTTGGGTATAGTCTTCGAGTCCTGAAAACCATCATTTTTATGCCTGCTAAGTTATTGTTGTTGTCACGGATTCTGCTGCATGATTTGTGACTTTTTTTCTTCAATTGTATCTGATACCTGTGGGAATGAGCTTGTGTCTCCTGTTCCCACTGGCAGCGTGCGGAGATCTGGACCTGCGTCTGTGTCTCTAAGGCACGTTGGTCCTGGCAGAGCAGGTGGCTGGAGTCAGAGCGCCGTCTCCCATCATGCCTCTTCAATGGGGATGAGCTGCCTCTGTCCTAATTAGGTTGAGGGGAGCTTTGTCAGCCCTTACTCAATTACGCCCACAGACCTTCATTGTTCAATAGACAGGGATTTGCCTCATAGATGCACTGTACATCCTCTAGGTTTCCCAGCCCAATCTGCTTTGTGCTCCTTCATGGGAAAAATCTTCTTCCCAAAGTGCTGTAATCTGTGCTTACAGCACCTTATCCCTCTTCCTTACCCACCTGTAAAAAACTGTAAAGGAAACCTTTATTTAACCAGATCAAGAAGAAAATCTCATTGGCTATGATGACGTGGTCAGTATCCAATTTATCAGGTTGTACTGGAGCATCCTGAATGGAACGTTTGCTCATGGATATAACCACAATGCTTCCATCTGGGACTTGAACCCATACCTTGCTGGCCCAGTGGCTCAGCACTGCTGAAAATACAGGGCACTATCTTCATGATAAGTGTATCCTCTGCTTTGACTTGTTGGATGCTTTCTACATTGGGTGCAATATTTTAAATACTGAGCTAACATACAGTATGTTAGCCACCATATTGACTTTCACACTATACTGTCGAGTGCAAAATTAATTTCAGGATGCTCTGGTTACTGTAGGTTTGCAACTAATCATTGTGTCATTCAGCACTACAGAAGAGTAACAATCCTGTTGTAAAGAAAAGGCATTGCAAGCTTTATGGTTTATGGTTTATTATGAAAAATGATTATCTTTCTGCCTAGCTTCAAGGAAATTTATTCTGACACTGTTTAGGAGTGAGACCTTTATATATGTGTACACAAAAGGACAAACACAGCCAGGTTATGAATTATGTAAATGTTGTTCTGCATTATCACAGCTCTGATGCTTTTTTAAAGACATGTATACTAAGAAGAGCGAAGCCTGAGAGCCTGCTTTAATTTATGCATTACAAAACCTAAAGCAGATGGAAATAATTCAAATTTCAATCTTCTTTATTCCCTTTCCTTTATTACTTTAATTGAATATTGGTTTATTGAACATGCATTTTATTTTATAATTTAGTATGACGTGGTATTCATTTAAGCTTTTACCTGAAGTTTTCCCATTCATGCCCCGCGTTCAGTCCTAAAGGTTTAATATCATACATAAAATAAGCACACTCTGGGTCCGAACCAGTGGCTCTGCATAAAATTATACTTAACAAAATCTGATTCCTACTGGTTCCTACGGAAACGTATTTGAGATACTTTTCTTGTATAAACGAGATACAGGTCTTTTTTTCTCCGTGGCACTGATGAGCTTCCGTAGGTTCCCTCTTTGTTAGACTGTAAAACTTTACAAGGTTTGTCAGAGTAGAAATTACTTAGATCTGTTAAGAAAATCGTCTGCTTTTATTTTACACTTTGTCTGGTCCGCAACATACAGTACTTTTTGATCATGTAAATATTGAAAACAATTTCATCTTTATTTGAATGCGACAAATGCTTCTCACATGCACAGTCAGAATAGGTGGGACTTCACGTTCTTTTTTATTGTGTGCAGGGACAAAGTGACAAAATGTGAGATCAGAGTTGAGTGTCTAGAAAAACAAAAGAACAGTATACCCTGCCTGTGATGCTATACAGTCTTGTAAAAGGCTTGATATTATTAATTCATCGGACTGGGCTGCAAGCCACTGTTTTGAACAGAATGGGCATAAAATATACCTTCAATAGTTTGAAAGAGTACAACAATACTGCTGTGTATGGCCTACAGTACATACAAAGGAGAGGAATAATGTAAGTAAGAAATCCCCCAAATCTTCTAAACTTATAAAAAAGAAGACTTTATATTAATAATAAGTCCTGTCCAAAGTACAGTTTAGTCCCTGTCTTTCCAAAATAGTCTGTGGGTTACCTTGACCCTTTGTAGGGATGTACTATTGTATATACAGTATCTATCTGATACTGGATGGATGAGCTTACTGTTAAATCAATTTATCTGATGTGCTCCTATGGAGAGAACAATACATTCTCTGTTAGAAAAAATAACCTTACGTTATTACTAAAAATTATTCTTCCACTGCCTTTGTGAATTCCTTTTTTCTGAGTTACATTTCTTCTAACAACACTGAAAGTATATTCCTTTTAGTTGATTTAAAATCATATTAAGCAGAGAAGTGAAAGAGAAAATGCATTTTTTTTGAAGGCCACAAAAAACAGGAAACATCCATCAACGCACAGTGAAAATATAATCCGAATTTAATCTCTAATGGAGATGAAATTACAGATTCTGCTGTAAATTACAGGTTCTGCTGTACATCATACAGTACACAATGAATGCAGTGTTTAATTGCTTTACTCTGGTACTGTTTTCCTTGGGATGGGCATTTATTCAGAATGAGACACACATGTGCAAAACAGACTTGTTGTGTGCTTTGTCCACATTTTATGTAAATGTACAAAATGCCAGTTACGTTTCAGTGCAATGTCTGTTGTTTAGATAAGAAGAAGGGAGGACATGATAATTCCCCATCTGAATAGTAAAGGTCTCCCGATCGATGTAGACACGACCGAAGGCAGTTTGTCTATGAGCAACGTTGCACAAAGCCTGAGATGCTCAGCTTCAGGAATCAGCACGTTTGTTCAGAAACAAAAATCATGCATCTGTTAGAAATAGGAAGGCAACTTCCCCCCAGAAAGGTCTGTCTGTATCTTTGCTGTATTTTGCTGTATTTTTGTAAGGGCTATTTTTGACTGCTGTGGCAAAAGATTGTGCTAGACCTAGAAGAATCAGCCCAGAAGTCCAGAGGAACATACAAAGATCCAATCTTCTGGAACATAGCTTGCATAATCAGAGGCTGTACAGGGTGATTGTCTCAGTGGTCGAATGTCAATGGAATGACTGTCTTGAATGACCCAGGCAGCATCTGGCCTGTTGGTGAACCTCTGGAACCAAGGACTGATGCAGTGATTTATTAACTGGTGAATGATGTTCTGCCTTTGATTGGCCTGATGGAAGACAAACTTTATGGGGACCTTGAGCCCAATATTATATTGATCTGTATGCTGTCCAACCCCATAGTTTAGAGGTGTCCAAGCCCATTGTAGTGCTGGTGAAATCTTGATGAAGTAGGGTGATATCATTTTAAACATCGGTAAAACCGATGACATTCCAATGAAAGCAGCTGAAAGAGATGTTAGGTTAACAGAGATACCAACGTACTGATATTTTCATTCTGACACTATACAGTAGTATGTCAGTGTTTCTTGTGGACAAGAGAAATCATTAAATAGCCTTTCATGTACTCTGTAGTTGTAGTTTGTTACTTTCAAATTTACATGGACTATATCAAATGAAGTAAAAGCATGGTAAAACTTTCATTCTGCATCAGTAAATTCTTACCTGTGTACTTCTACTAATACATCTTACCTGATTCCTCATTTTGTTCACAAATCCAATCTTACTCTTGTACCTTCCAGAGCTACAGTTTTGCCTTTACATTGTCAGGTAACTTTTAATGGTTTCCCTGTTGGAAGCAGTTAAAACTTCAGCTACAGAGAACTGATTATTTTGGACAGGGGAAAAACAATGCGAAAATGAGAGACAAACACCACAGGAGCATGTGATGCTTAACTGGTGCACAGACATGTACGATGGACATGTGTTCACCATTACACGGACAAATTGGTGTTACCTCTGGCATACACCTACACTGTTGCAATTAACTTGTCAGTTTCAGTCCAGGAACAGAGTGACAGTGGAAAAACAACATATGCAGCCGGATTTGAATGGAGTGACCTTTAACCTCATGCATACCTGGGGTATCTGATAATTTGGCTATGTGTGCACGCCTACAGAATTAAAGACCTTCATAGTTGTTGCAGTGCTACACAAACTGATCAGGTCCTGTTAGAAAGACCAATCTACTCTGCCACCATTCTGTCATGATGCTTAAATATAATGAGCGAAGTTAAAATGACTGGCAAGGCCTGACATTAATCTCGGCACATGTACAGTACTCATCTTTTATATTTTTATTGGTATGAAACTACCTCCTAGTGGACCTCCCAGGAGTCTTGCAATTTGCAGCTTACAGTGCTACAGTATGTCCTGTCTTTCTCTTCCTTCTCTCTAGGACAAACCAGCAAGGATGGCAATACAAATAACATGATCTGTTTCTTAGTAGTGGTACCAAAAAATACCTTAGGAGATCCTACAGTTGACTGCCTGCTGCCCTGTCATTCCTGCCCACTGACAGCATTTCCTGAGACAAATAGTGCTGAGGTCTGGGTCCAAGCAAATCCAGGCCTGCATTAATAGCAAAGTCACCCTCTTTTGCAAGTGAACAACTTTATTACTGCTGTACAGCCACCAGCCCACCCTCCTAGTGTCATTGGTCTTACATAAATGTCTTGATTGTAACTTTTTTCTTTGTTTTGCACCACTACATCATTAGGGCAAACAGTCCCCCAGAAATACTGTTTTTTATGTTTGGGGGAGCATTAGTATTTTTTTGTTTTAATATTAGTTTTGTAAAATAAAACTTCTGTGTCGTATACAACACATCTAAGAAGAACATCAAATGAAACACTTATTTGAAAACATTAAAATGTCTGGGCAGATGGTGTAAAAATGCATTGATTGCAGTTGTGATTGAACATTGATTGATTGAGACATTGAGCAATGTTTTTCTATGATATGCAGCATAGTCACATCATCACATTATCTTCAGGTACAAAGTTGATGTCCTTAACATGGACTCCTTTTTTGCACACAGAGAACACACTGCCAAAAAATTCCAAGAAATTGCTGGAATAAAGACAGCAAATGCCATTTAAAAGATTAAAAGAAAGAGACAAGGACAAAAAACATCAATCAGTGCAAGACAATCAATTTGCTTCATGCAAGATAGATTTTGATTTTTCTTTTCTAAACAGCGTTCAATGGCCTAGCTTGCATTTATACCTGTAACATGCAGAGAATTACCAAGTGTCAAATAATAAAATTATTATATTCTCACAACAGAGTTCAGTTTCTCAAAGTTTCCCTCTGAACGAATAATTATCCTTCATATCATCGCCATTGTAAAATGGCTTGTCTCACATTGGTACAATTTTAACCACTATTGGAAACTTCTCTGTATCAGTCCAGAATGCTATCTAAGGCTCAAGTTGATGCATTATTAGTGGATGAGTCTTGATAAACAGCAAAGCGCACACATTATAAGGATAAATGCACCATTGTACAGTCTATCCTGTCCCCGATATTTCCAGTGCAATTTCACACTTCTCAATGTTTATAATTCTTCTACCTTTTTTAATCAGTCCGCTGACCTGTCACAATTTCAGCAGGTGACGTAAGACCACAGGACTGAGCCATCTTTTTGTTAACATTCTCTTCCAACACGAAAATCAATCTAATGCATCCATCAATGTTCGCAACCCACTGATGCTAAGCAGGTGTGAGCCTGGTCACTACCTGGATGGGAGACCTCCTGGGAAAAACTAAGGTTGCTGCTGGAAGAGGTGCTAGTGGGGCCAGCAGGGGGTGCTGACCCTGCAGTCCATATGGGTCTTAATGCCCCAATATAGTGACGGGGGCACTATACTGTAAACAGGTGCTGTCCTTCAGATGAGACGTAAAACCAAGGTCCTGACTTCTCTGTGGTCATTAAAAATCCCAGGGTGTTTCTCTAAAAGAGTAGGGGTGTAACCCCGGCGTCCTAGCCAAATTTCCCATTGGTCCTTACCAAT
The DNA here is from genome assembly GCF_055471065.1 of Atractosteus spatula. Lineage (NCBI taxonomy): Eukaryota > Metazoa > Chordata > Actinopteri > Semionotiformes > Lepisosteidae > Atractosteus > Atractosteus spatula. The sequence goes on along the minus strand of NC_142709.1, from coordinate 47,829,771 downwards.
CATGGCCTCCTCATAATCCCCATCTATGAATTGGCTTCATTACTCTGCTCTCCTCCCCACTGATAGCTGATGTGTGGTGAGTGTTCTGGCACACTATGGCTGCTGTCACATTATCCAGGTGGGTCTGCACATGCTGAGGAAGGGCTCCTTTAGCTCATGAGGTTGGTTCCCTGTTGCGTTACGCCGGAGACCCAGGTTCGTGCCCCAGGTGTTGCAAGGGCACGACCCCGTGCGGAACTGTGACGGTCACAATAGCAGCACCCAAAGAATTGAACCCAGTACCCCAACACTGCTAACCACTGCGCCACTGTGCCACTCCTCTAATGTATGAGATTGCAAAAAAGACACATACTGTAGTGATTCAAAACATCTCTTCTTTCATTTTGTGCTACAGTATATCTCAAGTGCATCTTTCTGTATACTCCTGACACTTGTTCTTCCAGGTCTGAAGCACTGTAAATGTTCTGCTACTAATATCTCTTCATCAGCAAACATAAGATAATTCCGTTTCTGATTACATATTCATTGCCGTTGACTTTTCCTCGCACACAGTCTGAAATCAATCATGCAAATGGTGGTAGGAACTCAGTCCCATCTCCATTAGAGAAGATCAAACATCAAGGCTACTGGGAGCTCATTATTTTAACATCTCTAAACCGGGCTTCATCTTCAGAACTCAGACAGAAAATTACATATCTCTTATCAAGGGTACTTGCGCATACATTGCCCTCTACAGATGTTAAAAAAGTGCTGTATAAACTAATTAGATGACTGCACTTCCAAAATCATAATCAGGAGCCCTCAGTGCTGTAAAAGCTTCTGACTTAAAGAACAAAAACATGGCATCAGGGGAGAAATTCAGGCATATTTTTCTTTGTGTTTAAACATCAGGCTGTGTATGTAGTTTTATATGTGTCTGACGGGTTGCCTGGTGGTGAAAAGTAATGACTGGACCCTATTTTGTCTGACAAGACAGTAGTTTCTTGGACAAGCTATAAATGTCTGCTGGAGAGATGCTGCTTTAAGGATCACTCAGCGCCACTCCAGGGCTGTGAGGACAGTGGCCTAGGAGCTCCCATTTGAGACACAGTGTGGTTAGCTGGGTCCAGTGTGTGACGATTACATGTACTGTATCATCAACCTTGTCTCCTCAGCTGAGAAGACCACAGAAGCAGACCTTGGTTCCAAAGCATAGCGGCTAGGACCTTTCTTGCTCATCAAGCAATATTTAGAGCATCTGTGAAGGCTGGGTCAACCTTTCATTGTATTTTACGTCCATCATTACATCATACCCCCTTCATAATTTCATTCAAATGAATTTCAGTGAGATGAATGGATTTCATTTTCTGTAAAAATGTGCAGAAAATGTATGCCTTCTGCAAGGCAGTACTGTGTGTCAAATATTTATTCACTTCTAATTTATATACTGTGTGTCAAATAGCTATTCTATTTTATTCTATATATTTCAAAGATCTATTCTTTTCTATATAGTAGGTTTAATATTAGCAGCCAGCGCCCTACATTGGATGATTTCTTATATCAGTGAGTCTCCTTAAGACCCAGCTATCTATCTGGGAAATGTTGACTTGGCTGGCAATGAGAGTATGCCTCACATGTCTCCTTGGTTTTGTCCTTAATGCTGGAAACATTCTCATCTGTGGAGGAAATACTTGGACACCCAGTTTACCTCTGGGTCAGTCCTTGCTGCACTTATCAGACCACATCCACACCAGTTTTTGTGACATGACCTGGGGATCTGCACTCTTGTGTGGGAGGCTGTTGATTTTCGGCTAGTGTAGGTTCAGGCAGAAACCTACTGTACAAGGCCAGCCCCGTCAGAACTAACATTCAGCATTATCAGGTAAGAAATCGGGTGGACTCATGATAAAACTGACTGTGGTGTTAAAGTACTCTGTTTTTTCTGTTCCTGACAAGTTGTGAAGAGGGGTTGTTACCTTCTATTCATCTGCTTATTAACTGCTGTATTCCAATTCAGAGTTGTAGGCAAGCCAGGGCTTGTCCTGGCAAGAAACAGGCTCAAGGCAGGATACACCCTGGACATCAGTCCATTGCGGGACATACACAGGCACAGACACTCCCAAATTCAAACCAGGACCAATTTTTCCCAAAAGCCGATAAGCCTACCAATATGTCTTTGGACTGTGGGAGTAAACCAAAGCACCAGGAGGAAACCCACACTAACATGGGAAGAACATATAAACATGCAGGTAACACCAAAGGAATTGATTCCAGTCCCTAGCACTACAAGGGAGCAATGTTAACCACCGTGCCACTGAGCCACCCAGGAGTTTACCTTATTTTTTTAATGATATATTGTTCTGCATATACTTTATGTGAGTGCACTTCAAGTATATCTGTGATGCACATGGAGTTCTTAAAAATAACATTTAAAACAACTCATGTTAGTTTGAAAGCACTGTAACCTGGCTGGGCTAATAAAACATATAGTATCATATTAGTTAGTTTTATCAGAAGAATCATAGGAATGGAAGTTAAGCTTCTTCTTCTTTCAAGGAACTGCTACCAAAAACCAAACACAAGTGTTTAAATTAATTAGAGTGCAGGCGTTCATACGGGGTAGAATAGCCTCAAAGTGGGAATGAAAACTGTTAAGGACTGGAATCAAAATGCAGCTTCACATCTCTAGAAAGACTCATTTTAACTATTACACAAATCCATACACAAAACAACCCACATCCTTCTAATCCACCACAGCCAGCTGGTTCTCTGCTGCTGTCTACCCAGGTAGAACACCAACAGGCCTTATCTTAACACAGACATTAAGCTAATTATAATTAAAGACCACAATTACTTCTTTAAACAAACACAGTCATCCTAAACCTCCTGCTACATTCCCAGAAACAAAAGGAGGTGTGTTTAGTTGCTTCCAAATGCAGAATAACTATTGTTCTCCTTCATCACCCTGCTCTCTACAACGGTCAAAGCTCACAGTCATGAAGCATCTGGAAATAACAAAGAGAGAAATGCATTTTCAAATATCCCAAACACAAACTTTGAAAGGGAAAAAATGTTCAACAAATAATGCTTGGAATTTGCAAAGCTTCCTTTTAAGTCATTTAAGTTTAATTTAAGAAAAGTCTAATTTCCCTCTCATAGATTTAGAGATTTGATTGGGTTTTATTTGTGGACAGTTAGATGAGGAAATAAATAATGCAATCAGACCTGAAGGCTGTCTTTCCTGTAATCATTATTTTCAAGGCAGAGCATAAAAATCTGTTATTATGAGGCACTTTTGTAGGTTGCCAGTGTAGTCTGGAGGTTAAGATTGTGTAAGGTTTAACAAAATGCCTTCCCCAAAATATCTGCCTGAAACTTTAACTTGATTTCAAAAGTGATGAGATACAGTACCTTGGTCAGAACTGTACTATAATACATTGCTGTGCAAAAATCACAGACATAGACAATCATGGCTTCAAAATAATTAAGTATCATCTCAGCTTTATGGAAGTGTAAAGAGAAACAAATCATGTTCACAACAAAGATCACCTAACAATGAGTCAATTAGACTAGACTGGTAAATGTGATGGATTAGCTGCTACAACACTTCATATCAGATGCTTCATATGAGCAAATACAGTAAAATGTTTTAATCCTATGTTGTTGTGATTAGGCTTATGATTGTTCTGACCAGTCTGAATTAAAAATTGTTCAATGACAAGCTTGGTTTCTTCTCACCCATAGTATTAACAATGGTTCCTATAAATGTAGGGAGAAACCCATCACAAATGAGATAGATAAAACCAGTGGAGGCTCTGAGTAAAGTTTTGAGGAGCATAATATTAATCAATTTTAACTCCTGGAGGTGTCAGTGATATCTAAAATGTTTACACAGCTGCATATATAATCTTATCCACATTGATCGATGGTGAAAGTATTGTAAATGATTTGGATTAGTTATTCTACTTTCACCGTGGTGCTGTGTGAACGCGTTGTGCACTGATAACTGCACAATACCTTGGAATCAGTTTCCTTCTTCAGTATTGAAAGCTTCATTTATCTCCGGGAGAGAGATCAAGCGCAAAAACCACACTTAGCCCACCATGAAATCTAAAAACACCCTGTTCTGATGCAGCGCTTCAGAGCATGAAGCCGAGGAGACTGTTCTTTCTGTGCGCTTTGGGGCTAATGTTCATTAAAGGATAAGCAAAATCACATCCAGCCTCTTCCACGCACACACAGATTTAGTAAGAGGTGAGCAGAAAAAAAAAAGAGTATCGGGTTTCCCTTTTTTTCCTAATTATCCTGCTTTGTACCAGAGGACACAGGTACCGGCTCTTCTATGGTAATACCCCTGAGAAGGAGAATTAAAATGAATGAGCAGGCTCCGGGGGCCAGTATAAATACCTGCACACGGCCTGAGCGCGCCAGACAGCCGTCTCATGAGTTTATGCAAGGCAGGGATCCTCAGAAGACGGACATCCTCACCCAGGTACGCGGCGCCATCTCTCACCCAGCCCTCGCGCGGCCCAGCGGGGCCCCTGAGTGACCGCGGGCCGGGGGCCACCAGCGCAGCACGCCCCGGCCGGTAGAGGGAATGACGTGCCAGGCCTTCGCCAGCGCCGACTCCTTCGCCGCCCTCGCCGCCGCCGACTCCTCCGCCCTGCCCCTCATCATGCACCACCCAGGCCCTGGCGAGTGCCTGCCCGTCTCCAACCACTCCGCCGGCATGGTGCCCGCAGGTACCTGGCCTTCGCCCCGCACCTCCGCGGCCGCGCGACGCTCAGTCTGCCCCGCTGATTCCATTCCACACCAGCCGCCACGATCCCCGAGATAAAAGGTTCTGCTCTAAAAACAGTTTTGAGTCGCGCTGTTTCGGTTTAACGGGTTCTCCTGTGGCACCTCAAATACTTCAGTATTTCTCCACATGAGAATAATGGGAGTCTTGCAGCTCCATTCTTCTCTAAGCTGGTGGAAAACACAGCCTCCTAATCCAGCAATGGTCACGCACCTGCTGTTGGCTTTGCAAAGACAATGGAGACACATGGTCTTTCCTGCTAAAGCTCAGACTAGTTTGAAAATCGCAGCAATTGCAGAAACATGTACTGTAGCACTGGTGAGTTAAAGCTGGACAGGAGTGGCTGGTGTACTATGCATAGGCTGACCCAAGTGCATTTACACCTTTTTTGAAAATCATGCCAAAACGCATTTCTCAGCTCAAGCTGTTGCGTGAGGGACAAGTGCTCTTAAAGCATTCCATCCAGTCAAAACGGAGACTGCTGCATGTGTGATTTAAAATTTTTAGCTTGTATCTCCAGGTTTGCAAAACCCTTGAGATCAGAACTGTTGATTGTGGCGCGATCTAAGCCAAGTGATGCCAGAATTGACCCTAGAAAATAAGGCAGAGGCTCTCTTTCTGTGCTGTTTTCAGGCAAGGATTTTTCTTCTTTTTTATGAAGGGCAAGGTGGACGTCTGCATGTTTGCTGGCACGCAGATGTTTCTGTGTGTGGGTGATGTTTCTGTGTGTGTGCATTTGCCATAGCAAGTCTTTCCGTATGTGCGTGCTTGTGAGAGCCTGTCTCCATTTTTCTGAAGGAATAGGAATAAACTGCCTATTCATTGACCTCTGCAGGGAAGACACAAATAAGAATAACTTGTATTGTGAGTAATGTTCAGTTCAGTTAGCACTTCAGTGCATCAGATTAAAATTAAAATGGAAAGGTTGCTGTTCCTGTATTGCACCTGTCCCATCCCTATTAGTTTTATTTTGTTGGATGAAAGGAAAGACTTTAAATAAGCTCTTTGCTCTTAGGGGAGACGATCTAATGACCTTGTCCTGGTCTTTTTGTTGAGTTAAATGGTGCATTTTGTAAAGGAAAGCTACCACACTGGAACATCTGGTAGACCAAATTGTCCTTGAGTTGTTTCTATGTTCTGTGAAGGAGCAGAGATATGGCATTATAGCAGGATACAGGCTCTTCCAATTAATTAAATGAAGCTTTGCAGTGCGTTTTATTTTATTGTACTCTAACCTACCTGTATCAGTAAGGTTTCACATACAACCAAGCATCAAGCTAGTTAGGAATTATTGGTGAGCAAAAACTTTATTAAGCAGTGTTTGTTTTTTAAAAGGTATTAACAACAAGGTGAACTAAAAAATTTTTAAAGATGATTCTAAATCACGCTTTCTTCACGTGCTGAACACAGCAACATGCATACTGTTATACTTGATTATGAATGAGAGTAAAGAAGGTAACATTGGTGTAAATGTGTTTATGCTACACTATATTAGTACTTGGAATTTTACAAGTGGGAAAGCAAGTATTGCGTCTCAAGAGTCATGATTTATGTGAATATGGGAGCCACAATTTTGAAGGCATTTACAATGCAAGGCATCGCTCCTGAAATCCTGCATGGTAAGGACCCACTATTAAATTTGATGTTTCCTGGCAGATTAATTTGTAGTTGTCCTGTGTTCCAGAAATTGCATGCGTGGCGCATTTCTAAAAACGTTAGGAGGAAATAATGAATTGTGTAATTTTCAGTGACTATATTGTGACACAAAAGCCATCAGCAATACCCTCATGCTGTGCCGAACTTACTGTTTTAATAATCTAATAATATTTCAGAGCTTGTATCACATTAAGGGAAATTTAGATCATCAGGAAAACTCAGGTGTGTGCATGCAGTTAATTGCCATTGCATGAGTGCTTCAGTGGTTTTGATTGTGTTGAAGTTATTACAGTACATATTGCATTGGATACACCCCTAATGCTGACAGGGGATAAGGGAGTGTACTTCAGATTTTTGGGGTGTTTAGACCTTTTGACAATAATACAACACCATTGAAGTCAGCAAGGATCTTTCAAAATAATATCATAAAATACTATGGATTGTGGGAAAATATGCAGGTGAAATCATGGCTGTTTTACAACATCATTACTGTCTAAAATTACTTTTAATCCTTTATTCATATTTAGACAAAACAAGGAAATGTGAACATGTTTGCCCTTTTAAATGCAATGGATTTTTTATACTGTTGCTGCCATCCTGAACTGATGAAATGGGTTTAAAGTCATTAGATGAATCAATACGGTATGTTCAAGAAAGTAACCCAGGTTCTAGCTGGTTGCAACATATTTTTGGGCTTGAATTTTTCTGTTGGTCAAGCTTTTAATAAGGCACTGCTGGGTCCTCCATACCAAAATCATTTTAATCTACGTGTCTTTGCAACAGCATTGTGTTTTGCCTTGGTGATTGTCCATAAGCACTGATAACATGTCTGCAATTTACAAAATGATGAATTTGAATCTATTTCTCAAGGTGTGGCTGTCTCATATAAAAAAAAATTACAGTGGAAATGCTCCCGAAGAGCTTTTGAAATAGATAATTGGTTTTGTCTTTAGTAAAAAGGGCAACATTTTAAGGATTGCAAAAAAGTATTTATAATTAACAAAATTAGCTATGCACACTGTTTGCAGTAATATTTGAAGACAATTTGAGCATTTGGAATAAACATTCAATTAATCATCAGTATACAGTAGTTGCTATCAGGCTGTTGAAAGATACTGTATAATGGACAGTGTTGTAAATGGGAATTTGTTTTCTTTCTTTTTTGTACTGTCTCCTGCCTGGTAAAAAAGGAAAATTTTGATATTGTAATTAACACTAATACAGGTTGTTTAAAGTAATTAATTAACAACTTACAGTATACAGGAATCTGTATTAGGACCACTGCTCTTCCTAATTTATATCAATGATCCAGATTCTGGTATAATTAGTGAACAAGTCAAGTTCTCAGGTGATACCAACATCTGTAGAAGATGTAGAAATACTTATGAAACTGGAGAGGCTACCTGTAAAAAAGATTTAAGACAACAGATGCATCATGTACAGTACAATGTTAAAAGCTAACAGTATTATAGGCTTAAAGCACTGAAAAAAAATCAAGAGATGTTATGTTAAGAATAGAATTGCTCATTACAATAATAAGCCCTTATTTAGAACATTGTATAGAATTGTGGTCACCATAATAAAAAATAACAAAGATTAAAAATAATTTTAAAAATTGCACAAGTTGTGGGAGCGTGGAATACAATTCTTTAAAGCTTCTTTAAAGAAATGGATGAATGAGATCAATGGATTAATTTGTTACAAGAAGGCCAAAGGCTTCCTCGCATTTTGGCCCTTTGCAATGTCACAGTTTGAGACAAGAACAAATAGCTTTGAGATATAAAATAATGAGCCTGACCTGTCCTGTGCGAATATGTGTAATGAACTTCTCTCTCATTGTACTGTACCTCAGCCTCACTTCTGCTCCCTGTGAAAACGCCATAGTACAGTACGTTTATAATGAGGAGAGGAGAAGTTGCTTCTACATCTTGCAGCAATGTTTGCGCAACAAAAGGAAACATAATAGGAAAACCAGGCTCTCACTGGGGAGAATAAATAATGGAAAATCCATATTTCCAAAAGTCAGAACATTGCCCCCACCGTGACTTATTTGTGACTTACCTAACCATCTGCTGTTGTTTTTTGTAATGTAAAGAGGCTTCAATATGTATTTTTGTCCTGGAAAAAAGTTCTTTATAATCATCTCTCGTGCTTGGACACAGATTAATGGTCAGAATAACGGTGGTATTCTGGATTTGTGAAATCAAGGGCATTTGCAAATTAAGCTTTGGATCTTGATCTTTTTTTTAATACATAACTTTCCTGTTACGGATTCATAACCTATTATTAAACTGTCTTAATGACAATTTAAGCTCATGTGGGTAGAGAACAGATATTTAATTGTTCAGATGAAAAGCAGCAGCAGCTCGGGATGAGAACACAAGAAGCCAAGTTATGATCTCTGTAAAAAGACTGTGGTTTATAGCCCCTCGATAACTCACCACACATGAAGTGTGGAAAAGAAGTTTTAATTAAGGTTTACTAGAGTGAATCATTTTCCCATTTTACTGTCTCTACTCCCTGTCAAAAAAAAGCGAATGTATCATTATGAAACGCCATAACTGAGCAGCATTGCAGGAGTCTTATGAGAATGTTCCAGATGTGTGGACTGAGTTAATATGGAGGTGCCATTGCTTGACAAGGTGCTGTATAGATTACAAAGGCCGTGGCTTGCGCTGCCTCAGTTGTTTGCCCATTCGCAGGTGCTGTGACGGGGTGCTGTCTTCTCTTTCCTGCAGTGCCCTCTGGCCTGTCCCTTGTCCAGTCCTCCAAGCGTTCCCACATGCATCTGTCCTCCTCGGCGCTCGGCAATGCTTCCACCGGGCTCCACTACTCTATGCCGGCCTGTCACTACGGCAACCAGCAGACCACTTACGGCATGATGGCAGGTGAGTCCAGCGTTCAGGGAGACACACTCAGCCAAACAGTCAGACACAAAAGGCAAATGACAACCACCTGGCTGCTTAATCAGAGCCCCAGAGATAACCAGCAGCCAGAGTCACCGCAACTGCAGTTATGTTCTTAGGATAGGGAGAACGGAGGGTTTTTTTAGCACTTTTTATGTGCGGTACAGTATGTTGTTTGTAGAAATTTGCCCAGGTGAATGAATTCCCCCTTTTTACCTCTAATTAGAAACAAAAGAGACTTTTTTGAGACTTCTCCATTTATACAGCTGGCATCTTTGTAGAATACCTTTAATATTCCTGCGATATAGAAGAAGTTATTTCTCATTAGATTCATGAAGGACTCCATTCTGATATTTGAATCAATCCATTAAACATCTCGTCTCAAAAACCAGAAGATTCTTTTTTCTAGGATCATACAGGATTTTCTTTTTGGGGTGGGCATGAGTAGAGGGGGCCCCAGGCTAGTACGGCATGGTCATATTTTGCAAGAAATTGTCTTTCACATCAAAACAAGTCTTGTTTTTTGACTCCCTGTGGCACTTAAAGCACTGCACTTTAGTCAGAGAGGCGTTGGTCTCGGCTTACGCAGGTCTTTAATCCACAGCGCAGGAAATGCTATCAGCCAGCATCTCCCAGACCAGAATTTTGCAGACGTGCAGTGTCCCTCACCCCAATGTTGTGAATGGAGCCAACACTCTACAAGGTAATGCTCAATACAGACATACGGGGTCAATTGGAAAGAACTTGCAGATTTAGTGTGGAGTAAGGTGCTATCTGAGGATCATCCCCAGCTAGCATGCTTATTTCAGTTCATTGCAATTGATCTACAGCATCTGTGTTTGGGTTTTTTTCAAGCAAATAAAATTTACATTACATAGAAGCAAAGTGAAATAACAGCAAAATTGTTGTCCTACAATACGAATTTTATTTAAAAAGCTGGATTAAGAGGTTTCATTTCAACATCTCTTTGACGTGTAATGCATTTTTGTGTTGTAATGAGTTTTTATGAATTTATCAGCTTCAACAACATGGCTGGGCATCTTGTTCCATGCACCCACAACTCTTTGAATGAAGAAGTGCTTCCTGTTCTCAGTTTTAAGTGTACATGTGTCCTCTAGATTGGTTTTCCCTGGTGATCCTGAAGAAAGTGAGATGTAGAGGATAACTTTCCTCCTTCAGACCATAAACACAAACAAACTGAATGTAAGGATATATTGTTAAAAGTGTAGAATCTATCTCAAAGATATTATTTTAAAATGTGTACAATGGTCTTTAGAATAATTTATAATGAAGTATTTAGGATATCATACATGATTTTGGTCACCACGTTACAAAAAGTACAGTATACTGTACTGTATATAGACATTTCTTCTCTGGAATCAGTCTAAAGAACAATGATTAGATGTATTGTTATTTCCTACTATGACTAGTTAATAGAACTGAGTATCTTTAGTCTTAAACAAAGAGACTACAGGGGATCCTGATACAAGTTTTCAAATTCCTCAAAAGTATTGACAAATTCGGTTCCTCCAGGCACAGTGTTTGCGCCAAGATCTCATAAAATCTCAGATCTCAGATTAAAAACTTGGGCACAATGGGGATATCTACAAATGTGTCAACAGCAGGAAATTTGGTTTTAAGTGCTCTCTTAGATATGTGAACTTTAAGACATTCAGACTTAGATACACTTACAGTAGATACCTCACACTTCATCACTTACAGTAGATACACGTTAAGTAAAAACAGGAGAGCAATTTTGCCTAAACAGAGAGAAGGAAGTGGAATATATAGATCACATTTATGAAGGTGTGAGTCATTCATAGAAAAATACACTAGCTGCTATATATTCAAAAAATAATATGAACTTTCTAAAAGTAATTTCAGTGAGTCATTCATTTACCTAATATCTCGATATGGAATTAAGAATGAACATGTTTACGGTGTTTACTTAGGAAAGATCTCGGCTCCTTTTAATTTTTAAAATACGATTACTTCCTTTCTAATAAATCTATATTTAAATACATATTGGAAAACTAATCACAGACACATCACTAAGGTATGAAAAGCAGACTGTGGTGTTTTCTAATGTGCATGTCGTTACATGCAATCTTCTAGGAGAAATGACCTGATGGTGATTCTTATCAATCAGTTGTAATGATGCACCTTTAAATCTTGTTTTGTGTCGTGCAGGATTATAGCACAGTCCAAAGTAAATGTAAAAAATGTGCCATCCATTAAATGTGAAGATGTTTCAGCTCTGGTTGGTCAGTACAGAAAATACCTTGACCATCACTGTAAGAATGAGAAAAGACTATACAATGTAAATAAAGAATGCCTAGTTTACCATACCACAACTACTGTTAAAGCATTGTATCAACATTAGATTACATCACAACGTTATGACGTCAGTCCAGGTTCTTTAGATTGAAGGTGCTTCCATCTTCTAAATCTTTTAAATGCACCTGTAGCCTCAGAGCAGCCCAGTCCGTGACTCATCAGCTAACAAACTTCATCAGTTAGAAAGCTGTCCTGTCCACTACCACAGGTACCAGCAGAAACAATCAGATGCCACTAAGATTCAGTCAATAATAGGATTCTGGAAGCTAGCCAGTGTCGTTCCGAGATGAGACGTCAGACAGGGAGTCACTGTTGATCAGCGTGTGATGTGCTTCTAATTTCTCAGCTAATTACACGCAATTATAATCAAGTGTTAATAAGCAGAGCTCCACTTTCGTCTAATATGACTCATTGTAAAGACATTTTTAAAAGATCACCGTGGAAAGGCACTCTATAAAATCAGAAAAATTATTCCAAATGATTTGATTTATAAGCCTCAAAATGCATTTATGTACGTACATTCCATAAAAAGAAACAAATATTTAGGAACGATCACTTCCCTTCAGAAGCGCCGGAGCCGGCCGAATAAGGCTGATTCTGCCTTCAAGTTAGTAGCAGAGCACTGCCATCTGGTGGTCCTGAAGGAGACCTGCATTGAAAACCCAACGGCGCTCTTCTGCCTAGTAGGAAGCTTCCCACCGTCCTCCCAGGTTCTGCTGTTGAGTGAATAATCAAAATGTAGTACAAGCTGTGCCAGCCATGTCTAAACCTATGGCTGCTAGACCAGGGGAGGGCAACTCTGGTCTTGGTCCCAGAGGGCCAATACAGGCTCTCATTCTAACTCGCTCTAACAGGCTCCACCTGCTCGTTATTGGTTAGTGGGGACCAGTTTAACTGCTTCTCAGGTGCTGGTGCTTTGAAGAGACCTAGGAAACCTATAGACTAACCCACCTGGATTGTCCATCCCTGGTCTAGGAGATGAACCATACAACCCTGGACGTGAATAAATACCAGTTCTCTGGATATTTTATCTTAATATAGTTGTATCTTTACTGCTGCTAAAGACAGCAATAGCCAGCACTATGGTTATTTATTAACAATTTATTAAAAACCTATGTAGGCTCCACACAAGCCTCCCAGGAGAGCATGAACACTCCATCTCTGACCCAATCACTCAAATTATTTACTACTTACCAACTTGTTTATCTGACATGTTTCCCCAAAGAAACTTATAGTATGTAAGTGAAACAATACTGTATATACAAAGTACCTACAGTAGTTCAAAGGTAAAAAAACAGCATTTTACCTGAGATTTGAACCCACAACCTCCTAGCTAGAAGTCCAGAGCCCTAGCCATTGCTCCACACATAGCAAATAGCCATACAGCTTGTGTGAAACTTTTCATGGTGATAGGTATCCCACACTATCACTTTTCTAATACAGGCAGACTAAGGGAGGAATATTCTAAAGATGTCTTAGAAGTGCAGTCTGCAGAGAGCCCATTGAGCATCCTGAAACTATTGTAAAAGCAATTAATCCATTTTAGAACTGCTTCATGCAATTCAGCGTAACAGGTCACCTATCCCAGCAAGCAGGATACACCCTGAACAGATTGCCTGAGGGCAGACACAGACACACACACTCACACCAGGGCCAGCTAACATGGTACCAGTATGTCTCTGGACTATAGGAGGAAACCGGAGCATCAAGAGGAAACCCTTGTGAACACAGGGAGAGCATACAACCTTAACACAGATAACAACCCCCTGCATTCAGGACTGAACACAGGACCCAGCAGTGCTGCCTGATTTAAAAATAATTTCCTTGTATTGCAAGCTTGGGGTCCAAAATAACAATTGCCACTTATAATTGTCTTTACTTATAGGCAGGAGAGAGATTATCCACATAACACCTTTGAAGAAACTGTCAAGCATCCGTGGCTTAATAATACAACCAGAACCTCACAGCTTTATCACACAATGGTTATGAACAGTAGATGGGTGTTTTTAGACCAGACAGGGACTCCTAAATGGCAAGTTATTGACATCATGAAGGCCACTGGATAGATAAGATCACTTTATTGGCCATATACAATTTCTTGTTTTAGGAATGTGTCTTTTCACATACCCCAACTTTCTCTCAAAGAGACACACAGACAGGGAGAGAAGCTTGGGGTCAGAGCGCAGGGCCAGCCATTTATACGGCACCCCTGGAGTAGTTGGGGTTAAGGGCCTTGCTCAGGGGCCCAACAGAATAGGATTCCTCTGCCGGCCACAGAACACGAACCAGCAACCTTCCAGCCACAGGCGCAGATCCTTAGCCACAGAACCACCACACCACCCCCATGACACTCTGATGACACTGGGAATGGCACAGAAGCATAGTAGTTAGCATTGCTACCTCAAAGCACTGGGGCCCTGGGTTCAATTTCAGACCTGGGGTGCTATCGGTGTGGAGTTTGTATGTTCTCCCCATGTTCACCTGGATGTCCTCCAGGTGCTCCAGTTTCCTCACAGAGTCCCAGGACATGCTGGTACTGTAGGTTAACTGCCTTCTACGAATATTGGCCCTAGGAGTGAGTGTGTCTGTCTGCCCTGTGATGGACTGCTGTCCTGTCCAGGGTGTACCCTGCCTTGCACCAGTTGCTTGCCAGGATAGGTTCCCCTGCGACCCTGAATTGGAAGAAGCAGTTAGAAAATGAATGGATGAATGACACTGAACAGAAACGCAACTTCCTGAAGATCCAGTATTGCTCAGGTTTTATGTCATGTGTGTACGGCATCATAATCAGGGAGCAATTCCTTTGAGGGAGCAGGTCACTACAACATCCAAAAGACATCCTCACCAAGTTTCAGGAGTGTGCATCCATAGAGTTCCTTTTGTCTTGGTTTTAGCCACAAGGTGGAGATGTTTACCACTTTTACTCAAAAGAAATCAGGTTTGTAAACAGAAGAACAAAAGCACTGGATTTAAAGGATTTGGTTGAAAATGGATGTCTCTAACATTTCCTTACATAGACTGTGATTGACAACAATATTAGGGAGTGTTTTAGGTGTTGTGATGTGATTAGCTTGTGGAATTCCTATAGAGTAGGAAATGCTCCCAATGATATTTTCTTATGAATTTTTTTATTACTTAAAACAATAATAATCATAAAGATTATTCATAAAATTATTCATAAAATGATTAATCCTGTTAATTAGAAGTTTGTACTAAGCGGTTTTCTTTATAGGTTTATAGACCCAGGTTGCAGACCTCTGTTCGACGCTGAGCAATCCAGTCAGAAAGCAGATCCAAGGACATATGTACAGTTGAATAAGACATATTAGCTTATAAAGAGTTTGTAACAGAAGTTCAGTAGGAAGGTTATATCCTGAACTCGCACACTTTCGCTCTCCTATGTGTAAATCTCGCACCTGGGACCTCCTTTGCACATCTCTCTCACCATCCAAATCAACTAATCAGACCATCAGATCCTACAATTGTGCCTTGGTCTGGTAATAACACATAAGAGACTGAGCAAAAGATAAAATGTAACACTAAAACTCACAGTAAAAACACAGTCAAGGCCATTCTATCAATAAGAGCAAAACAAATCACGGAGTCAGATGTCTGGTTTCACACGGAAAACTCTGGGGTGATGTGTCACCACAGTTATTCGGGGACCCTCCTTTCTCTGCACCTGAAGACCCCCGAGGGTCTCGGAGCTCTTTGCTTTCTGTTTTGTAACGAGACGAGCACGACTGTAGTCTTCCTCAGCGTCCAATGAGCAAGGAACCCTCCAAGTCTCCGACTGGCATTTGGAACATGGCACTGCCAGCGACACAGGGACCAGTGCCAGCGTTCAGGACAAATGGTGCTTCCGTTTAATATTTTTCCGGTTTTCCTCGCTGCGCAATACTGTAGGTGGTGCTATGAGCTCTGACCCCCCCCCCGGGGGGATGTACGTCTGTGTCCACAGGCGGACTGGGCCCCTGCCTGTACAAGTTCCCGGAGCACACGCTGAGCTCCGGCTCCTGTGCCCTGGGCCACCCCTTCCCCCCTCTGCCCCAGGCCCTGCTGTCCGAGGAGCCCAGTCTGGGGGACTTCAAACAGGAGCTGAGGAAGAAGAGCCGCCCCCCGGAGGAGCCCGTGGACATGGACTCGCCCCAGATCAGGGAGCTGGAAAAGTTTGCCAACGACTTCAAGCTCAGGAGGATCAAGCTGGGTGAGTCCCGTTCCCTGCGCAGGCCTTTCCTCCGGTGTAAACACATGCAACCAAGGGAAACAGGGGGAAGAGAAAGCATGGGTTGTCATGGTTTTTGCTTCACAAATGTAATTCGACAAGGTCACGTTCCAAAACAAGCAAATTCAGTTAAGGAACTGGCCGAAAGGACGCATATTGTTGTTTCCGCAACATGAATGCAAAAAACTTCCTTAATGTGGGTGGATTTCAAACGTTTATCTCCTGTGTTGGGAGATTACGCCTACATTACGGACATACTTCAGGGCGGTGCACTGGTAAGCATCGCTGGGTTGAATCCCTGGAATGGTGTCAGTTTGTTCACCCTGTATTCAGTTTCCTCTGTGGCTCTGGCTTCCTCCCACAGGTGAAGGGCATACCTGGAAGGTTAACTGGCTTCTCTGGTAAGATTTGCTCTTGCAGTGTCGAAAGGTTTTTACGGCAATTGCAATGGCTTTTATTGTCATTGCTTTCAATAAGTTTTCTCATTTTTTTGGGGGATGCGAGAAATTTCATTCCAGGTCCAGTCTTCACAAAACATTATGTTGAATTTTTTCAAATTGATCCATTTGTCCCAAATTTTTATCCAAGCTAGTAGGCACCTAGGACAAGCCCTACACGCATTTTCAGCTACCTGACAGGCCTAGAATTGAAAATGCTGACCTCTGAAGACCCCAAACACATTTTCGCCTGCTGTTTTTTTTCATATGTTTGTCTGCTGAGTGGACACATTAAGAAATAAAAGAAACTTGACTGTTCACACTCAAAGCCAAGAGGGTAAGATTCAATTTAAGACCTGAAACAGGCTCCTGCTACTGTATGTTCTGCTGCAGAGATATAATAAAATGTTTAAGAGGAGGAAATTCCAAGCAGAATGACCTAAGACAGTAAAAGGTTTTAACCTACCAGGTGTGTCTGTGTGTGCCCTGCAATGGACTGGAGTCCTGTTCAGGGTGTACCCCACCTTGCACCCACTGATATTCACAGGCTCCCCCACACCCCAGAATTGGATGAAGTGGTTCAAAAGCAAATGGATGGATGGATCTTCTGTGCTGTGTTTTAATGGTGTCTTGAAAAAGAGCAAGTGGCCTTTTCACAAGTGACATCAACCCTCAGTTTGATTCAGTTCAATTATTTTGCCAAATCTGGCTACTTTTTATACTATTTTTTTCTGCAGTAGAGTTTTATGGGGCTTTTGTTTCCAGTAAATACCATGCCAAATGGTCATGCGCCGATTTATCAGCACTTTTCTTGAAGAAATACAGCACCCTGGGTGATTTTTTTTTCCAGGGGAAAGAAACAAGCATTGTGCTATTCCACAAACTCTTCATCCAAAAATAATGTGATATTTTCCAAATAGCACAAAGCTTTCTCATCCTTACTCCTTTCATTTTCCCACACAAAGAATACACTTACTTACATTCCGGATTTACAAATAATGTGTGTGGACTGAACATCTCAGATTCAATGCATGGAGTTTACTAAGAAAGTTGAGAAAGACAGCAGCCCAAGTGCAATTCTCCTCAGCTGTTCTAAATCAGTCTTTCCCGACATCGTTCTCTACATTTAAAAAGCTAGCCATCCTATACCTCAGCCTTTTCTCCTTCACACTCATCTTTTTAATCCCTCCTCCAACTCGTCTCCACCTCGGCAGCTCTCCGTTGGGCAACTCCTCTCCCTGAATGGGGTCCGAGCCTCCTCGTCTTATTGCCAGGGGGCTGCCCCTTTGCTGTACGGGTTAAGTCAAATTTGCTGAGACTAAAACTTCAAAAAAATCACACCAATCTGTCTTCCTTTGATGCCAGCTGAGCAGGAGACCACCAATTTTCCTGAATCAAGGCCTTTGCCCTTTCTGTGCCTGCTTTTTCAAGTATCTAGTCTTTTTTAAATAATTTAATTCTTCAGTGTGCTGCAAGCCCTTGAAAATGTACAGTATGTTGTCCGAGATTCCAGCTCCCTGATGTCCCTGTGTCCCGCCTCTGCTCATCAGGCTACACCCAGACGAACGTGGGCGAGGCGCTGGCCGCCGTGCATGGCTCGGAGTTCAGCCAGACCACCATCTGCCGCTTCGAGAACTTGCAGCTGAGCTTCAAGAATGCCTGCAAGCTCAAGTCCATCCTGGCCAAGTGGCTGGAGGAGGCGGAGCAGGCTGGCGGTGAGGAGTCCTGCAGGGAGGTGCCGGGGGGAACCCTGTGTGTGTGAGGCTGAGCCATGAGCTGGGTCCAAGTGGGTCATCTGGCTGGCGTCTGTCCAGTGGTGCTCCAGGCCTGCTTCTTCTGAAATACACAAAGCACATGGTGCAGATCTTCAGCTGTGCCTAAAATGGCGCCAAATTGAGAATTCTGTGATGATGGTGATAATAATGGTGATAATGATCATGATTCTGACACCACAAAGCAGTGGGTGAGCCTCTGGACTCATAACTGGTGGGTTGTGGTTTTGAGTTCCCACTTGCAGCTATTGCTGTCGTGCCTTGGGTGAGGAACAACAGCAAAAAGAAAAATAATAATTGCTTACACTTATATAGCACCTTTCTGGCCACTCCACTCAAACTGCTTTACAGGTAATGGGGACTCTCCTCCACCACCACCAGTGTGCAGCCCCCACCTGGATGATGTGACAGCAGCCATAGTGCATCAGAACACTCACCACACATCAGCTATCAGTGGGGAGGAGAGCAGAGTAATGAAACCAGATCATAGATGGGGATTATTAGGAGGCCAATGGGAAATTTGGCTAGGAGACTGGAGTAAAACCCTTACTCTTTTCAAGAAACAGCCTGGGAGAGTCAGGACCTCAGTTTTGTGTCTCATCCAAAGGATGGCACCTTTTTATAGTACAGTGTCCATCTCACTATACTGGGGCATTAGGACCCACACAGACCACAGGGTGACCACCCTGCTGGCCCCACTAACACTCCTTCTAGCAGCAACCTTAGTTTTTCCCAGGTGTGAGCCTAGTGACCAGGCTCATACCTGCTTAGTTTCAGTGGGTTGCCAGTTGTAAGCTGCAGGGTGACATGGCTGCTGGCTCAGAGCATTCAATTCTTCATTACAATATCAGCAGCATGATATTTCATAGATTCACTGTAGTCTTCCCTGTGGCTCTGCGGGTGTAAAACATATTGTCATGTCTTTCCGCAGCCCTGTTTAATGAGAAAATTGGCATGAACGAGAGGAAACGTAAGCGGAGAACCACCATCAGGTAAAGACACCCTGACTGCCTCGGACGTGGGCTTCGGAGGCTGTAAGTGCCCTCAGGCACAGCGGGGGTCACACCCTGTTCTGGGGGGCTGTAGTTGTCCCAAGGGCTGCATTACATAATGAGATAAAAAACATATTCAACTGAAAGATATTTGTAAAACCTCCAGGACTCCAGAACAGGAGCTGTTCCACAATATAAGAGTTTTACTAGACTACAGGGGTCAGTCTTTGTGTCTTCCATGAGCTTAATCCCCAGACTGTTACTGCTCGTTGTGCTGGTACTGTATCTGAACAGAACTGTATATTTCCCCTGTTGAAACGCTGGAAACTCGCTCAGCCTGGCTGCCAAGGAGGCCCTGGAGAGGAACTTCGGGGAGAAGAGCAAGCCGTCCTCCCAGGAGATCGTGCGCATGGCCGAGGGTCTGCACCTGGAGAAGGAGGTGGTCAGGGTCTGGTTCTGCAACCGAAGACAGAGGGAGAAGCGTGTGAAGACCAGCCTGCATCACAGTGCCTTCCCCTCTCTTACCAAGGAGACTGCCATCTGCAGATAGGGAGCCCAGGGTCTCTGCATTTCACAGCTCATTAGCAACAAATGCCACAGTGTCCTGTATTTTATGTTTTTTGGCAAAGAAAGGGGCAGGTGTGGCAACCTATTTAAAGCCTGAAAGTAACAATGACCACGGATAAGAAAAACAGCCTATGCTAAATCAGCTCTCTCACAGGGATACCCTTACTACAGTAGCCATAGTGCTGCTCCAATATAAGGAAAACAAGCAAAAAAACTAACAGGACTGACCACTTTGAAACAAGTTTGAAGTTTTACTTTATGTTTGAGGGAAAACAAAAGACCTTACAATTACAGTAATGTCCTGATAGTACAAGGGTTTGTGCTGATACTTTTTTTAAAATGCTCTGTGCTTAATTTATTTAACTTATTCAATTCTAATTTAATTATTGCCGTTCCTTAAAGAAATGGGGCCTTAAGATGAGAATCATTTTTCAGAATTCTAGAATTCCGTTACTGAGTACAAGTCTCTCAAGTAAATCAGAGCTATAATGTGCCACATCACTGTGAATATACTGTACATAGAGAATAAGAAGTTTTTTTTCAGCTCATTGCAAAAAATAATAGTCATCCTGTTTTCAATGAGCCTCAACTGTACTGTAGGTGTGTTCTAGTTGATAGTACTGTTTTTCCATACTGCTAATTAATATGTAATATATGCCATGTTATTATATTAACTGTTGACCCAAGAGTTGGCTGCTCTGAGGTCAAGACTTTCTCCAGACTTCTTAGGCCCAAGAAAAGGCCATGATATTATGTTAATAAACCAATGCATCTACAGGTATCTGTAATCAGAAAGCTGCTTGTTCCTGGAATTTGTCATGGCAACCCAGAGCCTACCCTGGTAACACAGGGCACAAGGCAGGACTCCACTATGGAAAGAGTGTCAGGAAACGGCTATGAGGTTGTTTTAGCACACACACCTAGTCAACATGTCTTTGGGAGGTGAAATGAAACTGTACTGTCAAGTTTAAACATGAGGGGACATGCAAATTCCACACACAAAGCAGAGCAGTCAGAAAATTACCCAGGTAAGGCAGCAGTGTTAAACACTTCTCCACTGTGCCACCTCAAACTCTACACACAGAATGGTAAATATTCTGTTTAAAAATGTCTCTGTAAATAAATGAGTAACATTGCGTCACAAGCAGGAAGGATTTGTATTTATCAAAGCTCTTGGATTAGAAAGAGCATTGCAGCTACCAAAGAGAAAGGCTTGTCAACTTTACAGAAAATGTTTAACATCAGACATCCATTCCTTTTCTGTCACCAGTTTCCTAGTTGTTGTTTTTTTTTGTCAAATGTCAGCCACGGGATCTACAAGCCCAAACGCTTCCAGTTGCCTGAATTCTGCGCGGTCGTGAATGACAACAGACATATTTCAGCGATCCTGGAGCAGGCATGTGTATTCAGAACAGTGTCACCTCATGGGGTTATTTTCAATTTATTGTCCTGGGGTTGTGCTGAATTACTGTTGTCCTGTCTATCACTGGATGGTTTTATTGGGCTGAGATGGGAATATTTACACACAGTGTAACAAGGAAGATACTTGCCATTAATGTGACCATAAACAAACCTCCCTACCTGCATGTTTTTGTAAGATTGTGAAGCCATTACTTATATTTTTTGTCTGTGGTATTTTGCCTTCCTTATATATTTCTTGATTTACATGATTTATGCTGACATAAACCTGTAATTAGAGTGGATGTGAACATGTGGCATTTCCCTGAATACAATACATGTTGTTTAATTATATATACTGTATACGATACCTAATGCAATAAAACATACCTACCAAATAATAATCATCATAAAGTACTGGATTTCAGGAAGATATACTGTATATACTGAGGTGCATTAAAAATGTCAACAAAAGCCATTGGTTCCAATATTCAATTATTGCATTGTTAATGCCTTTCATTATTTATGTATATTTTTGTGAAATCTAAATATTCCATATAGACCAATGCAGAGTACTAAAATCAATAGAATTAAAAATAATATTTTAAGAAACATCAAAATAAGTCACAGAAAATGGGACAAAATATAATTTAATTTATAGCTTTTATTTATATATATGATAAGACATTAAAACATTGCAAAGTTTCTGTCCTGGTTGGCAACAACAGCAGTGTGTTGGCACAATTTGCACCACAAACACCTCCACACTCATTGACTTCCACCAAGTCTCTCTGGGGAAACCACTCCACTATTCCTCCGCTCCCACCTCGGAGTTCTCAAAACACAAATCATTTTATTGATGTGTGAGGCGATTTATTTTGGAATAACCATTCGTAATCGTCAAACATATCATTTTGTCACAGACAAGCTGCCGGGTGATCTCCCTTATTCAAGAGTGGCATGCTTGTATTTTGTGCTGTTGTTATGGTCATTCAAATCATGTCATTTTGTTTGCCTCCAGATTATCCTCATCCCCATTTTGGGAAATGGAACTGGACTGAAATGCTAAACATTACACACACAGTGCAGTTTTATGACATCACACAGCTGCAGCACAGTATTTTGTTATTTAAATCCAAATTGCTCAGGAAAAAAGGATGTATAATGCTCCAATAAACCGAAGTGTTGTGCCAATATTTTCTGTTGATTTTTGGTTTACTTGCCACTTTTTTATTACATTGTCAAAATAAACCTGTTTGCGATGGCTGCTCAACAGTGGCAGAGATGAAAGGAGATGGGTGGTGACCTCCTGTTGCCATTCTGGCCTACGTAAAACTCCTCACCCTACATGTGAGTGAGAGGCGAGATGGGCAGCAGCAGAGGCATTTCCCCTGTCCAAAACCCAAACCTCATTCCAGCCATTGTGTACCACGAGTCGAGACGGTTCGTGTACGTATACATGTTTGAGAAACGTGATCGCATTTGAAAAGAGAGCGCATGTTAAGCGCTGGGCCATTCAGAAAAATTACAATGAGGCTACTTTTTAGGTTTCTTTCCCTGTAAAGGCAAGTGTATAAAGGAAAAATGAGTAGGCCCGTCTTTCCAGCCTCCTAGCTAAACCTAGCTAAAAGCAATTCCTTTAGTGCCAGAGGGAGATGAGCACAATCACAACCCCTTCATCCCCTTTGCAACAGCCCTCCAGTGAGTCCTACTCTGCAGAGCACAGAAATAAGCTGCTTTCTGCATTTGCAATAATTCCTCACTGTTCATCACGCATACAGCTGTATGCAGAGACCTCGTAGACTACACTCAGAGGAATGAATCCTGTGCTTTTCCATTGCATACAGCCAGGATTTTGCTAACAGCACCTAACAGCAAAACCATGCTTGGCTTTGGGTCACTTACTGTGGGATTTTAAAAGGCGCCTTAACTACAATAATCCCGCCTGTCAGAATGTGTGGAAAAATTTTTAAAGAGTTTTTTGAAAGCACAGGAGGTTGGTCCTGCACAGATCTGCTGGGACAGACTCTGTTGTGGGTATGTAAGTAGTCGCAGCGTAATTCAGAGATGGTCTGAGATGAGTTTTAATTTGTGATGAAAATGGTCATTTCCAGAAAACACTGGAAGAAGACACACAAAAGGTGCTGCCCCCACAGGGTCCCAAATTCCAGCAGTGTTACATAGGCTTTATAGTCCGAAACCAGCCATAGTCACCCTGTTATTAACATGAATGACTGTTCATGAGGAACCATTACCAATCGTAATGGTATCATAGAAAATATTTCAACTTATGGGACAGTGGCTATCCCTGATGATGTTATCCCCACCTTCCGTCTGTTTCTGAGATGTCATGTACAGCAGCAGCTGTCTGTTTAAAATGCACCCAGGCCAGAGTCAGATTTCTACACTGTCCACATTGAGCAGAGGCAGAGCCCTCTGTAAGCCTTTGCCGATAGGCGAAGCCCCTTCATGAGGGGAGAAAGCAGTGTTTGCTTGGCCCATACTGTAAGTGGGGAACAGGAGGCACATCTTTACCCAAAGGGTAGTGGGAGCGTGGAACAAGCTGCCCAAGCCATGTTCTTGAAGTCGATACCTTGGCTTCTTACAAGAAACAGCTGGATGAGATCCTCAGATCGATCAGCTACTTGCTACCAAATGGGTTGGATGGGCTTAATAGCCTCCTCTGTCATGCTCTTTTGAACTTTGTTATACAATATGAAGATGGGGATTAAGCTTAATTTCATCTTCTGAAAAGCCCTGTCTATGAGATTCTCATGTTGCTTCTATTCAGCCATCCAGATGTTGGATGATTTAGCCCACAGGTTTCACAGACAATCATGTCAGCCTACAGCACTGCCTCAGTCAGCACTTCTGGTCTGAGCTGGATGATGGATGTTTGGGGACCCCCATGTGCCTGTGGGTTTATGACTGGAGGTAGTTAGTTGTATGTTTTCTTTCAAGTAACAGCTGGATGAGCTTTGGATCTATGAACTACTTCCTCCTCTTGTTTGTAATCTTGTTACATTGGAACAACTAATAGTTTTATTCCATCAGGTGTGAAGGCGGCTCCACGGCTGAAACGTTGTGTTTTCTTTCTTCTCTTTTCAGCATGGAATAAACCTATTACTTGTTCCTTTGCAGCCAATGCATGCAGACGCAGCTACCCACCTGAACTATCTTGTTACATTGTTGATTTGGACCACCTTCAAGTACTCTATAACCACTAAATACTTCCAGCTCTTATAGTCAAGGAGATATTGATCAACATACAGTATAAAATTCCGAAAGGACAGGATACATTTAGCACAAGAGCAATCAGGTGATAAGAGATCTACATTCTTCACAGAAACACATTTTTCTCTACCAGTTACTTCACTATTGCTATGAAAGACTGCTGTAGTGAGAACACTTGTTTTAATTGTTCGTGGTTATTTCTGTACGTTCTGCATAGCTAGTTAAAAATGTAAATAGCACAGTCAGCTTTTTCCACAAAGAAAAGAGAACTTACATATTCAGAATTAATTAAGATGTGAACATAATTAATTTTGGTTCGCTTTGATTTAAATGCCGCAGCAAACCTTTTTGATTAATGTTGAATTTAAAAAAAAAGACTGGTCAAAAAACGAGTCAACTTTTTGTTGTAACAAGCTTACTGGCAGTAACCGCACACAGAATGGCGCGTATGAAAAACTTTATTTGTGGCAAGGAATAACAAAAAAAAATAACTGTACAATAGTTATAATGAAAAACATTACAGTCCTCGTAATTAAAAGGCCTAGAAACCTTTTATCCAATGTTAGTTAAATGTTATTAAATAAACCTACTGTAGAAAGAAACCACAACCTTCACAGCCATCCATGCAGAGGTGCCAGACGCCGTTTGTGAGCACAATTAAAATTCATACTTTTGAAATACACAATAAACCTTGTTACTCACACCCACTGAAGAAACTGCAAAGCTTTATGTTAAATCATATTTATAGACGAGTGCTTTAAAAATGTAGTGTCACTGTTAATAACAGTAAAAGTACCCCATGTCAGTCTCTGTTAATCACACTGATGGATCGTGAGGAAGAAATACGTAAGCAGACTGATTTATTCTTACAGAAAAGGGCCAATGTGTTACAGCAGCACTGGTTCAAGTTATGAACTTCAAAGTCAATCTGAGAGTTTGGTAGTGCAATTGGGAATGTTTATGCAATTTCTTATTCTACTTGCCATCCGACCCAAATTTATAGGAACCATTTCCATATGAACAGATCAAAGAATATGCTGGATTTAGAGTTTATTAATTTTGGGGATTGGTAAAACACAGGAAGGAAGGAAAATTAGATCCTCCCAGCTGCAGCCGTGTTCTTAAAGTTGTGCTGCTGCTTTGATTATTACTGGAGGCTCTTCTGAAAGAGATCGGGTGTTTTCTTGCGATTGTTAGGGTCCGTTTTCAAGGAGACACGGGCCTGTGTTTATTATGATTAAAACAGGTCTAAACGATGTATCGCATAATGTTCAAACGCCAGAAAGTGTGAAACCCGAACCAGCTGCATCAACACATAACACTTCCTGTTAAATCTATGAGGTAATCAAGGTATACATCATCAGGGTGCACCTGATGAAGAAAATGTAGCATATTGGGGGGTAAAAAGCATGCACTGGACAGAAAGTTTCCAGTATCAGTTATGAGAGTGCCTTCAGAACATGTCTTCACTCTCCAGGAGCTTTAGTCCTTTTCCGTCTCCTTATGTTTCAGAGATATGCATCCCACTGGAGATAGGAGCCCAACCACAAGTGGCAAAGGCTACCCAAGAAAGAGCAAGACAGCAAAGGGAGGTCAACGGCTGAGGAGAGGAGCAGAAGGGCGCCGCTCCTGTGTGCAGCTTTGACAGACCAGGAGTGGCATGGAGAGCCCTGGTTCAGCCCTGCTGGAAGCCAACTAATCAATGCGATGCAGAACTCTCGTGCGAATCAAGAAGGGGTTAGGGCAACGTCTACATCAATCAAAGCCTTTCCAACTTCAACAGAGCGGAGCTGGCATAAGGCTGTTAATCTCCTACAGTTGACTTTAATTCTCCATCCCTGACTATACCGCTGTACAGAGATCCATTTTCATGTTGCTTTTATTAAGTGCCCCTTGCCGTCATGTTACACCGTCCACCAATAAGGCTTAGCTCCCAAAGGCACGTCTATCAGAGTTCTCAAATCCCTAAGATACAAATGTGTTGCACTGAGGGTTGCAAGAGATCACAGTTTTTGTTTGTGTCTGTGTGCACCTGAGCTCAGATGATAACATAATGAAGCTCCTAACAAAATAGACAGTAGTTCCTTAATCAATAGCAAACCAAGAAAAACCTCAGTGCTTCATGCTCCGAGAACCCTATATGCTAATACAGCCCTCAGATGAAGAGGTGAAATTCGTCACAGGCTAAAACACAAAACCATCATGATTTCTTTCTCATAAAGCAATACGCACATTGCTTTTAAAATTCCTTCATGCCTTCATGGACCAAATTGTGATGGTGAATATTTGTGAAATTAACTAGAATGACTCTGTCAGCAACGAGGACCTGCTGTCACCTGTTCCAAGATATTTTACAAAAGGTGTGCTTTCCATCACCACAACACTGAATTCTCATTACTGTGGATCAGCCTGATGCTTCTGCCCTCTTCCACAGAGTGGAAGTGGAATAATCACAGCAGGAACACTTGGAGGTCACCTTGCTAAATGGTAAGTTTTTAAACCTCAAGCATTACAGCAAAAATCTTATGGCTTTCCTATTGTTATGTATTTGGGTGTCTGTGCTCTGATTTCGATGTTCCAGGCATGATTATCTATAGTGCTGACCTACTGTTTCGATCCAACTATGATTAATGGCAACAAGATTAAGGAAGCATTATGTGATAAGCAAAGATTATTCACAGCATTTCAGACAATGATCAGACAAAGAAGACATTAGTCACCCGATTATTTCCATCCCTGTGAACCCCAACAGAGGACAACTGGGTCTATGCACAGTGATGACAACAGACTCCCCCTGCCTCACCCTCACCCACCCCATTCAAAAACATTTAAATGTCTAAAGAGATGTACAACCCTTCTTCATACTACACCATGAGCAGATCTCCACTGTTACAAGCACAGCTGTAGGGAAATACAGTGAATAAAACTGCCCTTTTGGTAGTAACATAGCAGTCAATGTTTTTTTTGTGTTGTTTAAAGTTGCATTACAGGAAGTCAGTGTGTAACCTTTCCACAGAGCATTTCGATGTCACCTTTAGCAAGCCATTGTTTCTCAGTAGATTGCATATAGTTTTTAAAGATATCATTCCTAACATGGACAGTATCATGTGACTTTTAACCTGGACAAACCTCTCAGTCACGCATTTATCATCACCTCTGAAGCCCCATACCTACTAGCAGGTTACCAATTCCAAGACAACAGCAAACCTTAATTTTCACCCATATCTATTCAACGTAACACAACAGGCAAAAAAGCAACGCTTATCGGTAATCAGGCTGAAGAATAAATTTCCATTTCTTTAAAATGATTCACTTTTGAAGCCCCGTGGTTGCCACAGATACAATCCATGAAGGAAGATGCGGGGGGGGGGGGAAAGCTCCTGCTCGTTCAAGTAGCACTTTATTTTGAAGAGATGCAGATCCATTTGGAGAGGAGGGAGCAGCCGATTAATCTACTCCAAGAGCCTTCAGCTGTCTCTCAATCTCCTCGTCTGAAATCGTGGCTGCTTTGGAGGTAGATGCTGAGGGGAGGTTTTTGCCTGCTGATGGAGCATTCACCATCTGTAGAAAATGCAAAGCAATTATTAGTCCGGAGGCAAATTAGCACATATTACTGTTAGTGTCTTCAGGGGCTCCTCAGAGGGACCAGACCTACAGTACTGCTGCAGCCCATTTATCACAAGGGCGACAGACAACACTTAGTGGCAACACCTCAAACAACTCATCTGTTTTCACCTACAGTTGGAGCTTTAAACCCGTACCGACAGCAATCTGGACAAAAGCCCGATTTTTCAAGTAAAACACAACACAAGCTTGTAGATTTCCTGACTTACAAACAGACGCTGTGAGACAAAAACAGCCGTGCGTTCGGAAAAAGTCCGAATGACACCGAGTCTGAAGACACTGACGCACCTCAAACTGACAAGGCCGTGCAATCAGGAGTATTTACAGTTCTGATCTATCCGGGGAAAGCACCGGCACAATACGTTTGATATTTTCCGATGGCCTTTATGCCAAGAAACTGGCTTCTTGTTCCCTTACCTTCCCGGAAATTTCAATTCCAATCTCGTCCAACACCTGGTTCACAATGTCCTGGGATTCTTCCTCGTCTCCGGACTCATCAAAGATCTCATCCAGGGTGTCGTTGACTGAAACGGACAGAAAGACTCGCATTATGAAAACAGGCAAAGCGTGGGGGCAGAACCAGCACTTCGAATTCTGCCTCATGTGTATATAGTCAAAGTTAGCAGCCATAGACAGTTGTTTCTTATTTCTCAAATAAGCATGACGTAGCCTGTTTTGATCAATAAGACTGGCCCAAAAATGTATCTCACAAGGAACAACTTTTTAGGATCTTGGCATGTTCATAACTTGCACCATAAACCTGAAAGCTGTTCGTTCTGATATATGTATATAAACGTGCACATATTATTGAAATATTCAGCTAATAGACAACGCATTAAAACAGCCTTCATCTTACTCATTTCTTCTGTCATTCCCATTTTCATGTTCTCTTTTTGGAAGTTCTGCATTGTCTGCAGAGTCTTCTGCGGGTCCATTTTTTTGTTGACAGCTTGCATTGTCTAGTCAAGGAAAGGGAAAGACAGAGCTGTCAATTTAAAGGAGACATAAAAAATGACTGTGGCACAGAATAGACTTAGAAGAATGTCACATAAAAAGAGCACAAACAAGGCAGTGGAGAACCCCCGGAAGCAAATAGTAGTAGGTTTTATAAATGCATGTCTCAGTGATGCCCCTCTGAAATCACCAAATAACCCTAATCCTCCTAGGACTTGCAAGGTAGGTGAACAGACCAGCGTAAATATATGAAGTAAGCCTGAGTGGAAAAAAATAACACTAAAGTTTGGGGCCTAATTCATTTATTTCATAGACAAAGTTGTACCTTCAGTGACAGAAATGTGCAAAAAAGCAGAAAATATGAAAAAGGGGAAATATTTGTTGTCCAATATAATCCCCCTTTCCGCTTTCTCTTAATCTGCCCGCAGTACTGAGCACAAAGAATGAAATTATGTTACGCTGACTAACTAAAAGGTTACAACTGGCTATAAAGGGACAGCAGGATAGGATCCTTGGATCCATGAGCTACCTGTAATTAAATATGCTAAATGGCACAAATGGCCTCTTCCCAGTTATAACCTTTCCTACATTTTTTACGTGTTAATCCCATTTCTAACTTCTGCCTGACCCTTGTCAAAGGCAAACTCACAGACTGGACCGGGGAAGAAAGGTGGAGTATCGAGCACCAGTTCTCATCGCCACTGTTCGATCTACATTCTCACCACCGAGAGCAGATGAGGAGGCTGTACTATTTTCTAACACAGCGCCTCTCACCTTCCCTGAAAACAGCGCACACCCTTGATCTCTCTTGTTTTAAAGCTGGAGAGCCTTTGAACATCAATTCAGCCAGGGGAGGTCCTCATTATGCTTTCAGAAATTAAAATAATTCTCACTGTACTGTGTTTTCCATATCAAATGAAAATAATGATTAATGATCTGTTCAAAGAAGTAGAATAAGTTCTGAGTCACGTGTTTAATGTTTTTTCTTCCCTCCTGATTGCCTCTGAATAATTTAAAGCCAATACTATGCTATCCCGTCTTCTCTGCAATGCACTTAAGAATTCATTAACAATTAGTTTGTTTCATTTAAATGCAACAAAATTAATTATATTTAAAAATTAGGTTAATTCATACTGTTTATAAATGATTAAATCCGACCTCATTTTCACATTTTTCTTTAAAAATGCAATTAATATTTGAGATCATTGGGAAAAGCAAAAGTCTTTGTACATTTTAAATCATATATACTGTATGGGGGTAATTAAATTTCCATACACAATACACGTAGAATATATACGAATCTCAAATCTGTGTCTGAGTACTGAGGTTTTATCAAAACCGACCTAATTTTTTGTTTGTACTGAAATATACAGGAACTGCCCACTAGAGGGGGAAAAAAAATATTTTACTCCCAAGTTTTGTTTAATTCTAGATCCACATGACTCCATGGAAAACAAAAGGGTAATTTAGTTCCACTCAGTACCTTCTCCAACTTTCACAACTATGCTGACATGATTAACTTGGAAAACGGCAGGTGTGCGAAACATGAAATACAGACTTTCTTATTAAGACATGCCAACCTCTCAGAGGAACAACTGTTGTTCCAGAGAGAGAGCACCGTTCACTTGCAACACAGGTGCATAACATTTGTGAAATGTCTGGAGCAGGACAGCAGCTTCAGGGTAAAGGCACATAGGTTTGATATCCCTGATCCTTGATTCCTGGGTCTGATGCTAAGCTAGGAGTCAAGAGTCAGATGAGCATCAGGAAACCGACACTAGATGTTTAATCACAAAGTGACCATTCAGAAGAAATGTCAACCATTGTCAAATGATATAATCCCCTCACTACTTTCTCTTAATCTGCCCACGGTACAGAGCATGAAGAATGAAAATATGTTACATGGGCAAAACATAAGGTTACAACTGGCCCTGGAGTCAAGTCATGGATTCAAATCTCTGTTGTACCCTTGAGCAATGTTTCCCACTCAAATTACCCCAGTAACACCCTGCTTTATAAACGGGTACTTTCCAGACAGTTGTAAATGAGAATGTCCTCTCAATTGGCTCAGCTGGTTAAATAAAAGGATTAAAAATAAAATAAGCTTAGGTGCAAAGAAATGCTTGTTTAAAATATCAGCAGCAATAACCTACATCTACAGAAAGTTCAAATATTCCCCGTTTCTCCTGGTCTGGTCACAGCATGCTGTAGTTTACCTTAGAAGTGTGCAATGGGAGTGTGTCAAGAGTCTGGCTGCTCCAGCATCCTTTTGAAGTACTTCATAGCAAATGACCTAATTTTAACATAAAACTATTTCTGTAGCCCCATAAGGAGGTGAAGAATAAGAGGAATACTTCAGTTTGGTGCTAAGATTCAGACATACATTACCACCATGAATTCAAGCTTGTGAAACGTTAGATTAAACAGAACCGATTGAGAAATATGACCGGCAAATGACAATCAGCTCTTACTTTGGCAGTTGTGGACATGGCACCAGCCATCTTCATTTGGGAGTTCATGACCTTGGTCTGCGTGGACATCGAGGTGACTTTTGAACTCACGGCATACGTCCGATTCTTCTGCTTCCGCAACTGGACCAGCTGCTTGGCTAAAATCTTGCAGGCCTCTTTGTTCCCCGTCTTGGCCATTTTTTTAATCTCCAATTCCTGTGTGAAAGAAAGGAGCTGTGGTTACCACACAAGAACAGTGTAACAGTGTAACTAGTATCAGCGATGGTATCGTCTTCAATGACATAACAGGGTAGCATGTTCCATACTCCCATCACCCTTTGTGTAAAGAATGCATTTGCATGTAGTTTTCACTTTTGCCCTCTGATTCGTATTTCACTATTCACTCTGAAGAAATCCACTGGGTTGACTGTGTCGGAGCCCTAGAGGAATATGAGTACTTGTATCTGGTCCCCTCAGTTCAAGGCTAAGGCTCTGTTTCTAGGTGTATATGACACTGCACTTGAATTCTATCTTAACCTTTTTCAAATTTCCATTGTAGCTGCTATAGTATTGGCCCATCCTCTTATTTTGATATAATCTCCGAAAGTGACTAGTTTACTTTCTATACAAGAGTCTCAAGATCTATAAATTATGAAGAGCAGTGGTACTAATATAGATCCCTGTGGTACTCCACTACTTACATCACCCAAAATGCTCCAACCAAAGCTCAAACTCACAGCTGCAGCATGCCTCCACTGTATAGTAACTGTATAGTCACCAATACAGACACTAACCCTGCTCTCGTCCTGGTCACAAAACTGGGGGGAAGACTGAGATTGGTGGCATAAGCCAGACAGAAGGATCCCTCTAAATGCCACCAGGAAGGCTACTTTGTTTCCTTTTTTAAAAATTAACTGTTAACACTATCATGCCACATCACTGGTAAAAATGAATGTCTTTTCCAGGCCCACCTGTAGCAGATAATAATCTGAAAAGTTACATGAATCTAGTCTGACCTTTACAGTTTGATCTCCGGGCCTCAAATTGTTTTGTTTTTTTTTCCCCCCCACTGGAGTTGTGATCTGTATGGACACAAGCAAATAAACAGTTTGATTTCTCCTCATCCTGCCCAATCTGAGAGCCCAATCTACAGACGTCTTAGACCATTAAATCAGCTCCTATATAGATAATTAACCCAGCCATAACTACATCTACCGCCTAACTGTAAGGGACATACCGTATGGAGATACAGAAATGGTGACCTGTCTCTCTTATTCGCTTTTGTTTTCAATGTTTAAGCTAATTAAGCAAGTAAGCCAACGGGGAATAGATACACAGCAAACACACTCTGTTATTAGTGTATCTGCCACAGTTATTTGTGGACTGTTTTGACTGTGCTGGTGTAACCTAAGGACACACAGCAGAAGTTGCACATGCTGTACCACATGTGGCCAATCATTTCTATGCCTCACATTCTGTGCCCTTGTCTCTCACTGAGAGGACTGCACACCCTCTACCTGAGTGACCAGAGCCAGGGCACATCCTGGACGTACTGCCTAGGGAAAAGGCTGCCCACCTCCGATGAGAGATTCTCTGAAATATTTACAGTGCTATTTCAATCGCTCTTAATCATAAAAACCCAGCATTATTACTGCCATCGCAGCAAATTCCCTGCAAGGATAAGTGATGCATCTGCGAATGTGAATATCGGAAACCAGGTGGACTGCACTTGTATCGCTTTCACATCAGGTCTTTTAATTCCTGACTGCTCCCGCCTCGTCATTCCAACTCATGGGCAAGTTAAATTGTCATTAGGAGAGGGAGAACACAAACAAAGCAAGTGTTCTGAGCACACACGTGGATGCATTAAGCCCACATCCGACAGACCTCACGGAAAAAGCCTCTCACTCAACTTTCAGATTAAGGCTGAACAGCTGAATAGGCAAATTATCCACCAAGGAGATAATCATGTAATATTCTTCAAGCAGGTGCCGCCTGAGCGACCGGTGTATGTGCGTGCTAAGCATAATGGTACATAAAAAGGAAATCAATCAGCAGCACTGAAACCCAGCACCAGGAAGATGGTGATACAGCTTCAGAACAATGCCGCCAGTCAGCGAGGACAAACACATTTCCATTCACGGGCCCCAGCACTGCCGGCACTTCCACAGGGTGAAAGGACTGTAACCTACGCTTCCGGTCTTTTTTGAGGCTTGGCGTTTTAAAGAAGCGGGGAAAATACACTTTGGCGCCTGATCATTCTTAATGAAGTCAGATTCAGACAGGCAGCGCTTGACCCAGCAAAAGGCCAACGGTCAAATCAGAGCAGCTTGCGAATGAGAAAAACTCACACAACAAAGTGGCTGACTTCATAACACACTAAATTATCATCTCCTGACACGTGAGCAAACATCGGGCCAGTGGCGTAACTTTAAGGGGTGCAGAGTTTTTTTTTTCCAAAAAACAAATTTGCAGTCCGATTCAGTCCTTCAGAGTTAGCCTGGGTTTCCTTCTGCGTGGGAAGTCACGATGTACTGGATCTTTAGCTATTACGCTGAAGAGGGGGGAGACACAGACCTATATGCCAACAGAATGTAGCATTTTTATATCATGCACAGATGAACGTTTTAACATTCAAAGGCTAATGAGGAGACTAAGCAACCTTTTGAGGTTTTACATGTGAAGTCCCATTAAACTCAAAGCATTATTCATTATTTTTAATGTCTGTGTCAACTCGGAGTCAGAAACCATAACATTTTTGCAAACACACTTTGTGCAGGCTTTGTTTAGCAACGGAGAATTATTCCTCTCCAAAAGCATAAAGAACATTGACTCTGAATAACGATAGAAGTCATGAAGCATGACAAATACTAATAATCAAATACATAGACTAAATAATTTTACTACATTGCTGCACTAGGAGCAACTATAAATAGTAGGTAAGCCCGGATATATGCAAGAGCTATCAATATTATGGAATATTTTATGATTCAAAGACATCTCGGCAAAGATGCTTTATTCTTTATTCTCTGAAGCCATTTCCATTAATATTTACCACCTGGTAATTAAATCCAACAGATCTGGAGCATATGGGTTATTTAGAAAATATGGCTGTTGGGACTACAATTTAAAAAATGGATGTACTTCTACATTCAAGTCTTGGGAGAAAACAGCTTAGTATACTAACATAATCCCTATTTAATGGCCTATAAAAAACCCTGCAATTTTGCTAACTCAGAGCTATTAGGATGTAGTGAATGAAGCAGCTGTACGATAGACAAAAACCAAAGGTATCGTGCATTTCTCATTACGCTGCTCACAGAACAAACTACTGAGAAATAGAATTACTCTACATTCAAAAAAAAAAGTAAAGAGAGTCAAAAATCCTGCAAGGGTGTGAGCACAATAAAACACACAAAAAATATTCTGTTGAAGAATCATGCTCAGCACAGCTAGATTTATGCTAAAGTCTTCCATGTCATTCCTCGTCTTCAGAAAACTGGCTTTTAAAAAAACACACAACACAGCTTTGTCTGGATTAATTAGAAGAAGGATTAATTAACAAATAATTAGAACGCCCAAGAGAGGCAATTAGATGCATACGGATGTTTACTTTCAAAACCGCGCAGTGCTACAGGTTTTGCATGAAAGTTGCAAACTGAAGGAAAGCTCTCACTTTTCCCAATTGGTAGTCTACACGGGAGAGGTATAAACAAAGCCACATTCAGGGCAGTGATAACCACTCTTCTCCTGCAGAGCTCAGTTCGATAAGTCACTTAAAACTCTTGATGATTTAAGACCCTGAAATGATGGTGATGCCGATCAGTATGTGAGCAATCCCAACAAAGTCAGTAAGTGTCCAAGATGGAACCAGAAAACACAGCGCCCCCTCCAGGATCAGCAGTGAACAGCAGCGACTCACTGGATTTGAGTTTCTGTGGCTTCTGTTCTCTCGGGAAAAATCTAGTATTCCATTTCCGGTGGCGGGCGGCACAGATAGATGCGGACGCTGCTACAGATTTTCTTTAAATTTAAATTTGAGGAAAAAAACCACAACGGTGCCCAATTTCCAAGGCCACCCTCAGACGGCTGAGCGAGAAATCAAATTCCTGCCAACGGGTATCGAGCACCGTTAGCGTCTTCAGAGACAATCCCCTAGCATCGTGGAGTAGACCCTCCCCCCCCACCTTCGTCTTAGCTGACAGGAAGAGACACAGAGACTTTGTCTTGCCTCCTCTGATTCTCTGCGATAAGACGTCCATCCCACTGATTTTCAACTTACCAGTTGCTTTTCTTGTTTCTCCAGAGCTGCCCGGTCTCTGGCGATTTGTCTCTGGGTCCCTCTCAACTCGCGATTCTGTTCTTTTATGATATCTGTGACACACAAAGGACAAAAAGAGATGCTGACTTACAGTAATTGTTCTGTGCTCTAAGTGCGTTTCCCTGCCATCAATCCTGCTAGCATTCCATCTAATTAGCACAATATGAAAATAATTAACACGCGACTCCCGACTACATTTTTAATGACAGGAGTGCGATGCAAATGTTGCAGAGCTCTACAAGGCTCAGGGGGCAGGACAGTAATATTCCTGTGAAGTTTATTTGACCATCAAAAGGCATAATAAAGATGCAGCTGGAGAGACTGTAGGAAGAGAAAGCATGACAGCCTTTTTCCTAGTTTCTATCAGCTGCAGGATCCTGTCACAACAAAGAACGTGGCACAATGCTCCAGACTGACAGACATTTAACATGACTTAGTGGTAAAAAAAAAGCAGTAGCCAGTGGCACTGCAGTGATAAGGGCTGTCCTTCAGCACAGAGAGACAGAGGCAGCTCGATTGAGGTCACCAAACCACCTGCTGAGGACATCAGAGCTCGTAAGACAGAAGTCTACCGGAAGGGGGAGAAGAGGAGTTGCGTATGGCTGGGAGTTCTATACTTCTCGACACCACACGCCATAAGCAAGAATTGAAAAATGAAGGCAACTTAAACAAAGTGTTGGACAGACGACACTTCTACGAAAGCTAAAAGCATTTTGATGGTGGTAAAAATCAAAGAGCTTCAATTCTGTCAAAGGCCTCTGAATATTATAATGAAACTCCAGTTGTTATTATTATTAATTTATTCAGCAGCCACTTTTTTTCAAGAGACTTATTTTTTTGTGCCCATTTAGACAGCTGGATGCTTTACTGAAGCAAACTGAGTGAAATATCTTGCTTAAGGGTACAATAGGAGGCCAGGATTTGAACCCACAACCTCTTGGGTTATTTAAAGGTCCAAAGGCCTTTAAAAAAAGCTGCTACATCCGTTTTTCAAGAGCACTTTACAACAGATTTCACAAAAATGTCAAAGGAAATGTAGCGATGTAAGTGCTTTTTTTTTTCTTCTGAAGTTTCACCTCTCACAACGCACAGCAAGACAAGCAGATCATAGGAGGGGCAGGGTGTTATCTGCCGTTACGACACCTAAAGGTGCGCAATTCACGTCATGCTCAGGGTCAAAGGTCAATGTGGGAACTTCCTCTACAGTGGATGGTGTGGTATTACACTAAGGCTCTGCAGTGAATGGAAATGAATCTGAACAATTTCATGGTAAAGACAATCCTTTTGTCTCCTTGTCTCTAAATCAAAAGACCCAACTAATGATAACAACTTGTTATTAAAGGGACATACACAAAAGTCAGATTATATACTAAATATTATACAGTATTTCCTATTGTACATTCACTAGTATTGCAACACTGAGCTACTACTAATAAGAATAACTAATAGTAATTGCTTATACTTATATAGTGTGTCTCTGGACACTCCACTCAAAGCGCTTTACAGGTAATGGGGAATCCCCTCCACCACCACCAATGTGCAGCCCCACCTGGATGATGCGACGGCAGCCATAGTGTGCCAGAACGCTCACCACACATCAGCGATCAGTGGGGAGGAGAGCAGGGTAATGAAGCCAATTCATAGATGGGGATTATTAGGAGGCCATGATTGGTAAGGGCCAATGGGGAATTTGGGGAATGGGGAATTACACCCCTAATCTTTTCTAGAAACACCCTGGGATTTTAAATGACCCCGGAGAGTCAGGACCTTGTTTTTTACGTCTCATCCAAAGGACGGCACCTGTTTAAAGTATAGTGTCACTCTACTGAGGCATTAGGACCCATATGGACCGCAGGGTGAGCGCCCCCTACTGGCCCCACTAACACCTCTTCCAGCAGCAACCTTAGTTTTTCCCAGGAGGTCTCCCATCCAGGTACTGACCAGGCGCACACCTGCTGAGCTACAGTGAGCTGCCAGTTGTGAGTTGCAGGGCGATATAGCTGCTGGCTACTGTAAATCAGGCATCTCACATTTGTCACACAGATCTGCAGTACAGGAAACCTGAGAAGCTCCGATTCCTCCCTGCCTGTGACTCCCACGCCTGCTGAATCCTCCGTCAGCTCCCGGCTGCGGCTGCTGGGGGGGGGCCCTAGCTCTCTCCTTGCTCCGACAAGAACCCCCTTTCTTTCCCACTTTCCACGAACGCCCTCCCCTCCTCGCCCCGTAAAGGGCACCATGCCGTCTGTCGTGGAGCTGCCTCCATGCAAGAACTGCTGCTGCTGCTGCAGATTTCTTTTCCGAACTGACGTACTTTATGTTGATAAAAGGGGTAAGTGTTAGAACCCATAATGGCAGGACGCGTCCAATCTGTGCTGTTACTAAATGCTAAATACCACTCACATGTACTTTTCAGATGCTTCATTGTAGAAGACAAGCTGTTTACCTTTCATAATATAAACAGGTGTAATACGTCGTAAAAGCCGCCTCAACACAGACTACGTGAACAATGTCTTCATCCAAATGTGCTGTAAGGCAGAAATGAAGCACGTTATTTCTATGACATCTGTCAGCTAGAGCTACGCGAGTCTCCATCATTAACACAAGCTCTACTTTAAGACACGGACGATCATTCTCAGTGGTGAAAAGCTGAACAGATCTCTTAACTGTGCGGCAGTGGATGGCGAGGGTCTGCCGGCAACCCCCCCCCCCCCCCCCCCGCCGAGCTGGGCTTGTCTGGCTTGTCACAAAGCCCCAGCCACGCATTTCTATGCAGATCAGAACGCCCCATGCTGTCAGGCCACCATGCCACAGGAGCAGGGCTTGGAGGGAAGACACGCTTTCCTGCACTCCAATCAGCCCGCTCTCTGCCACCTCATGAATGGCAATTAAACTTCCAAGAGCCGGGGAATGCCCACGGGCCCGCCTCGGAGCTCTGCGTCCGCGCTCGCTGCACGGCTCGCGAAACACAGGGGCTCCCAGTGCCAGCCTTTGGCTCCTTAACGCAGCGCGGACACTGAAGGCATGACTGAACGCGGCAAAGCCCCGCATCGCCTAAACGCACCGGGTTTCCGTCTCGCAGCCTGTCAGCGGGCCCGGCACCTGGGGGACAAAAGAGAAGCCCTCCTGGGGCAGAGGGGCAAATCAAACTTTCTTTAATAGCAGGGCCAGCAGGGAGCTGCGTCGGCGTGCGCTGGCAGGCCGCCGAGCAGTTAAAAGGTTAATTCTGCCCTGAAAAGTGAAAAAACACAAACAAAAAACGTGGGGAAAACAAAAGGTTTCAGCTCGTGAGCTTCTCCGGGTGCGAGTAAGAAGCCTCAACGGCTGAAGTGTTGAAAAAGCAGCCTTTTCTTGTTTTTTTAACAGCAGCCACACTAATGAAGACACGTGCCGAATTAACTGCACTGCCTACAGCGGGCTCCACTTAAAAACTGCACAAGTCTCACTGCCAGTACCCCACGCCTGCCCGAGAATCAGGCACCACAGAACCAGCTAGCTGAAAAGGATGGAAAAAGTCTGCTCTCGTCCCAGAGGAATAAAAGCATTGCGCTGCACCTTCTCTAAAGAAAAAGGTAACAGTTCAGCAGAGGTTAAAAGTTAAAAAGGACTCTTGAAAGCTGTTCCTTAATGACCAGAATCTGCTGAAACTTTGAAGTCATTGCACAATGAACCACAAAGATGCATGCTGCTGTTTTTGCTGCAGTTGAGATTCTTAGATAAAACAAAAAAGCTGAAAAATCTATAAGGGAGTCAATGGAAATGACAGCATACTGATCAATATTCCAGTCTCTTCACGATCCACGTTTTTTGTAAACTGGGAAGCAGCCAAAGAGAAGGCTAAAGTGCACGCACCATCTCTTTTAAGCCCCCCCAAACAAAATTAAGCTCTTGCAAAAAAAAAAATAAAGTTTTCGGCTGATGTCTGTCCTGTCCGGCCCCTCGGCAAGACATCCGGGGGACACGTCAGACTCCGAAGCTCACCTCTCCTGGTGCGAGGAACGCGAACAGGCGCTCAGGAGTGGGGTGACGTAGCGATGAGCAGCGAGACGGGAGGAGGGGAGGGATGTTTAAAACACACGAGCACGTCCGCAGGACAAACTACCTCCTCGCGCAGCGCTCCCGGACCGCACGCCGGGCACACGCTGGCACCGAGCTCACCGCGCCCGCCCGCGCCACCCACACGGAGGACGCCGCCGCCGCCACTTGGCACAGGTCAGTCACAGCAGCGGCGAGGTCAGGTGAGGCAGGGCTGAGGGACTAGAAGGAGGCTCATCACTCCCTTTTGTCTTCTTGCTGCCTGGGTTTTAAGGACTTTTATATCCAGCAATTCTAAACTCAGTCTGTTGCTTACTAGGAGGATATATTGCTTAAATTGTACAAGAGAAGCTATACAGTATGTATATTTGTGTGTGTGTGCATGTATATGAGAATACACTTAAGCAAGGTACTTCAGACTCCAGATTTATCCAGTACAACATCCAGCTTTATAAATAGGTATAAATGTAACTCTCTTTGGAGACAGGCGTTAGTAATGTTATGTAGCAATTTATGCACCTGTATTCGTGTTCCTCAGGCATTCAAGCAGGTTGGCTCTGTTTTTTTAGAGAACAGGGAAGCGTGACTCTGACTCAACAACGACAGCCCCTGGACAACAGGCGACAGAGCTACAGCCAGGCAGGTACTTCAAGAACAAGCAGCCCAGCCGGCGCAAAGATAACAGTACGCAGGGGGAAGAAGCGGATCACAAAAACCGATCATTATCCAGGTATTCAGATCTCTTCTTTGGCAGTCCGTTTGTCTGTCTCCCCCCCACACACTTTTAACTGCCTGCGCTGGCTATGAATTAACCGCGGTGTGAGTAATATCATGTGCACCGCATGACTTGCGCTCAGAGAAATGAAGCTGGGGCTTTAGAAATACGTTACACTTAATTTATTAGAAATCAAGACTTACGCATGTTCCTCAAAAGACACGAGCTCTTTTCGAAGTGCTGCTTCGCTCATTTCTGTCCTTCGTGTTTTTAAGCAATGCGACATGCGTTTTTGTTCCTTATCTGTTTTCCGTGATGGGATGTACGTGTATCAGCACTGCCAGCCCTTTGAAAGTTACCGATTGTTCACAGCAACAAGAGAGCGCAGGGACTGTAACCCCCGGCACTCGCTCATCGCCTGAATGGCAAATAATATCAACTTTTTGATCTGTCCTTGTAGCACGAAAATAAATCCGGCTTTCTAGACCGAAGCACACTGTAGCGCTTGTTAAAATCTAACATCGTGCCTCAGGACAACCCTTCCACTCTGTTCGTCTACGCTGTTTTTTATACTTAAAAAGTTTCTTTCCCCAAACCCATAGATGCCTAGAACGAGTAAGGAAGGCCCATCCAAACAACTTGGAAACCGGCAACAAACTCACCATCTGTCGTCTTCTTCTTGAATAAAGAAGCCATAGCTTGGGACGATTTGTGAAAAGCGGCGCAAGGGTTTCAAATCAAATGGAAATAAATAATTTATCTAGGTGCTAAAACAAAAAACTAAGGCAGCTCTGTCCGGCGAATATTTACAAGTCTTAATTTCCTGGTTTGTTCGCAGGCAGGAACTGACTCCCCTTCCTTCACATGACAACACTGAGTCACTCCGGGCTTCACGTCACGGCTGCACCTTACGCCTGTTCTCTCGGCATCCGCCAGGGGGCGCTGCTGCTCCTGCCGCCTTGACTGCGTAGTCTGCGTCCAGAAATGTGTGCGTGTCTTTGCAGGCTGTTCGCCAATGCCGATCCTATGGTAGGTAACT
Source organism: Atractosteus spatula (assembly GCF_055471065.1). NCBI lineage: Eukaryota > Metazoa > Chordata > Actinopteri > Semionotiformes > Lepisosteidae > Atractosteus > Atractosteus spatula. The sequence continues at coordinate 47,788,335 of NC_142709.1, read as the reverse complement.
GGGCTGCAGGACCAGAGAGTTCATGCAGTTAATGATATTGGAAATATAAGCGTCTCTGTCTTGAATGTCATGCATAATCAGCGAGTCTTTTATCCCTTCAAAATTAGACGAAGCATCCCCAGTGTCAAAGATAAAAGTTAATGGAAACAACAGAACTGGAAGATATTTTTTTCGGTGATAAAAATGTAAAAATGCCACATTTTTCAAGTTGAATATTGGCCGCTATACGGCTATTTGCATATCAATAAAGGACCGCTGTTCGCGAATAATAACCAACCACATACAGTTCAGGGTGAATTTAACAGATTACAAACAGTATATGGTATATTGGGAAGATTCATTTAGCTTCCATGTTAATTGTAGTGCTGCATGTGATAATTAGTACGTGCTTCACCTTGTGCTCTTTGTGACTAGCCATTTTGAAATCCCATAATAAGGAGTGAACTGACTGCTTTTAAAAGCTTTCCACTCAACTGCAAAAAAAAACAGTTTTCAATGAAGAAAAATCATTGTAATAGTTGAAAGGTGCAATATCTAACAAGAGAAAGTCTCATTCTGAACAATTATTTACTTTAACTGCTAATTTGAAAAATTGACCAAAATGATCACCTTTGCCTCTAGACAGTGTGCGGTGGACTAAATTGTGCAGGTACTGTGTAAGGAGGATGGTTCAATCCATCCTATCAGATGTAAAGCTGTAAGATGCTTTTGGATTTATTCAGTGCCATTTAATTACAATCACTGTGCAGTCTGCCTGAGTTTCTTTCAATATTTTTGTCAGTAGAATGAAAATTCTGAAGTGTTGCATCACGACAAAGTGGGATACTGTATATAGAGTGGTATTATATATTTTCTACTTGTTACAAAGCAAAATTACTCAAGTTCTGAGGATCATCCTGAAAAAAAGGCACTTAGAAACATTGTACAGTATTATCAAAAAGTCTATCAAAAGTTAAAGGATTGCTTTAGCACCTATGGAAACATAAGAAACAAGGGTTGTGAGAGTTAGAACTAGTGAATCACAGCTTTTGGGTCCTGGGTTCGATTCCAGACTGGGTTATCTTCTGTGTGGAGTTTGTTTGTTCTCTCTGAGTTCTCTCCAGATGCTTTCCTCCTGACCTCTCAAAAATATGCTGGCTAGGTTACTTAGTGTCTCTAAATTGCCTGTGCGTGTCCGCCCTTCAACGGACTGGGGTACGATCCAGGGTGCAGGCCTAATACTTCTGGAACAGACTCTGAGCTGCCACAATCTTTACCAGAGGATGATTGAGGACAGGTTATTCTGATCGAGGACGGGCTGTGAAATCATTCAAGTACACAGGTATAGAGGGCGGTGTATTGAGATTTAATTTAATTGTGTAAAAAGCAATTTACATTTAAATTTAAAGACTGAAAAGATTGATTTCAATATGAAAGTTAACCTCCCTGGATCACAGACTGGCATAACAATATTTTTAAAAAGCTATAAACCACAAAAAAAACATGTATAATCACAAACATTATGATAATACCTGCGACGTAGAACTAAGCCTAGGGTTATGCAAAATGACAAAAGGTAACTGCATACGCACAAGGTGAAAATATAAATGTGCTTGAGGCATTAATCTTCACATAATTAAATAACGTAGAATTCTATTTTTGAAATCCATGTTTTGTGGAAATGTAATTTCTGCTGAAATTGTACTGCACAGAGTAAGAAACGGGAAGTCCTTCACTTGCCCCTGATGTAGAGTGAACAGGTTGTACTTGTGGTACCCAAGCTGTCTGTGAAGGAGAGCTCCTGGGAGATCAATTCACAGGCAGAGTTGCGGCAGGGCCAGCTCCTAATCACCTTCATTACCGTTTCCTCCAGAGATCAACCTCACATTCGGCTGCCAACCTACAGTAAAGGAGGCGACAGCTTAATCCGACGTGACATATTGATGGTTGAGCCTTTTGGAAGTGTGTTCACAATGATGATGGAGCAAAGGGGGTTGAGGTTAATGATGAAAGAAGTTCCTAAACTTCTTCATTGTTTCCAGGTTTGAAGGTTAACGTGGGGATAGGCCTGCTTCCCTCTGGAACAGGGTCCAAATGTCTCTGTAGGAAAATGCTGTCAGGACTGTAGTTTGTTCCTGTGTGGTCTTGGTTGAAAAAAAGAGTCAGGCATATCCCATACTTGAAAGATGTGAGACTCTCAAGGCAAACTGGACGAGCTTGAGAAAACAATGCAGAATTCCTTGAGTGGGGTCTCTGAAGAGAAAACACTAACATTTATTTACACAAATACACCAAGAGGCATTAAAAATACAAATACAATAAATGCTATAAGTTCAGATATGCATGTGTTGCATTCGTAATGCCTTTCAGTATAGATGCAACACTAAAACTGGTCTCATTAAAGTCTTAGTTTGGTACAGTACAGTAAAAGTAAAGTATAGGGTATTAAAAGTGTGTTAGTACAGGATACTGTACAAGGTGTGATGTGGTAAACTAGGATCCTAACCATGTGGAAGCTACATAAAACTACAGTGTAAACAAAACTATAATTAAGGTGCAACCTTGCTGTTTAAAACATTGTAATGTTGCTTCATTTTCCTTGAACAGGGAATGATCTCCCATTGTATTCCATGAGCTGGGAAGTACTGTTTATTTCTTTGGGTTACAGCAGCTGGATTGGCAGTAAAGTAAGGCTGGTTGAACTGAAACTCTGTGTCATAGCTGCTATAAAATCGTGTTTTGCTTTTGGGTGGAAAATCTCACTCGTTTTAATTACTGTTCTTTTTCACCCTTTGCCACAATGCTGGGCTCATTCACCCCCTGACCAGGACAGTTGTCCATAAAAGGCCGTAATGTACAAGAGGAGGTTAATTCCATGCCATGAAGTAAAAAAGAAAGAGAAAATGGGTAAGTGGATAAGGAGGACAAAATAAAAAGAGACTGTAAGAATAGAGAGAAGTACAGTCACTCAATGCAACCTCTTCTAAAAGTACATATACAGTATATGTCACACACTAGAGTGTAAACCTGATTCAAAATTAAAAGATACTTAATGTCTTCAGAGAAGCATACAGTATACAGTAAATACCCTTTTCAACATTTATGAACTTTTCTTTCTTCTTTAAAACTGCTAATGCAGAGTACAGTTAAGAGCTCTGTAAAAAGCTGTTGTTTGGTTTGTATCATTGCCACTAGCAAGCTAGAAAAAAAAGAAATATTTTTTAAACATGTAAGGATTTCAGCCACTGTGTCCTGTGATGAAAACGCCCTTTTGAAGCTACACCCAAGAGTCGGGCAGTAATTCGGTATTTTACGAGGACACCCCACCCCCTCCTTTACGGACCGGTGCAAGAATTAGAGCTGTCCCAGAACAATAACCGTGAAACAAAAAAATTAAGACTCCCGAGCATTTTACTGTTCATCTGCATCTTCACAGATCCATATTGCAAACAAAGAAATCGTAACTCCTTCCTATAAGCGGTTTCTTAAAGCCCTCAACATCTGCAAAAACAGCTGGATTGCCGAAAAGACCTGGCGTGATGGCGGAGATTGTCGGGATAGCAAGTGCGGAACAATATTGCCCGACAGCAAATAGGTCTATTAAAAGTAAAGTGTGAAATTAGGGACTGGGTGACTTTGGGAAGGGAAGAGGATGTGTCATTTGAGTGCCACAGAGAGCACACTGGTGGCTCTTTCAGCAGAAGACACAGGACATCCTCAGGCACTGTTCTTGTTAAGGTTATTAGGGAGATGTTTTCTTATGATAAGCAGTGCTGACAACAGGGACCTCTGCTAAATGTTCTTATAATGATAATAACCCCAGTGGTGATAAATCTTGCCTGAAGCCCGCCGAATATTTTCAGGCTGAAATAATGAGGCAAAATTACATTTTATTTGCAATAGAGGGTCTCGTCGCTGTATATTAAAAAATCTACATCTCATAACTGAACAAATCTGTTGCGAGCTTTTGAGGAATTCCCTGAGTGGCATTTCTGAAACATTTATCTCTTTCGCACTGTTCTTCGCCTGTCTCAGGCTCACCCCTAGTGTGCTAATTGCCCAGGAAAACAGTCAAATAAGACATTTTCATTGAAATATAAAATTAGTCTAGCACAGATAATTTGAACAATTTATAAAGAATGTCTTCAATGCATGTAGTATGTAATATATGATATATAATATGCATGTAATATACAACATGTACAGTAATATTGTGTATGCAATATTACATTATTACATAAACATGGACATTAAAAGTTTATTTTTATCTTTTAAATACAGTTCTAATTTCTAAACCTAACCTTCGTCATGTGTTTTGTATCATAATGTGTATACTGTAGGTGCCAACCTATCCATCCCCATAGAAAAACTAAGGAAAGTTCTACACCAGGTTAAAAAACTGCCCCGACCCGTAAAACAGGCGATTTGAGACTATTACACTTTACAGTATTGTATATTCTAGTGATAAAGATTGTACCACCAAAATAATATGCATCACGTTTAAAGTTTTTTTAGTCATTGCTAATCCTGAAACTCATTCCCATTTACAGGTTCTGAAACCAGAGTGATATTTCAATATTTCTTTTTTTGCGGTTTGGAATTGCAAGGTGGTTGGTACTTTCCGCGCTCCATTTCATCCCAGCTCCAAATAAGGTTTTAAAAACTCGTTTCGTAGCTACTGTACCTGTGTCCCTGTACATTTTAGTGAGAAAAGACTGTGTTAATCGTAGACTGTTCTACAGTTAGAAAAACGGACTTTCTCACGTTGCCTGTGTGCGGAACGTGATCATTACAATACAATTTCTGCACTGTAAGCACTGCATGGTGCAGACCAGCAGCCATTTGAAGGAGAACAAAATAAAAGCAGCATGTTGAGCGATAAATAACATACCACGAGAAATGAATAATATGCTAAAAAAATCTCAGAACACACATATATATACTGTGCTGTATATATTTTATCGCATAAAAATCTCCATGTTCTGGAAGGCCTGGCTAAAACGTAGCCAGGCTTTTCCACACGAGACCCAAATAATGAGACTGAGTTATTGTCTCATGCAGATAAAAAGGATATTCGCAAGATACAGATTTACAAGAGAACAGCTGCCATGTGGCATGTAAATACTATATGACTGTGCGCTGGTCCCCAGGCAGGGTGGTAATATACTCCGCAATCGTCTTCCAATCATCCAGCCCCCGGGACGAGCCGGGCTCCATAGGAGCACAAGCAATATGCTACAGGGGCACCCTGGGATTGAGAATAATGAGAGATTATCAGCGCCAGTTCCGTGCGACTCCCTTGTTTGCTAGGATAACAACAGCAACTTGGGCAGATACGTTGTCTTGTATATGCACGTTGGTGAAATACTACCCAAGTCTGAGCAGGTAATAAAATTCGTGGCTACGTTTCAAAAGTGCTTTTTTGAACTTCCTCACAATTTGGAAAAAAAGAGAAACTGCAGATTAGTTTTATTTCAGTGTATCCTCGCCTTATTGCCTTCAGATAGTATCACGTCTCTTCACCTATCGGTATACAGTACCGACGTTATGATTTACGGTGTCCTAACTACCGATTAATTCATCCTGCGTTCAGTACGTGTGTGCAGTAGATGCAGTATATGTGCATATAACGAGTAATAACTTGTGTCTGAAATAATTAATTTTAAAACTTGTCCCCCGCCCCCCCGTTTTTTCTATCTTTTTTCGAAAAAAGAAGTTTGTCGTCTTCTGAAGTTCAAAAAACATTGTCGGCACCCGGTTGAGTTTTGGCCTGTTGGCTATACAGTACGTAACAGATATTCAGTCAAAAAGGCCAATTGAACTGCTGTGTGCTCCACTAGCGCAGTTTCCTCTCAGCACGGTAACTAAGCCCGAGGGTTAACCATCAGGTAGCATTACTCAACCATGTCAAATGAAGATTATTTGCATTGGGGATTTGAATTATTAAAGTCAGAAGGGCATGCGGAGAACAAGTCCTTCAGCGGGACATGTGGGATATACGAGAAGGTTTCATTTCTGTAGAAACAAGAACAGCGTCCCGAGCTTTAGTAATGCACCCCAGCCTCGCGCGCTATGTAACCAGCAATGAGAAATACCCGACAGATTTTGTAAAAACTATTTAATCACCACAGAACAGTGTGAGAGGCGCTTTCGTCTTTTTATTCTAATTTAAAGTGCTGCCCTTGCAAAAACAAAAACACAGAACAAAAGCGAATTACCGTTCTTCACTGTTCACTTATTTCTACCGGCCTCAGCGCTTCATATGATTAAAATAAAATGCTGGTTTTCAGTACAGCGTGCTTCATTTGCATTTATAACATGTTTATACGTGTTATTGTTGAAAATATACCTTACCGCAAAAAACCTATAGAGTGATTCATAACACGCTGGTGGTTAATTTCTTGAAATGAAAAATATCATTGGCAGAATCTTAAAAAGGCTGCATTTGTATTTATAAAAAATAACATAATCATATTTAAAAAGAAAACAGCCAACCGTAAGAGTTCACTGTGGGCAATTGCTCATTATCTGCAGAAAATACGTATACTAAAACGTGAAAAGTCACTAATGAAGGCTGTGCACTTTCTTTCCTATCAATGGCAACTTGGTCTTTAGCTTTGAAACTGCATCATATCCAGCTACTGTAATTTAACCAAGTTTCTGAATTTTACAAGTCACGCACCACCATCATCAAATTTAAAGTGAAATTGTGTCCTTAGAACAACTCAACTCAATTATCCGGCCTTTTCGGGACAGAGCTGATAGGAAAGAGCCCTCGGAGATGGTTGTGATAAAGTGGGCACGTTTTTTATACGGTCATCAAGAGCAGCGACCAATTAGCATGAATAAATGCTGAGGTTTAAAATAGAGCTATGATTCTCATATCCTTCCAGAATTACCGTTTGAATCGGGCAGAAGCAATTAAAGGTCGGGTATACTGTATAAAGAGCTGGTAATATACAGACTAAACAAGAAGCGGACGAAACCGGGTCATTTCATTTGAAACACGTCTCACATGAGAAATCGCTGCAGAGAAAGCATTTGTTTCTTAGATGTCATATTTTATTCTAATTAAGATTTTTTTTCCCTTTCCGATGTTGCATTTTCCTCAAAAAAGAAAAAAAACACTGAAATATCGTTGGTCGAAACTTAACTTACATCTCTTGATGTTTTCCTATGAATGCATACACTGTACAGTATTTAAATACGACACATATGCAATAATCTTTTTGCCAGGCTGACACACACGTGCACCAATGTACAAGAGTACACAGTACGTAAGTGCTGCTATACTTACGAAGAAAGGGTTCTTCGCTGTGTTTCAGATATTCAGATACCAGACATCAATGTATTTTGTATATACAGTATAAGGTACCATTTCCAATATGAAATAGAGCGTGAGCTCCTTTGGTACATACCACTAATGACTTTGAAAGATGGTTTATTTATTTGAATCTGTTTCTCAAGATGAGTTTTTAAATACTATAAACACTATACGTAATGAGGAAATTCAGTACATGAGTGCACATATCTGTCTGACTGTAAATGAGAGCACATGTGTCAGATCCCTGTGTGCACCTGTGTTTGCATAACAGTGAGTGTGCACAAGTGCATGTCTATGCATTAACTGTGTGTTTGGACAATAACTTGTGTATGTGTTAAATGTGTGTTTATATGAGTGCATGTGTGTGCTAACTGTGTTTGTGTGTGTACATGAGTTCACATACAGTATGTCACATGTCAGTATGTGTTTGTATCCCTATGTGTGTGCACTAGTACATGTGTACAGTATGTGTTAACTGTGTTTGTGTGTACAGTATATGTGTGTGTTTGTGTGAACTGTGTGCGATGGTGTTTGGATTGAATTTAAATATTTGTCTGCCCTTACCCAGAGAGTCAAGCATTATAAAACAAACAGGACATTTTCAATTTGATGTCTTCCCCGTAGGTGTGTCTTAGCATGGTTCTGCCTCATTAACAGCGCAGCCTAGAAGTTTTATGGGATTTTTTTATTTCAATTCAGACTTCAGTGTCTATAATTACCAGCGCCGGTTAACATCCAGAGAGAATTTGTCAAGCAGTTAAAACATTTTCCAGGATAAATCCCTTCATTCATGCAAAACAGCCTAAAAGACATCAAGTATAACAAATGAATTTCTGCATTAATATCCCTCTTATATCTTTCTGTAATTTACTTATTTTGCTGTTTTTTACCACAGTTAGGAATGCTTTGGCACAATTACTAGTGTTCTTGTATGAATGGTTTATTCATACTGTATGTGCACTATACACTTTTAATTCTATGTGTAAATTCAATTTAATTTCCCTTTGACTGACCTACAGAATCACTATATTTCTGATAACCATACAAGAAAAATCCAGAGGTACTTACAATCAGACTGATTAAGAACATAAAAAAGTTGCATATGAGAAAATATCTGTCAGCTCATCAACTTATTAATCCAAAGATGTCATCCAGCTGTTTCATGAAACAGCTTCAATAGCACGGCTGGATAGCTTGTTCCATACTCCAACAATTCATTGGGCACAGAGGTGCCTCCTATTGTTGTCAGTTTTAAATGTACATTCATGTGGTTTCCACTTGGATCTGCGCCTGTTGCTGGAAGTTTGCTGGTTCGTAATCCACGGCCAGCAGAGGAATCCTACTCCGTTGGGGCCCTGAGCAAGGCCCTTAGCCCCAACTGCTCCAGGGGTGCCGTATAAATGGCTGACCCTTCGCTCTGACCCCAAGCTTCTCTCCCTGTCTGTGTCTCATGGAGAGCAAGTTGGGGTATGTGAAAAAACAAATTCCTAACGCGAGAAATTGTACATGGTCAGTAAAGTGATCTTATCTTGTGTCTTAAATATTAATATTTCACTGTTCGTACTGAATAAGTACACAGGGTTGCCATTTTCAAGACCTTTAAAATTTGTGAATACTTCTAGCAGGTAACTTCAAAGTCTTCTCTGATCAAAACTAAAAGGTTCAGGTTTCAGTTCCTTCAGCCTGTTAGTTTAGGACATTCCCTTAAGTCCTAGAGTATGTCTGGTTGCTCTTCTCTGGATGAGAATCCCATATCTCTTCTATAATGTGGTGACCTGAATTGTGCCCAGTATTTGAATTGAGTTATACAACTTTAACAAAACAACCCTTGATTTAAATTCTATGCTTTGAACTATAACATTTTGTTTCCCACTCAGACTATTTTTGTCTCCCATTAGATACGTACGGTAGCTCTGTTTTGTTTCTCTGTGCGTTCTGAAAATGGGAAGAAAATGTTGCTGTGGACCACGATCATCTGGAATCTCAGCCTGCCAGAACTTGGCCCAAACATGCAGTGAGCTCAGATATCTGAATTAAATCTGTAAATAAAATCCATTTAAATAATTAAAAGTAAGTAAAGTAATCTTAATAGGGCTTACACTTCGTGGGAATTGACTTGTATGTCACTGAGAGAGATGGAGAGTTGAGGTACAGTATAGTTCTTTACAAGTGCCCTGTATCAGATGAGAAACATTAGTCTGAATCACAGCTAATGTAGACAAGTTGAAAGAATAAGAAGTCCTGGGCCTTTTTTCCAGCGTTGTATTATATGTACAGTATAATGTCTCTTCATCCATCCAGCCATGTTCTAACCTCTTTATCCAATACAGAGTCACAGAGCCTTTCCCAGTAAGCAACGGGCTCAAGGCCCTCACACCTGAAGAAGGCTCCACGGCTGAAACGTTGTGTTTTCTTTCTTCTCTTTTCAGCAACCCACTGAAGCTAAGCAGGTGTGAGCCTGGATGGGAGACGTCCTGGGAAAAACTAAGGTTGCTGCTGGAAGAGGTGTTAGCGGGGCCAGTAGGGGGCGGTCACCCTGCAGTCAGTGTGGGTCCTAATGCCCCAGTATAGTGACTGGAACACTGTACTGTAAAAAGGCGCTGTCCTTCAGATGAGACATAAAACTGAGGTCCCGACTCTCTGTGGTCATTACAAATCCCAGGGCGTTTCTCGAAAAGAGTTGGGATGTTACCCCAGGGTCCTGGCCAAATTTCCCATTGGCCTTTACCAATCAAGGCCTCCTAATAATCCTCATCTCTGAACTGGCTTCATTACTCTGTTCTCCTCCCCACTGATAGTTGATGTGTGGTGAGCGTTCTGGTGCACTATGGCTGCTGTCTTATCATCCAGGTGGGGCTGCACATTGGTGGTAGTGGAGGGGAGCCCCCATTACCTGTAAAGCACTTTGAGTGGAGTGTCCAGAAAAGCACTATATAAATGTAAGCAATTATCATTATTATTAAGAGTAGAATAGGGCAAAGGGTGGGTGGGTAATAACTTGGTCAGGAATTACCCAAACAGTCACAAATTAGCCTAACTGGGATGTTTGGAATATGGGAGTAAGTCTGCATACCTGGAGAAGACCCAGGCAAACATGAAGAGAACATGCAAACTCCACACAGAACTACCCCAGTCAGAAACTGATCATATGATCCACGAGTCTGTGGCACCAGCCAACAAGCCACAGCACTGACTGCAGCTCGTATCATGACTGGAGAATCACCCTGTGGAGAAATAATCTTTTAAACTGCTACTGTCCTCTCACTCACATCTTTCTTTTTGAAATGACAAAAGCTTAGTGAAAGAAAAACTTTGAAAATTATTTCTTCTTTTTTTCAACTTCCTTATCCCGCTACACAATTTTAAAAGTACGCAATACAGCATACTGAGTGTGACTGGGATTTTCAAACCATTATGACACCTCATTAAACAGGCCACTTTTCATTTGGAAGTTCATGGAACTATTAATGGACTGTACAATTTTTAATTCTGTTTTTTTTTCGTAGACTTTTTAAAGTATAATCCCTGCTATAAAGAACAATCCATTAAAATAATGAATTTACAAAAAGGGATATTATCCTGAAGACATGGGCACATGTTTTCTGTTGGTCATTAATGTAGCTATTTCACGGTTCTTAACAGGATTAAAACACTTCAGACAGTACCTCCCTAGGTTACACGCTCAGAAAATAAATAGATGTAAATGGAGATTTAATATGCCTTGTCTTAGGCCTGTTATATTTCATTCTCTTATTGTCAACAAGGCTGAGGAAGGCATCTCCGCCTGCCTTCATAAACAATAGGTTTTTTTTCAAAACTGCAGTTTTACAGTGTTGCTCATTTCCTTGTCCAAATAACCATTTCCCTTATCCGCACATATTGTACAGTTTCAGGTTAAAAACAAGACCCTGGAGTTTCACTGCATTTGCTACTGCAGAGACTCAACTATTTCTGTAACAAAACAGAAAACCTCTCATCGGGATACCGTCCCTGGTCCAATGGCCAAAATGGAGTGGGTCAGCCACGAGCAGGAGACCTGCCTGCACTGCCACATGTCAGCCTCCCAGGACCACTGGGCACCCCTTCTGCCCAGGGCTGAGCCCAGGAACATCTCGATGAGCACTTCCACGGTGATGTCACCCTTTGAGTGCCAGTCCGGCTTCCAACCTCCTCTCTGCGGGTAGTCCGCAGAGTCCGCAAATGTCCCTGCCATGGACAGACCCGCCTGAAACCTGGAGGGGGTTTAGCAAGTCGTACAGCAACTCGTACAGCCCAACCTCCAGAAGGCCGTGCTGTGACAAGACAGGATGGTCGATGTCGTTGGAGAGTCGCCCCACCTCTAAGACTAGGACAATGAGTGTGACTCTCCATGTGGCTCCTCCATCTCTGACACTGTCTCGGAAGCTGGCCCCCCGGTTCATCGGCAGATTCCACGAACGTGAGGAAGCCATCACTTATCTCCTCGCCCTTTCCCTAGAGCATCGGACATCATTGGTGTTCCATGTATCGTTGTTAAAACCTGAAATGATGGCCACAGACCCACTGGCCTCTGTTCCTCCAGCTCCACCTGTTGAGAACCCCAGAGAGCTCAAGTCCCTCGACATCCTGGATCCTCAGGTCCGTCTAACTGGTAGGCATGGATCTAGAACAGTTTTAATAATATTAGGATGCATTCAGTCAAATTTAAGCTATTGTCTGAATGTTAAGATACACCATAAGATAGACTTACCTGACTGAAACAGCCAGTATTCAAGACATACACTGGTATAAAGCAGTGTATTTATTTAATGTTATAAAACTTGGGAAACACCCAGTTACTCATGCAGCCTAATTTCACTGTTTTATTGAGTGTAAAAGCCATGCAACACTAGAAAATGAAATGTGAACTAGAAAATACAGCAACTGTAATCTTGTGTTTGAACTGTATGTTGTATTTGAAAACGTCCTACAGTATTTACCTACTTTTCCTGCTAAAATACACGTTCTGTCCATCAAACCATCATCCAGGCTGCTCTGAGACCAGAGAGTCCCTGTGGGATGCTCAATTCATCATAACTCAAACAATAAAGAAATAAAATGAGACAATGGAATGAGGTGTGCAAAAATCTCACACCCAGGGGTATATATAAAGCTTTTGGAAACTGATGACTTTGTAGTTACCATGATTTCTAACACTGAGCAATCTGACTCTCAAAAAATTGTCCCAGGTACTGTACAGCCTATAAAAAGAAAGTAATGAGTTTGGATTTAGCATAACAAGCTTAGGCAGTGTTTTTCCAAAGAAAATGGTAGATGATTAATTATCAAAGGAACAATAAATTGCTTAAGGATTCATTTACAACAATGGTCACAACATTACAAAGGGTTAGAACTGATTTGTTTTCTACTTTTAACAGTTTCTGAAGTTTTTACGTACTGCAGCAGAGCGAGGTCATGCTCCACACAAATAGTACGGTTGTTAATGGGAATTTAATGAATGATTAATGTCACACTCTTTGGGATTTACAAATCAACCTTCTGTGGTGATCTGAAATGTACATACCGAAGGCTAAGTCATTAACCAGATAAAGCTGAAGTTACAGAGTGAACAGCTGATCTAATGATATTAATACGATGCTATATATCTCTATTATCCTGTCACACCTGGATCCAACTGCAACGTGGTACTATTAAAAAATAAACCTTTAATTGACTTTTATTTATTGCATTTTCTTGGTCCACAATAAACCAATGGGGTTCTTTCAGGGGATTCTGCTTAGGGATCAGATATCGATAGCTCAGATGATGTGACAGGACAGTGCTGTTGATAAAGTGACTCAGATGATGAGATCTGAGATGGGACAGTGCTGATAAAGTAGCTCGGAAAATGACGTTTTCAGGTTCTTCGTCTAAGCACGTTTCTCTCCTTTTCTCTTTTACTGAGGCGCAGTAATGCACATTGCGTACATCACTGGAACAAGTGTATGTGGTCTGTTCTGTACTGTAGTTGCTTTAATGTTTCGCAGGCTTATGGTTTAACTGAACACAAATAAAAGAAATGCTCAAGAAAGGATTAAATTCATGACAAGGAATATGTTATGAAACCATATGGCAGGAGATTGCCCACTGGGACAGACTGACTGCTGACAGTGGGTGTGCTGATATAGTACCACCAAGCCTCCTGGTTCAGCCACATTAATGCTATCAGGTCCCGAGGAGCCGAGAGCAGCTGAGGAGGGGAGGTGCTCCTCATATCCACAAGCACACATGCACTGCAGCGATGTTTTGACTCATGGGAGTTTCTTAATTGCTCCAGTCAGACGCAGACAAGGCTAAACCACCCAGGTGTTCTGATAAGGGTCCACTGGGTCACACCTGGAGAGCATTCTCACAAAACCATGGCCCAGGGGACAGAAGACAGCAGAATATGGGGAATCACTGTGATAACTGTATTTTCTTCTTTGTTTCACACATGCCACCTAGAAATGCTTATTCAACGTCAATAGCTCTCTTTATATCTGGAGTCTGTAATTGCTGTGATTTAAATGCTTTTTGTCCTTATTCCACACTTTTTCATATTTTTCCTGTTTCATACAGAAGAAGGGGCATTTATTTATTCGAATAATTTATTCAATTTCACACTTGTATTGGACAGCATCTTGTGTAGAACTGGACCATTTTCTAACAGCGTAATCCAATTCAGGGTCGAGAGGGAGCCGGAGCCTATTCCAGCAAACAACAGGAACAAGTCAGGAACACACAAACAGAAACACACACACTCACACCAGGACCAATTTTCCCAGAAACCAATTAACCTACCAGCATGTTTTAGGACTGTGGGAGAAAACCGGAGCATTAGTAGGAAACCTATATGAACATGAGGAGAACATGCAAACTCCACACAGACAGCACCCCAGGTTCAGAATTGAACCCACGGCCCCAGCTCTGTGAGGCAGAAATGCTAACCACTGTGCCATTTTGCCTCCCCTCCAGACATCGCAATTTTCCATATATTTTTGTAGTTGAATTCCTTTGCTGGAATCTACATTAAACTAGAGCTGGTGCTGAGATGAAGATGTATCTCATGCTATAACATGAAAGCAGTTAATAGATGTTGTCATAGTTTATCAAATATGGGGAAATATAGCCATTATTTTATCTTGCTCTGTTCTACAGCAAAAGTAAAAGGCTGAGTTTCTCCGCTGCAAATACTGTATGTGTTACACTGTTTATATATTACACTTAAAAGCCATGGAAATTAAAATGAAGTACCTGCAATAAATCGAAGGTTTCATGCAGAAGGGGGAAAGATTGTCAATCCATTCAGCTTTGGTATTGCATTTATCTTTACTAACATCACTAACAACAAAAAATAGATATATGGATCTCTTCTCCATGGAGAAGGCAGGTGCAGTACAGTAGCTCATGCAACAGATAGACCACAGTGCCATCTGGAGGAGGAAGAGGTTAGTGTCTTGTCTTGCCAGCTGCTTGTACTGTCAGGAACTGGACTCTGAATCTCTTTATTTTACATGAGAAAGAAGAAAATGCCTTCAGCCTCCAGCACAGAGCAAGGATGGTTTGATAGATGCGAAGTGATTATTTTCAAAAACTTTGAGGAGAACATTAAAAAAGGAGAAAAGGGGAGACTGAAGTCAATTTCAAGAATAAGGATAGAGCGTCTGCTACACAGTGAGTGCTGGGTTAATGGTACCAGCTGCCTCAGTTATGAAAGGCAAGTTATTGGGATCTGTCACATGGCACATGTGTAAACAAATAACCCAGCCAGTTAATGAAAGGCAGGAGAAATCTGGATACATGTAGACTCCACACAGGCAATACCCCAGGCTTGACTAAAGTGATGCCAGGCATCAGCATTACCTGGCATGACCCCATGCTGCTCTCATGTATTACATCCGGTATTCTTAGGAAGAGATTGTGAGAAAAGAGAGGACTGATTGAATGCAGCCGACATTTGTCAACTGACACGCTATTCACACCTCACCAGTTCCAAACAGCTCGTGCTGGGTATTCTCTGTCAAAGCAATGGCTGAACTTCCCATAATGCCCAGAAAGAAATGCAAAAACACAGAACAACAGGAGAATTTGAGAACGACAAAATTGCTGTGATCGAAAATCACAAATGAACAGCCATGCAATCTCTTACCAGGCATGTGCTTTTTCATTTCTTTTCAGCTGCTTTCAGAAGGAAAAGAGAAACTGCATCAAGGCTGTATGAGGCTCTCCCCTAGCTAGCCTAGTCTCCTGTCAATACCAACTTTTTTGCAAAGACTGAAGATCATGCTGACCCAAATCATGTAAATGTCTATCACACAAATCAGTTCCACATGTCTCAAAAAATTTTACTGTTTAAACTGTTTTCCCAGGTTCCCAGCTGTGACCTATATTTCCTGCTCAGATCTCCTCTTTGGATTAATCAAAACCTCTCAGAGTGCACAAGCACAGCAGCTACACAATATCACCCAGCATTAATAAGTAATCTTATCTGCATAAAGTTTCAGACTTTTATGTTTAACAGCGTACCATTATTCAATTATAATGTTTACTGGTTTAAATAAATAACTAAAAAACTTAAAATTCCTGCTTTCGTTTTTTCTTTCTTACTTTCATCCTGATGTTAATTTCATTCTTACATTTTGTATTTCTTCCATCTATTTGTCAAAAGAAGATACATTTTTGTTCATTTTGAAACTTTTTTGTATAATGCAATAGGATTCTGGATAATATGTACATCCAAATTCTGTGTGATCAGTGGCCTCTTGAAACTTGTCTCAAAAAAGTTTAGATTAAATGAGCGGTATGTGGTTTATGCTACTGTTTTAGTTTTAAGCTTTTACTTCCACAAAAAAATCACTTTTCTTTTAGATTTTCCAAACCTGTTTCTGTGGAAAGTGGCAGGTTAAACTACTTAACACCAAATACTATATTATTTTACTTTACAGTACTATAACAATCTACAATCATGTTCAATGGAAATAATATAACATTCTCTTCTAATATAGCAACAAGCACAACAGGGATCACTTAAGAAATTAAATATTTAGCCTGTTGTGAAGTGAGCTCTCTGTGGATTTTAAATGCAGGTTTTTTTTATTCTATTTGAAGTAAACAGCTGACAAACTAATTGAAAAATAAACAATTTTGCCAATTCATATTAAGGATGGGCTCAATGTTTTAACACTAGTAGAGGAAGTGTGTTGTAAATAGATGGTCTGGCAATTTGTTTTCACCAAAGATCACCATCCAAATAAATCTGAGCTCACACCAGCAAAATGGCATGGTCAGATGTTGGGAAAATTACCCAAATTAATTGAATAGTTTGTAAATGCAGTATATTTATTGGTGGGGGGTAATAAAAATTTTACAATGGGACATAGCTTGTCTTTGCTGTTGATAAAACTGGTTCCTCAAATTATGAATATGTAAGGACTCTCCATCTTCTCCACAGTTACTATCCGTCCTGCTACTCCACATACTGTACACGGCAAAAAAGCCATCAGATATGCATTGAATTATTAGCATAAGAACATAAGAAAGGCTACAAACGAAAGGAGGTTAGTTTCTTCCATCTAGTCCATTTGGTAGTTAGCAGTTAATATAGCCAAAGAGAGAAGAACTAAGCTGAAAGAAACCAGGGTATGAGCTTCAAGAACATGGCTGGGTAGCTTGTTCCATGCTCCAACTACCCTTTGTGTAGAGGAATGCCTCCTGTTCTTGGTTTTTAATGCACTTCCACATAGTTTCCACTTGTGTCCTGTGGTTTGTGTTCCATTGTTCATTCGTGCATTTATATAGAAAAAGATGAATGCAGGGGAGATAAGAACATAAGAATTACAAGCATGGCGAGACCATTTTCTCCTATCCAGCCCTTTTGGTAGTTAGTACTCAAATGGTCCAAAGGATCTCACCCTGCCATTTCTTGAAAGAAGCCAGGGTATGATCACCAACCACATGGCTGGGTAGCTTGTTTCAGAGTCCTACAACGTTTTGGACAAAGATGTCCCTCTTGTTCTTGGTTTTAAATGCACTTCCAATAATACCTCTGTCTGTAAAAAGCTGACGTGAAACTGGGTGAAAATGTGTAAAGAAGGCACCAGGGTCCTGGAAGAAAATATAATGTAACCACAACCTAGAGTTGGTGGATGGAGGGCTGTGTTTGTGGAGGTCTCAAAGGAGCACAGCTAGAGTATACTGGCAGACAGTACTAGAAATTTAAATTCATTTTTTCCCCATTGTTTACTCAAAAGCTATGTCAAGTTATCTGACATTCTTCTTTCAAGGAGAAGGAAGGCATTCCTGTCCTTGTTTGCTTTGCAGTGGACCTGTGTTTTACTGAGATATAAACGTACTGAACTTTCTCATACCATTTCAAACTGTTTGTAATGAGTGCACAATTACATTCATCTTGCTTCTGATTTGTTTTTTTTTTTTCATAGGACAGTATGGTGGCACAGAGGTTAGCAGTGCTGGAGCCCTGGGTTCAATACTGGCCCTTGAGTGCTATCTGTGTGGAGTTTGTATGTTCTCCCTGTGTTGGTTTTCCTCCCCCAGTCCAAAAACCTACTTGTAGGTGAACTGACTTCTGGGAAAATTGGCCCTGGTTAGTCTGGCCCATCAAGGGTGTACCATCACTAGGCTGGATAGGCTCTGGCCTATCTCCCATGGCCCTGAATTGGATTAAGCAGATAGAAGATGGAAGTGTGGATGGTTCCTCATTTTTACACCGAATTTACCAATGCTACTGCTACACTACCTGTTCTAGCCAGGCATTTAAAGTTGCTGAAAGCTTTTCAGAATAGTTCTAAAATTCTACTTTCAAGGTTGGGTTTCTCAATATGGAAAAAAATATTTTAAATTAACGTAAAAAATGTTAAAATAACATAATGAAAAAACAGCTAAAAACAGAGATCGATTAGCTGTGCTGCCACACAGCTTTTGGCCCTGGGTGCCAGATTCCAGACTTCTGTGTGGAGTCTGCATGTTTTTTTCCCCAGGGGTTATGCTTGAGCATTATGCTTTTCTTCCAATCCAGGGTGAATCCCCAGCTTTCTGTGTTATCTGGGCACTACGATCAGGTAATCTGATTTTCTAGTATAGGTCCAGGTTAGTTTCGATCCTAATAAAACAGATTAAGATTTCTGATAATGGAGGTATAGTAAGACAGTAAGGCCCAACTACAGTGCTTTGTGGTTTAGAATTTGGGGGGGGGGGCTGGATAAGGGGGTACATGGTACTATTCCCTTTCATGACACCAGCAAATGTGAGACTTTGACCTTACTTATCCTTCACGATTGTGATGGTTGTGGTTCCAGAACAAACTCAAGTACCTGTACCACTCTCTTTTTATGTTATGTTCTGAGTGCCTTTTGGTTTAGTAAAAGCAATTATGTGTACCCATGCAGCACTACACTGCAACAATGGATGCTGTTTTGCAGAATATGAAGTGCTTGTCAAGTCCCTTGGCTAAAGCTGATAGGCTGTTCAGCTCTAATATACTGTTGGGCTCCTAGCCAAGGCTTTCCCAGGAGATGGGTAGTAAAAAAAAGCGCAAATATTTTTTTTCCATCATAAAGAAAGAAGAAATATGACTTTCCCTGTATGTTGGAACACTTGTCCTCTCTGTTTGTACAGATTGTTCTGCACATGTTTGCATGTAATATTACAAATACAAGTGTCTTTGCAAAGAGTGTTTTATGTTAGAGTTCCAGAAAGTACAGTATATGGGAAATATTGAAAAGTAAATAGAAGAAAAAAATATTTCTCTCCAACCACGAACCACAGTTTATAGCAAAAATGTTGGAGAAGCAAGTGGGCTCAGAAAACACTGTTTGCGTACTTGGAAATTGACTGGTCCAGTCAGCAGAGATAATTCTTTCTTAAGGTCCTTTCAGTGTAGTACCTTGTGTTAACATTTTCCATCTTTTTTTTTTACAGTGTGACACTAGATATGTCCTGACAATTGTTCAATGTCTTTCAGGATTTTACCAGAATGTGTGATTCAAGCCCCGAAACATTTTACAGTAGGAGCTAAAAAGATTCACAAACCTTAATCTGAGCCTTTTTTTTTTACTTTAGAAAATAAAAGATAACATTAAGCTTTTTGTCAGCAGCTAGCGTGCTTTCTTCCTGCTTCTCTTCGTTTGGAGGCGTCAATAGGCAAATAACGTATTAATAAAAATATGATCTGAAAGTGAATGAGATGTGTCAGCTTTTTAATAGAAAGCTGTCTGAGATCTTAAGCGCTTCAAACGTATCCATTTTCGAATCTATCCCTGCAAGCAACGGGCACAAGGCAAGATACACCCTGAACAGTACAACAGTCCATCGCAGGGCTGACATACACTCACAGCAGGGCCAATTTTCCCAGAAGCCAAATAATCAGTACGTCTTTGGACTTTGGGAAGTCACCACTGAGCCACAGTGCCAACCTGCAAGTCTAAAAATTCATCAATTTCCCTTCAGGATCAATAAAGTCTTATCTATCTTATCTATCTATCTAAAGCCTGAAACTGTGGCCACTGCCAGGTGTTTTACATTACTGACGGCAGTCAAAACTCAGCCATGACTCACAAGTGTCGTCTTCTTGCTTAATATTACTTTGTCTTCAACTTCATCTCCATACGGAAAAGATGCAGTGGTGTACCTATTCTGTATGGTGACTCTTCTGTCATCCCTGCCAGTGTCTGGCACTGTTCTGTCCACACAATACATTACCTTTCTCTTTTGTCCCTCTGTGTCCTATGAGTTATGGCCTTTATTTTAATTTCCTGTTTGTAGACCGCTTCAATTTTCTTTAAACCAAATAAAAGCCAAGCAAAATTTAATGAGTTATCTGCTGATCCTCATTACTTTATGTTTAATGAATTATGGCTGCATTTTCCCACAATTCTGATATACAGTACAGAGAACTGAGCCAGCAATGTCTCCAATTTATTGCTGGCTGTCTATTAATTAAGAAGATAGAAGCAGAGGCAGGCTGATAATTGAAGATCTGCTGAGAAGCTCTTCATGTCTGAACTAGACTTTTATTTTTCAGGAATACAGCAGGACAATGATACTCATATACAGCAGGAGCTGAAAATAAGGATTAAGGCACAGCTGGCAGCAGTTAAAAAGCAAAATCATTTAAGGTAAACAGAGGCACAAGATTTAGGGTGGCTTTGTTATTATTGCTTTGTTATGCAAGAAATTAGTGGAGACAATATTGATGTCAAGTGGTTGTAGAAAATAAATCAATTCCTACAGACTATTAAAAGATATTATGGTTTAATGGACAGATGGACTGAGAGATACAGAGACAGATCTTCACGTGAGCTGATCTTATACAAGTATGTGCAAAAGGACAAAACAAGAAATCAGAAGACACTTCTGTCTCCTATAGTACTGCGCTGTGATTGGACAAGATCTAATCAGCCTTCAACCCATAACCCACTGCAACTGTATGCTCACGCCCTAGAACTGAAACATGTTAATTCTAATACAGAGATGGACTACTCAAGACAAATAGATTCTCAAAATCTCAAGGGGAATTTTACAAAGGGCAACTTCAGATCATTTAGTATTTAATTTACAAGTGTAAACCAATGCTTGTTAAAGGGTCTATAAATCCTTTCCCATCCACTGTAGGGGATCCTTAAACCATACTGCTTTTCAGCTAGTGTAACACCAATTGGGTCAAACTGTAGAGGGTGCAGTCTCTGCTCAGGTGCTCAGGTGCGTGGGGCCTGAGAGAGCCCTTCAGAACACACGTGCAGGAGTTCAATGAGAAGAGGGGGACTTCAGGAGAGCGTTTTATCTGTTTCACCCACTTATCTTATGTAACCAGCCCTGCTCTCCACACACTCTTTGAAATGGGAGGCCATGAATGTTCCCAGTGCTGTAGGCTCTAAAATCCAGTTTTAGAGTACTCTGCTTGGACAATCCCCGCTATTGAAAGAGGGGCTAATTTAAGCACCTGCTTCATTTTATACTGGCTTCTTTATATAATTAGTTCTCTTTGAAATTCTTTAATTATGTTCCTTGGAGAGTAAATGACCATGGCCATTTAATGGGCAGATTTAGAACATAATCACTTGTATGCAGAAAAGCTATAAGGATTAACCGTGTATAACAATAATTTGTTGTTAAATCAACTGAAATTTCTAAGGAGCTCTTCATTCCAAACTCGTCTGATGGAGCTCACTTCATCCTCCGAGCGCAAACCCCACTGATACACTACACGGTAGATCAGGTGAAGAAGTTGCTTTAGTGGAGCCACATTGTACAAAGAGCCAGAGAGCCGTTTAACCTGAGCACCAGGTTTAACACCCCTACACTTCCAAAACAGGCATGGGATCTGTAATGGTCAGCAGTCAAACGGTCAGAACACCAATGTAATGTCTCGTGTAAAGGACATTGATTTAGAACGTCTGGTCCAGAATGAGGTCGCACGCTGGGTGGCCCTGGGTTCAATTCCTGGGGGTGGAGTGGTTTGCCTGATCTTCCTCCCACAGCCCAAAGACATCCTGCCAGGTTAATTGGTTTCTGGGAGAGTGTGCATGTCCGTGTCTGTCTGTTTCTATGTGCTCCCTACAATGGACTGAAGTCCAGGATGTACCCTGCCTTGTGCCTGTTGTTTGTTGGGATAGGCTCCAACTCCCCCATGACCCTCACGGGATCAATAAAGTATCTATCTATCTGTATTTGATCAAGCAGTTAGAAAATAGATGGATGATCTAAAATGAAGAGTGCCACCTACTGATCTTACTAATGGTAGCAACATAAACCTGCTGTCTCAGTACTGACCAGGTCCAGCCTTTCTTAACTTCCGAGATGTGACTATTTCAGGCTACACAGTGACAATTGGATTGCAACTTTCAAGTACACTGATTGCAACAAAAAGTATATAAATATTTCATGCACCAACTGTTGAAGCATGGATTAAGTCCCCGGGTGCCAACTTTTCCTTTCTATGAGCAAAAGAGTGGAATAAGAAATCGTCAGTGTTGTGGCTGGATGAAAAACGAATCGCTTTACCCATCCTGAGAACAGGGAGGGTGACGTAGACTGGCCTCTTACCAGATGAGATACAGGAAAGAGAGGTTGGAAGAGATCTGATCGTCTGACCTCTGAACTCGGTGTCAGCTAATCTGTATCCAGGAATGTTAAACTCGATATTACTATTACAATCACTTCTACTGCAGCTGCTGCCTCTAGTACTAACACTGGTACCATAGTTCTTGCCCAAATTATGGCCACCTCTTCTGCTACTAACATTACTAGTACAACTGCAGCTTCTGTTAATAGTGCCACAATTTCTCCCAGCATTTCTGAGAGCCAGAAAGGGCCTTGATTCTTAGAAATACACATTTTTCCACTTGATAGAACTTTTTTGACATGCATAGTGACAGTTATAGTCCGGTCATAATGAGATTAATTATTTTATTGTAGCCCAGAAGACGTGCACTAAAACAGAACCTATGGTAATAGCAGGGCTTAGTAATCTTAAAGGAATTTCTCTGAGCAGGAGACAAAGCAGCCAGCCTGCCGTTTCATGGTTAAATGTAAAGTGCTCCATAATGAAATGCAAACTAAGGGTTTGCTTAAATTATAAAATGCACAGAAGTATAAAACACTAATATCTTTTCAGCTAACTAGATATTGAACAGAGATTGCAGTGGCTGTTGAAGTACTGCTTAAAAAAGGCATCAAAGGATAATGGGGCTGCAGTTATTGAAATATGTAAACTAAGCAATTACTCGCTTTCTATCTCCACAGTGCTGCCATTATGCCAGTGTTACACTTGCTTTCTTACAATTAACCCATAGCTTGCATAAGGCCATTGCTCAGAATCTAGCACATGAACCTTATCTCAAACACTCAGCCAAACCCACTTAAAAGTGAAGCCTCCAGAAAGAACACACGACGCTCCTGTGAAGACACTGTGATGGCAATTAAGATGCATGTCTGCGCCGTTTAATTGTCTGAATATGTTCCTTTTTTTTAGAAAAAAAGGCTTGATTTGTGTTCAACAGAGTGGTAAAATCAGAAAGCTGCCCAGAGTCATTTCTCATACCAACAATCTTCAAGAATGGAGAAAATGGGCTTTCATTAACAGGTAACAGGAATGCAACATATATATTTGTGGTCTGATGTGTATAGCTAGTGCGTTCATAGTTTTTAACGTTCTTTTAATTTGCTTTTAACAGTAACAATAACAGTACATAGCTGGTTTATAGCATACCCATCATTCAAAGTGAAATGACATCATTGTCCAATGATACAAAAGGAAATAAACCGCATAATAATGTGTATGACATATAAGGACAGAACTGCACAGCCCTCCAGTACCTAAATAATACTAGAAAGAAGGAAAAAATGAATTTAAGTCCAAAGGGGTGACCATGTATCTTTCGTAAATGCTCAGATCGTGAATGGAGATCAAATGTCAGTTTTTCCAGAGGTGGAAATACAGATGCCCGAAAGAGCCACATTTCAGTGGTCAGTACCTTGGAGACAGACCACAGCAGCAAAATACATTTCTTAGCAAAAGGAAAGTCACTGTGCAGAACATACAAGTCTGCAGAAATAGTACATGTATAACCAAGATTTTTTGGACAACAGAATGTCCATTATTCTGGAATTGTTTCATTTGATCACATTGCCAAAATAGATGAATAAAGGTACTGTATTATCTGAGAGTGGCATTTGAAACACAACCTGGGAATATCTTTTGTAGATGGACTGGGGTTAGAGAGAATTTGTTCAGAAATCGGAAAGTAAGCGTGTGCTCTCATTTCTCGTGATGGAGTGGCAAGGACCATGTGATCTCTACGGAATGTTTCTGCAGTGCACCTTGGCCATGGGCTAATGGAAATGTTTTCCTTCCTTATCAGTGGCCATTAACTGTGTTATTCTTATTGCAATTGTACTAAAGCCAATTTTCAAAACTTCAAAGGTAAGTAAACCCAGGAAAAAACAGTCTTGCACTCTGTGCAGATGTATGGCTAAGGGTAGATCCATAATTTGGTTAAGATAGATGGATGGATGTATTCATCAGAGCTCTTTTTAATCTTTGGCAAAAAAACACTGGGTCATTGGAAACAACAGTCAATAGCATATTTTACAAAACTGCAATCTTTCAAAACAAAAGGATATAAGATACAAAAAACAACAGAACTACAGTGATGAGTCATTGGAAGAGTATGACATCATCATCCCTCACACCTTTTGTGCACTGAACACTGTCCACATGGATGTCTAGTGGGTGTTCCTGAAATAACCACTCTTATTGGAAAAGATGCAGTAGGTCAAAAGCCAAAGATTGGGTCTAGATTCCCACAAGATTACCATAACAGGTGCTGCATAACAGGCTACTGGATAACAGAATCAGAATCATAGCATCACAGGTGTTCCCTCTTCTAAAGAAAAAATATCCTAGCTGGATGAAAATTCTGGAGCCCCTTGAAGAATGACCTTCACATGGAAGAATGGTTTGGAAGCCTGAAGTTCTATATTTTGTATTTCTGAACGCATGGAAGAGCATGGTAGCATTGCTGCCTCACAGTGTTGGACCTGGAGTTCTATCTGTATGGAGTTTGCATGTTCTCCCCATGTTAGAGTGGGCTTCCTCCATGTGCTCCAGTTTCCAAAAATATGCTGGTAGATTCATTGGTATCTGGAAAATTGACTCGGGTGTGAGTGTGCGTGTGTCTGTGTCTGTATGTACCCTGCGATAGACTGGCGTCCCATCCAGGGTGTACCCTGCCTTGCGGGCAAGACTGAGTTACAGCATGAGACAGTGACTTTACACATCCCCTTGCTATTTTAACTCCTAATGTTGAGTCCCAGTTCAGTCCAGAGCCTAAATAAACCAGGGAACTAATGCTTCGGGCCAACCTAATTTAAAACTGGTCTTCACCTGAAATGACTAAACCAGCACACCCAAGAAAAAATGCTACGTACAGTAGGTATTTACTTCTGTGGCGGGATGGTTCGGCTTTGTCTTGCTGACACTAGGTGGCAGCAGAGTGCCTAGAAGTTTCTTTGAGGATTCATGCTATCACCAGCACACCATGAGATGGGCACTTCAGGATAACCAAGGCAGAACATGACACACATTTCACACAGGAGGAAAAAAAAAATCAAATCTCAATCAACGTCCAGCAGAGCTTCATGTGCTACAAACCTATGAAGGGCTTCCTGGTGGAACTGGTCTTTTTGTCATCTGAAGGGCCAGTGCTGACTAACAGCTCTTCTGAATGGACCAAACATCCAAAATCACTTGGATAGGAAGTGAGGTGACGAACTTCACTAGAGCTGCAACCCCACAAGAGAGGCTTTTGATATAGCTTCACTTTAACTGTGTTTAGTCAATCACATCTAGAGCTGAGTAAAAAGAAGGTACAGTACATACCACATCAGAGTTGCACAAAGGCAGCCTAAAATACTGGTTTAAGAATGATTAGTCAAACAGAGAGCAACCCACAACACACAACAATGTGGGGGTGAGTTTAATGATGATATTAGGAAAAAGCAATAAATCTTAAGCAGCCACAAATCATGGGTAATACTTTTATAAAATTGAAGACAAACAAATGTAAAGGAAGTGCTGTACATTTCCTTGTGAGTCTATTTTCTTCTTTGGGTGTGGTATTTAAGATACAACCAGTGTATCATCATCATTAACTACACCTAATAATAAATATTAACTCTTAAACTGCAAAACGTGACACACTCAAGGTCAGTACTAAAACGTAGTTTTTGTCAAAAATGGTTATGTCCTCTTTCGAAATCACATGGGATAATACAGTAGTTAAGGTTGAATAGGAAAGAAGCACAAAACGTGTTATCGGGTTTTAAAACTAATATCCTTCTTCTGACACGCATATTGTTTGACAAAAGGATTTTTAATTACAGTCCAACGGCATTTGATCGTGCTGCGTGATGTGTGTTCTCAGAAAAAAATTGATTTTGTCGCATCGAAATGATGAACCCATAGGATGCTTTTTGAAATAGGAAAAGCATGACGTGGGGTCGTATTCGCGGGTGATACTGTAGTCCTCGAGATACCTGTCGTATTTGTGATTAGGATTGTGGGATATGGAAACGAGTCTGCAGTTTCCTAAATGCAGCCCTTCGAATGAGCTGTACAATGGGAGTAGGTGGCGCTACAGGTTGCACTACAGTTGCGGATTAAGTGAGTCCCCACCCACCGCAGCGCTCTTCCATTGCAATGGAGAATGCAAGGTCGTTTTCGATTATGTGATCTGACCACTGAGTGGTGACGGGACACTCGTGGCCTTTGAGAACACTTAAGTTATGACTCAACAACAGGAAAGGCTAAAGTCCTAGGAGCACAGAGGAGCACTGTCTGATGTCAGAGAGTGTCTTATGAAGAGAGATGTACAAGTACCAAAGGCATATCCCACACATTGATCCCCTGTATGGGACACTTGCTTTGAAAGCTCTCCATTACAAGGAAGCCTGACTCACGTATCTGAATGGGCTGAAGGTTACGCGAGACTGGAGATACAGGTAATTAGTTTGGAGCAGGTGAACAGGCAGAGAGCGAGCTGTGGGCAGAGTGACGGCAGCAAGGGCCTGAAAGACTATTCCCGGGGATAATCTTGCCGCTCAAATGCTCTTTTGCTGCGCTCTGACTTTTGGAAGGTTTGAAGTTGCTTTGTCAGAGAGCGAGGTGCCAAGTGCGGAACGCATTTTAGAAATGTGCTTTAGCGTTCTCGTCCTTGTTCAAATTGCGCAAGTGACAATAAGGCCTTCTTCATGATCGAAATAATTTACAGTATTTTCTCTGTGCGTGCATTTTAGCTGTGGATGAAGCTGGAAATGAGACCTTTTTTTAGCAAAAAGCTTTCCTTACAGACGTACAGTAATAGACATATCGTACAGCAAAGAATATGCCATGCCTACATTAACAAGAGCTGGATCAGTGGCATAATCACATAGTTTACATATACAGTAACAAGTTTGATCTGACTTCTAAAATAAACAACGAACTACTTGGAAAGTCAAAAACAGGATGTGAAAATATTCTAGCTTTTATTTTGGGAAACATTTCTCAGCCTTAAAAAATGCACTCTTGGCAAAGGCCGAGAAAGTTCCCTGTAAAATATTTTGAAGACGCTGGCATGTAGCTCCCGCCGCTAAATGACGGCAGCCTATAGGAATCACAGTCCCCGTTCTCTGAACCGCCAGCTCCAGCCAAATTCCCCGTCCCAAGCCAAATCATTGCGCTTTACATTAGGAATGCTTAGCATCCGCACACCGGCTCGCGCGGCTCGTCCACCCGGGAACGTGGCTGCTCTCTGTCCAGCCGGATGCTGGTGGGGGGGGGGAGGGGGGATTTTCAGATCACTAAAGGGGCAAAACCGACTTCGCGATGCGCTCCTGTAGCGCCCTGTTCAGTAGTGGCACAAAATGCTCTTCCAACCCGGCTTCCCCGAGTGGTTTTATGGCAGGAGCAGGGAGGGCATTTGGACCGCTCAACCGAATTCCTCCAATCGCCGCTTACGCCTGTGGCAAACTTCCCTCCAATCACAAGTCCCCCCCAAAAAAACTTCCCCGAGAGGAGTTCAGAGCACTCGCCTGCGCTCGTTTTCCACTCCTTGATCCTATTAGCGGAGCTGCTGGTAAATAACTTCAATGGGGATCTTTTTGTGTTTATGCAAATAGCGCTCTTTTCACTGCGGGCGAAGCGTCTTTGTCCTGCCGCAGGTTTATATTGAGAGGATGTTGACACAGGGGTTTATCCGAGTCTGAGGAGCGCAGGCTACCGTATTTTATTATTTATTTTTACATCTCCAGCTTATCTGGCCGATCTGCGATGAGTTGTCTGGATGTTATGTATCATCACCAGACGTATGGAGCTCACCAGTATTCATCGACATCAGCGGTAGCGGCGGCTGCGGCGTACAAGGCGGCATATTATCATCATCATCATCATCACCACCACCATCAGCAGCAGCAGGTGGGTCCCGTCTTATCGCTGCGCCCTTTGCGACTCTTCTCCAAAAACTCTTCTCTAGCGCTAACCTTGTAAACAACCTTATGTTGTATTTTATGACTGTTTTTACTATTATTTTTGTACTGTTCTTTTCTCCGCAGCAGGTGCGGAATTAAATATGGGCTCGTTATTTCATTTTCTAAAGGGGTATGTGACAGGAGTCTTGTTGCGAGGGGTCTGACGTTCCTCTATGTGGCTGGTGCCCTGCAAACATCTGTGCGCAGAACTGGGCGTCTCAATTAAATAACTTCAAGGCGAGTGTTAATGAAATTCCTCAGCGAGCCTGAGCTTGCCGTGGCGTGAATTTCGTGTGGCCGCGGTGCTGACAGATCGCTCCCAGTGCTGACATCGCGAGCTGTTCCAAGCAGCCGAAAGTTTCTAAGACATTCCGGCTTATGTGTTCGCCATAAAGTCAATTTCTGGACTTTCTTTAGCTTCTGCCATGTAAAGCTTTTAGGGAAACTGTACAAATAGTTTGCTACAATTCAGTATGATGCACATTTAAACTAAGGCGTAATATACATATTACTGTACATAGCATATACAGTAGCATATACAGGATTGAAAAATGAGAGAAAAAGTCTTTTCGTTATTCATTTAGTATGGTCAGTAGGGGGAATGAAAAAATGTAATTCATAATCCATACGTACTGATTTCCTTTAAAATGCATTTTTTTTTCTAAAAATAGATAATTATTTGAATATTATTAGTATGTGTTCTATATATTCCAGGGTTACATTTAGAGGGAGAATCAGTTTTCTGAAAATCAGAAGTCAAGAAAATAACCTAGATTCATGATTGTATAATTCCAGGTTCTTTTGTCTATTTGGCCATAAGATTCCACTGTTACTCAGACTTCTGCTTATTAGTAACTTAATCTTACAGTTGGTATTCAGTATCTACAGGACCATACAGAATTCTGGCATGGTTCTAAAATAGTTCTGGTGCAGAATCATCCTAATAAAAAAACTCACAAGCTTTAATCCTTTCTATACGACAGAGCTCAATATGCAACAAAGAAATCAAATTATTTTAATGTAAAAAGTTTAGTTTTTTATCATTTTTTCCCCTTTATTTCTCACAGATTACATATCTGAAAACCATTATAGACCTATATTAGACATAAGACTGTCTATATTACCTTATAGGCAGTAGCCAAAATCCATACACAGTACCACACTGACAGGGATATCAAGATCTGGATAGCACTGAAGAATTGGTCATTAAGAATAATTATCTTTCACTTGCATGTTTGAGCACATTTGTGTTCGCACACATATACAGTATTCACGTTGCACTGTGCATATTGCTGGTCTGTATGAAGATGCTGAATTCTGGGCAGTACTTCCATTGTCAAAAACTGAGTGAAAAATACACTGGATATAGACTGCATACATAGGGGCACTGCTCTTAGTCAGTAGTGTGCAAAATAAGAGGCATCTGTAATCCAATGTGTAAAGAGACAGCATAGCTCAGGTCGTGCGCTATTCCATAATGTGATTGTTAATGATAATAAACGTTATTTTATATAGTGCCTTTAAAGGTGGGTTTTCAAAGCACTTTACAGAATGACGAGAACAAAATAAATACACAATGAGAATACACAAGGAGAGGACACAGTAGATGGTGGTACTGAATACAATAGGAGCAAAGGTTATGACTGGGTAGTTGTAGAGGTCAGCTACAACCCCCCTCAAGCCTGTGGGCTCTGATTAAGGGAACCCTGCCTCGTTAGAGTCGGTGTGGAAGTCTTCATCAGCAACGGCCCCACTCCGGGTAGCCACGTGTATCGCTCTCCTCCAACGCCCCCCTCTATCCCTCTCTCTCCAGAAGAAGCTGGGCGCCTTTGGCAAGATGCAGGACGCTCCGGACGTGCGCGTGCCGCGGGCCAAGCAGCCGGCGCAGGGGGAGGAAGAGGAGGAGGAGGAAGAGCGGGGGGAGGAGGAGGAGGAGGAGGGGGAGGGGGCACAGGCGAAGGAGCCACAGCCTACCGAGACGGAGTACCTCAGTTCCAGATGCGTCCTCCTCACTTACTTCCGGGGGGACATCGGGGACGTGGTGGATCAGCACTTCTCCCGCGCACTCAGCCAGCCCAGCGGGTTCAGCCCCGACCGGACCCCTGCCTCCAGGGCCGCCCGCACCCCCGCCAGCTCCATCTGGAAAGGTGAGAGGCTCGCAGTTTGAGACTTCCGAGGGAATCGGAAAAGCCCACTGCTTTGGAAAACTTTGGAGTGCAAGAGGTTCTGCTTCATAAACTGGTACCTGACATTTAAGATTAAAATGTATTTTCTCTTTTCGGCGCCGACCGCAGAAATGGTGCTTAATGGTCTTTCTCTTACTGAAGACTATGACACTTCTTGTGCAGAACTTGTCTGAATATTAGTCTTTCAACATATGGAATATCCAGAGGCACCAAATATCCTCTAATCATCCTGTTCTACTTGCTAGTCTTTTCCCAGTGAATCCATAGTCTCTCAAGTTAAATTCTAACACCGTTCATCACTCCAGTCTTCTCTGCTGCTAACAGTGAAAAACGAGGCTGAGGTCAAATCGTTGAAAGCAATATTTTACTAGCCTGCTGTCTGAGCAGAGGCTGGGGGTAATAAAAGATTACCAGGGCAGCTGAAGGAACAGGAGTCAGAATGTGCTTAAACCTTTCGTAGATTGTCGTATTATACGAGGAAGACTGTGGGTTCCAATGAGCTCTTTGCAGTTCACTGGACAGAATGCTGGTGCAAAGCAGTCCAACGTGTCCAGAGTGTTTTGGAGGGACTTTCGATTTGACGGCAGTGTTACTCAAGAGAGAATAGAGATCGTGAGAAACCGACCGTTACTCTCAAGATGTACGGTAGAGTTTGTTTTTTGTGACTCCAGTTTGTGGAATGTCATTTTTGGATCATTGTTTAAATTAGCTTTTTATTTTTTACTTGTAGGTTGATTAAACTTTGAAAGAATGTAGCAAAACAATTTTAGCCATAGTAGTGTTTTACCTTTTTCTTTGTTGATACTCTTGTAGTAATGACATATAGTGTACAATAAATCGCAATACAGTATACCATTATATATATATAAAAATTACAAAAAATCTAGTTAGCATGATTCCAGATGAATGTTTTGTGAGGTGGATACAAAATGAAATGCCATGAAGCTCCTGTCATTACAACTCAAGATCATTTCCTGGAAAAACTATATCGAGGCCAGTGAAACAATATTTCCAGTGTGTTTTCTTCTTAATAAGGATAATAACCAAGTTACATGGAAAAATAATTGTGCTCCTTTTGACGTACAATAAACCTGAGCTTTTTTGAAATAATGTTTTTTTTTTTAAAAAAAGAGCCAATTTAAGTTTTCAGTAAAGGAAAGACCATTATGCACCTTTTCTTAAGTCGGCGATAAGAGAGAAAATACATTTAAGAAAGTTGTAGATTGGTTCCTGTGCTTAATGGTTTATAGATTTAGTGTCCTGCATTTTCCTTAACCTGAATTTGAATTTGACGATCGTGAACATTGTCACCTGCTGTAATATTTAACTGTCTGATTGACCAACACTTCGTCCCAGAGTGCCAGTGTTCAGTCTTCCTCCTCAGCCCCTTGTGTTAATTGCCTGTGCTCTCTTGTGTTACAGAGGGAGGGTCGCTGTCTGGTGGGCAGTGCATGGGTTTCCCAGCCTCGTTCTGGAACAGCTCCTACCACTCCCAGAGCGCTCCTGGCCTCCCAGGCATCCAGGCCGAGTTTTCCCCGGCCACTGCGTTCCACTCTCCCGAGAGCAGTGCCTGGGGGGGTCACGGACTGCCCCATTCACCTGCCGTGCCCGACTCCTGGCACTACCCACTGGGGGCCCCCACCAGCCCTGGCTACCCCCACGTCCACGAAGTCTACTCCCACGTGCACCACCGGCGTGCCCACCCGGCCCACCCCCATGCCCATCCCATGCTGCACCCCGCCCACGGCTCCGCCCTGGATCCCCGCTACGGCCCCCTGCTGCTGCCCAACGTGCACCCCGCCTGCAACCCCGCCCCACACTGTGATGTCACAAAGAGTGAGCCGGACCCTGCCCCCACGCACACCCAGACCTGGCCAGCTGTGTTTCATACGGCGGTGGACGTGGGCTTTGACACAGGTGAGGGCAGCTGCCCAGCGCTGACCGGGAATGGGCCAGTACGCACAGGCTGAAACTCTACAAATATACAACAATATTCATAAAAAGATTTCTGATTGATAAGTGAAACATTCATTTTCAATGCAACAGCAAATATACACACATATAACCAATCAGAAAATGTGTTATTTTACTGACCAGCTTCTGAAAGTATGCAACTGTTCTGTAACACATGAATGTAAGCTTGTTCTGTAACTAGTTCTAAGGCTCCCTGATGTCTGGTCTGTTTGAACCTCTGAAAGGCACATTTATAAACCATTTTTGATTCTTTTTTTTTTTTGGGGGGGGGGGTATATTTGCTCTGTGGAAAAAAAAATCACTTAAAATAAAATAAATACCATTTTTAAAGGTGTTAACTGAAAATATTCCAAATAAAATCTCTATTACTGCTCTTCTTCCCTTCTGCATAGTAACAAAATGAAGAAATTGTCATTTAAAGTATAGAAAAAAAACCCTTCCAAATACATTTAATGATTGATTTCCCCCCCTTCTTTATTTATTTTTCATTCATGTCCCCAATTGGACTCTTTAATTCTTCTTCACTAATTTTACTCCAGCAAAGAGAGTTTGCCTCTGACTCTGCTGTGTGTTCTCCCGGCAGCTCCAGACCAGGAGAAAGGGAAAGCAGCAGTCTGGTTCTGAAGACGGGGCTCGGCCTCACGCAGAAACGCCTTTGGAGCCATCTCGCTGGCCTGGAAGAGGTGTGTAGTCAAGCCGCATGGAGAATCACATCCTGGAACAGCTTCAGATTTTCTCGAATCTCGTGCAGGAGGGAAGGGAAAGACTCCCTCCTTGAGGCAAGCACAAGAATGTATTGGGGGATCTCTAAAACAAACCAGAATGTCTGATATTAATTTTTCCATCTGCGCACTTGGGGGCTTGCATTGTTTAAACACTGAAAAATTGGGAGAGATGGAAGAGGCCTTGGGTCTCAGGCTTATCCGGAGCTTTGAGCCTGGAGAGGAAAGAGCTTGTTTCAGAGGAATGCTGTTTGGAGAGAACCCCACCCTTGCCCAATTTCAAACAGGTATATTTTGCTATTTAATTACACATATATTTTTGTAAAGAATTAGAAAATCCTGTCGAGAGACGAGGTGTTGTTTCTTCTTGGTGGTGGTCATCGTTATTTTGGAGACAGATGAATTTTCGGTCCTAACTCTGTAAAGTTCTGTTTCAAGAGCTCGTGTCTGTGTAGCACTGGGAGGGACGTGGCGCAATTGTATTTTGCAGAAATCCACTTTTTGTACTATGTTTTTTTTTAATAAGCGCAGTGCAGTGTTCCCAAGTGTTTAGTGTTAAATTTGTTTTCTGTAATTTACAAGGCAGGGTTTACAAGCTGACTTTGACAAACGCTTTCAGATTAATTTAGTGTAACATCAATTCATTGAATGGTTTGCTAGGTTGTTTTTTTTTAGCAGACTTGTTTTTCAGACCTGTTTTGTGTTTTTTCTTTTTTTTTCCAAGTATTGAATTACAGAGCTGTTAATTGGAACCAAATCTATTTTTCGTGCCTTAGTTATGAGTTGGCTTGAAGTAAGGCTGTTAGAGCCTTACTGTAGTGATTTCCAGTAGGTTGTCTATTGCTTTAAACTGTCCTTACACAGAATCTGTGAAAAAATAGTATGAAAAACAGTAATTATATATTTTTACATTGCTGCACATGACTTGATTAAGGAACCTTTGGTGTCAGTGGGGTATACAGAATCTGTCTGAATGAAGGTGTCCATGCACAGAGATGTGCATTTATAAAGCACAAACCAAAAATACTGCAGTTCATCACAGGTCAAAAAGAAACCAATTAAAGAGCTTAGTGTGAGAAACTGAGATGGGCAGCCTGCGGCTACAATTAAACAAAAGATGGTAAGCAAATGTGGTTTTTAATTAAATTTTTCAGTTTGGTAACGGGTTTTGTCTATCTGAGTCTCATTCTTCAAATGCAACGTTTTTGTGAATGAGTGTTACAGCTTGGCCAAAGGGCACTTTTATCAGGTTAAGTGTTTTAAAATGAAATACATATTGGTTTGCAACAATCATTTACTGTGCCTTTATAAATCCCATCAATATTGGCTGCAAGTGATGGGAAACGATTCATTGTTGCAGCTATAATCTCTGTTTGCAAAATGGTTTTAAAATGATTTTATGCAAAACGTCCATACCCAAAAACATTGGCTGTCTAATTTGCGAGCACCTTAATGCACAGCTCCCAGATTGCCAGTGTCACCTCAGGTCAGGGCAGCAAATACGTATCCGCAAGCTAATACCAGATTTAAGACTTGGTCCAAATTCAGGACAAAGATAAACTGCAGGAATGAATGTATGAAAGGTCACAAACAAGAGTGCCACTCGGTCCCTCTAAGCCATCTGATAATGTCACCTGAGCTTTTCACCCAGCACTTTCTAGGAAGACGCCAGGAAATGTGGCTGGGTAGCTTGTTCCATACTCCCACAACCCTTTGTGTAAAGTAGTGACTCCTGTCCTGACTGGAGGATCTTATCCAATTGTTTCTTGAAAGAAGCCAGGATATCTGCTTCAACAAAATTGCTGGGAAAGTTACTTCTGAGGTGTCCTTTCCAAAACCTGTAAAAAATTGCTGTCCTTGCATGTCTAGTTTGTGTAAAATGTAATATTGCTGTGGAATACTGTGGCTTTTTTCTCATTTTTTTACCTGCCTCATGGCAGGACTCAACATTTTTCTGTAAGAGGCAGATGCACAGAATCAGGTTCTACAGGATATAAGAACCTCTTCAGATTCTGTGACATCGAGCCCCAGCAGAGAGAACAGACAACTCAGGGAGCAGAACGATCTTGTCCCCACATCAGAGATACTTAACTTTAACTCTCCACCAGTATTCCAGCAGACATTTTTCTAAATGTTTTTCACCTTTTCAAAAAGGTGCCAAGTTACCACAGTCATTCCCAATGTGTGCTGCTGTTCCTTCTAGTTTTTCCAGCAGTATTTTCCTGCAAAAGTGTTGTGCAAAAATGGGAAAGGCAAAATCTGGAAAATCCAAAAATGTCGTGTCTTATATTGATTTGGGCATTTGGCACAACCTGTGGATTGGCCAGTGTAACATATTAACTCAGCATCTCAACACTTACTGCACGTGGTTTTGCAAAGGAAGAGCTCTCTTTTTTTATCTGATTTGCTCTGGCTAAACAGCAAAAGGCATGGTTTTGCTTAGCTTTAACCTGGGTGATTTGTTTCCAATGGATTCCTTAAAGAGAATGAACCACACAGAAAGACCCTGAGGGATTATTTTATTCTATTCAAGTTTGATACTATAAGGTGCTGTTTTTTGTTCAGTTACACTTGAGGCAGACGATAAAGCTCCCATTGTTACAGAACAATGGAGAGTGTGTCAATCTAATTTGATCTTTTTGTGCCTATTGTAATAATACTTTTATTTCTTTTAATGTGTTTGAAGGGAACATAGTCAAATGTTAAGAACTACTGTATCTTAATGTAATTTCTTGCTTTGTACTTTGTGGTTGCACTGGAGGTGTGAGATTGAATAGGAGGACAAGGGTCACTGATTCACCTGTAATTTGGCTGAATATTTCTCAGTTAGATTCCTCCTGTCTGTCCTTGGTCTTGCAGCAAACCAAAGTGACAATACTGGAGCAATTAAAAATAGTTCCAGAAAATATTAACTCAGCAAAAAAAATCAAATAAAGGAGACAAATTTTTAAAAACTTTTTACCATCCTCTGTTGTAACACAATGTTGTTCAAGATGTTTTCAGTATTACGTTTACTATTTTGTGTGGTGTGTCATGTTGTAAAGGGTTTATTTTACAGCATTAAGGAAAACACCTTCTCTGTCCAGCCTTGTGTTTAATGTGTCTTATGCTTTATTGTGTGTTCCTTGTTCTGCAAATGTTTACGTAGTTTCTGTAATTATGTTGTCCTTAATGTATTATTGTATGGCCTTGTTCCTTTTGTATAGTGAGATGTAAATGTCTTTTTGTCAATAAAATAATTTAAGATGGAACAACTCATTCTTATTATTCTTCATATAATTTACCTTCAATAATTCATCCATTATCAGAAAGCAACTGATTCCTAGTCAGAAACAGACAAGTGAGCTTCCACTTTCACTGAATGCAGATTACCATGTGTAAAGTCACCCTGTGCTAGTGTTCCTGTTGGTCTTTTGATGATTAATGGAATCTTTGAGTCCTGGTTATACTGACTCTTAATAACCACTTCAATAGCCCAATTACTACAAGTAGTTCAGTTGCTCACACCTGAAGAAGGCTCCATGGCCAAAACGTTGTGTTTTCTTTCTTCTTTTTTTCAGCATGGAACAAACCTATTACTTGTTCCTTTGCAATTACTACAAGTACTAATTAGAACCTTTGTGCTTAGAAACTTTCAACTTAACAGACTCCTAGTACACCCTCACCTTAATAGACTGTTCTGGCTCGTTCTCACATTTCACAATTAGAACTGATCCAAAACCACCCAGCTAACTTACATTGTTAGTTGACTGTTTATCTTCTGCTCCCCTTTAGGGCTGAGCATTCTAAAACTGGAAGTACATATACATGGGGATGAGGTCAAACTGGGAGAGAACCCACTACATTGCCCAGTGTTCTTCTAAGACTAGGCTGTGTTGTCATCGTAATTTAGATCTTTAATTTAATCATTCAGATTCTGTGCAGCTCTCACCTGAGCGACGAGCAGGGCCAGCAATAGCTTTGTGGGGGTCCTAGGCAAGACTTTGGAAAGGGGAGCCCCTCTAGATACACTATTATTATCAGCTCCCAGCACAGGCTTATTTTACTATTTAGAACTATTAAATAAATTAATTATATAACTAGAAAACATATTAACCAGCTTTGAGGAACACATAATAAGTTCCAAACAAGAACAAAAAGCACACATTTTACAAGGACAGCGTGTATTTTAACATTGAAAGTCATTAATAGCAACATTAACAACAACAACAACAAATAATAATAAACAGGATCTCTGCTACTTTCAAATTATAGCAAATCGTCACTTGGAAATTACTGCATTGAAACCTTTGTAGCAAGGAATCGTAGAAATCAATATGTACTTAAGTAGGGATTAAGTGCACTAAATAACAAGGGAGGTGAGCTCAGTTAGGTCTTAGCAGATGGGAACATTTTATTAAAAAAAACGTTCAAGAAATCAATTCACCCAAATTTCTGGAGGCAAAATCATTAATTACATCTTCATACAATACTAGTCGACCCCACTGCACGATTGATGCTCATGATGACCAGTCCACTAAGACGTACTTGTGCCGTAGATCACCTCAGGTACTGTATGTTTGACCTTTCTGCTACTGCCGCTGTCACTGGGAGAGTGACCACAATCCGAAGGGCTACAGGCTGGTTTTACAAACCCCCCATTTAATGAAATACAGGAGAAACCGCAAAGAAACTGATGCGTTTTAATGCCGATGACGTATAATTGCTGAATTGTTTGTACTGCACATTTGTTTTCATGCTTTTGTTTGGCCGGGCAGCGCTGATTTTTAGCCAGGTGACCCACACGGCATGTGTACAGTACAATTGAAAATGTGGCTCACCTACCGTTCGCTGTTTACACGGATCTGACAGACTCGCAACTAAATGCAATGCAATTGCAATGACTCGATTTGGCGTACCTCCGTTTTGAGATCACTTACAGGTATCGCGCTCTTCTTTTCTGCGCTTCAGAAACGTACTCGATTATGAGTAGTCAGTTTTTCATCGGGCTTTCATTAGGATAATCCACGGCAGCAACAAAAAGAGACGCTATATCGATACTTTTCGCTCACAATTAAACGTGGCGGTTAAAAAAAACTGTTATACCTTGAGGGGGCCTAAGCGGTGGCCTAGCTCACCTATGCAAGGGGCCGGCTCTGATGATGAGCAATAGTCATTATGCGCCAGCTGCCCTACTATACAGCAGATCAGCTACAGGTCTGAGAGAAGTTTCCTCACCAGCTGAATTAAAGGGGAACTGCAAGGCCATTTTCATATTTCTGTGTTAGAAAGAGTCAGCATTGGCGAGTGCATTTCAAAGCGCAATAAAAGTAAAATGTACAAAGTAACATGTAAAACCTCCGATTTACATCACACAAAAAAACAAACATTTCCAGGTATGCGCCATGTTTTGCGATTCAGAGCGAGGCAACGAAACTTACGGTGACGTGTTGCAGCCCAATCAGACTGTAAATAAAGAGGTTTGTGAATACATCTCTTTGAATCCAATAGAAATATTGCTTTTGATTTTGAGACAGTTTGGCCCCCTGTTGTGACGCAGCCCTTCCTGCTCAGGAAGGTTTTAATAAAAAAGACAGGGGCAGCATGGTGGTGCAGGGGTTAGCCCTTGCTGACTCGCAGTGCTGGAGCCTCTGGGTTCAATCCCTGGGGTGCTGTCTGTGTGGAGTTTATATGTTTTCCCCATGTTCGGGTGTTGTTTTTTTTCCTGGTGCCCCAGTGTCCTCCCACAGTTCAAAGACATACTGGTGCATTAATTGGCAGAATTGGCCCTGGTGTGACTGTGTCTGTGTCTCTCTGCCCTGTGATGGACTGTTGTCCTGTCTAGGGTGTATCTTGCCTTGTACCCATTGCTTGTTGGGATAGGCTCAGCAATAATGCAGTTAAAAATGGATGGACGGATGTTTGTGGAGCAGAGTGTTAAAAATAAAAAAGGGTTTTAACAAAACACAAAAAGAAAACAGTACAGGTATAGGGACAGACCAGACATACCAAACCACCACGAAACACCTGATAATATTTAGGAGGACAAATGGCCACTGTGATCACCACAAGCAGACAGGAGTGCAGGCTTTGTGGGCTGGCAACTACAGCCATGGAAATACAGTCACATGAGTTTAAAGGAAAGTACGGTTTCCTTTTTAGCAGTTTCTGGTTTAAAAAAAAAACAAGGGCTCTTTTCCTGAGTGGGTATATTAGCTTTTGAGTTAATTTTAAAAATGTCAATGAAATGCTGTGGTAAGCAATAAGTGAGAACACATTGACCATACTGCGAGGAAAATGGTGCCGACATCTCATTTTTCCCCCCATTTTAGACTGCTGGAGCCTTTCCAGTCTCATTCCTGATTCTTTCACCTCCTTCCGTCCTTCCTATTCCAGCTCCAGGACTTCAGAAAAGCCAGCGCACTTTCCAGCTACCTTGGGCATTAATCAGGCCCCGTCTTCTCTCATCTGTCTCACTCAAACCCTGTATGAAAATCTCAGACTGCACAGTCAGTGAAAAACAGACATGTTTGGGGTGGGGAAATTAGTAGATTTAAATGACCACAAAAATCAAAACTCCGACAAACTAAACAAAACCATTGTGTCCTGTCCAGCAAATAAGAACCCCAGTGGTTTTTATCTTGGATCCCTTAAGCATTTTTATTATGATTATGGGTTTTGTTTTGTTTTATTTCTCCTTTTCCAACACTCAGACTCCGTATTGAAGCTGGTCTGGGGTTTTTTTTCCACACAATTTGCTCAGTCAGAAATCTGCTGAGGTTTCCCTGCTGTTCCTTTGGACAGTCACTAAGGGGAAGAGTAAAAACAAAATCAAGCTGTATTTAGTTGGTGTCCAACTGTCATTCAGAGCTTTGTTACTAAAGACAACAGTGACAAAGGAATAAAGTCCATACAGAGCTGAGCTGGCAACTTACAGAATCCTGCAATATGAAATAAATGATAAATATTACAATGTAATTTTGAGTTTATTTTGTTAAAATATCTGCTGTGTACAGCTGTTTTTGATAGATCCAGTGTTCCAGAGCAAGTAGAGAAAAAACAGACGGAACGTGTTTTCTGACAAAAGTTTTAAAAACGTAATGAAAGCCGCTGTTTGTCCACTTTAAAATTGGGATCAGCCTGTCCAGTTTATGAGATTGTGATTCACAGATACCTGCAAGAGAGTTGTTGAACTATTTGTGTAGAACTTGTTTGATGCTTCATAGTAATGTAGACTAGATATTCCCATATTTTAAACGTATACAGCTAAACGAAGTTTTGGGGAGTTTGGAACAAACATTGATTCTATGTTATTGAATCTAATTTTCTGAGATACTGTACCTTAAGAAATCTGGAAAAGATTTTCCCAGCAGTAAAGCTATTCTCATTAGTAACCTATCATACTGTACACCTTACAACCCAAAGAACTGAAGTTGCAATTTCAAACACAACACTATTTTTGAATGCATTACAAAGTAGATAAAGCCTGTTTAGGTTATGGAACACAGACTGGCTTAAAATGTTTCTATGGATAACTAATAAAATTGAATAGAGCTAAAACATGAGGAAAACATCATTTACATTTTTCAAATATGGAAATTATAGTAAAAAATCTGTATACTTGCAATATACATTACTAAGAGCCACTGCACCTCTCAGTGTCATTCTTGCTACTACTGTGCACGAAGGACCGTCCAGGTACTTTTTTCACTTGACCCAGGTCAGCACATATCCCACGATGGGTCATTGCTGTCCTGGGATAGCCCCATTCCATCCCAGATCTATGGTTTCACTCGAACTGTCTTTCGATTATGCAAGGCACCCTGGGAACGTACCAATAACACTCTCTTTGACCACAGTCCTGCGTAACCTGACTTGTTTGTGCGGTGTGATGTGAACATGTATCAGCTAGCAATGGAGATTTTTTTCACCCGGATTGCACCAACAGGCACTGCTGAGAGATGTGAGGTAGCAGAAGGAAGCCTTTCTACCCCCTGCACAGTGCTATTCCTGCCCTCCCCCCCCCCCGACACACACCCCCAACACACACACACTCCCCACTTCCAGGCTCTGTCCCTCCTTCTGGAAACTGGGAAGTGGAGCCCTGCCTGAGGCACAGGAAGCAAAGGACAGTGCTGTACCTTCACAGGGATCAAGGAAAGCACTAATGATCTAATTCCCCATGCTCGTGCTCGTGCTACTACCACCACAACACGCAGTCATTTGAAAGTCATCTTAAAACACTTGTTTTAACTCAGCTCATCGTTTTTCTTGGGTATTTGTAATGCACCTGACAACTGCAAATAATTTATTGTAGCCGTCTCTCCTGGTTCATTTGCATTTATTCTTTTTGTCAATTTTGCTTTCCTTCTTTAACTCTCACTGCTGTCACACTCATGGTCTCCTCATCAGTCACCCCACTCTCTTGTCTCTTTGAGGTAGACCCCCTCTTTTGAGTTCTCTTGTGGAATATCACTGCACATTTGACATCAGTCCCAAGTCTTCTCCTTCTCCTGTTTAAGGACTTTCTGCTTTACAGGGGATATCAAACACTTTGTTGAGTCCTTTTTCCTTTCACGCTGTCCATAACATATACAACTGTTGTTTCATTCTACAGTCCAGTGCAGAGGCTCTTTGGCATTTTCAAAAATTGCCTCAGTCTTGTCCAGTCTTGTTCCTGACTAGGCCTCTTTGGGCCCTTACTGTTGGCAAGGCAGACAAACAGTGTATGACACCATCAGGCTACTGTTCCCTGCATCTGTGAGAGCATTCCTAATGGTCTGGTCTTCCACTTGAACCTCTTTGCTGATAACCTCCCTGATGCAGCCTCAGACCTTAGAATCTGCTGTTTTCTCTTCCTAGCTGTATTCCAGGTGCTTGTGATCCTCCTGTTTGTCCATCGGAGGGATGATATATTCACATCATTGTCTCCAGCTCCATACCTTTAGGGTCTACTGTTGCCTTCTGGACCTTGACAGCAGCTCCAACATGTAGGGGCTTCAGCCATGAAGGACCCACCTTCTGTCTTCATCAGTAGTTTCCTACTCAAACCCCAGAGGCATGATGGGTATTGGCGACCCATCAGAAACTCACAGGTATGATCCGAACAGCTCTTAAGCCACACACCTTCCTTGCTCTGCTTTCATGTAATGATTTTTTATTTGCCATCCATTCTTCTCTCTTGTCCTTCAGGGTGGCCAGTAACACTCAAAAGCGGGCTGGCAATTGCACTGCCATATTTTTTAATCCACAGCAGCGTAGCTCACTTGAAGCACTACCTGTCCCTCTACCTATCCATCTGGCAATCTAGATTGCAGCTTTTTTTGAATGAAATATTCCTGATAAAAGCAATGTCACAGAGAAACAGGATCCCAGTTTGGTTAATTTCCAAGCAGTCCAAAGCACTCGTTAAAAATAAGTAGATGGACACTTAAACATCTGTAACCCCATTCAGCCTCTGATTGGATCATTCATCGGTTGAAATAAATACAAAAATAAGCAAAAAATCATTCATTTCTGTATTATTGTGTGGACATAGCCCCTGTTTTCTGTTCTGTGGTAATCATATTTACAATGGATATACTGTATAGAGGCAGGCAAATTCAATTTTTTTAAATAAAAGAGAGACTGAATGACTTAGAGGAAAAGCAATCTTATCCTTACCTGGCAGGTAAATGCTTGTTCCCTCGGTGCTCAAATTTTACAGATAATTACAGGCATGGTTCGGAAAATAAAGTTGAAAAAAATCCATAATTTGCCGTACAGAAAATTGGCAATTAGGACAGCTTCCTGTGACGAGGAGCTGAGTCCTTGCAGTGGGAGAAAAAATTGTTTCTGAACTGGCCATTGGCATGAAGTTGAATGTCCAGAACAAACTGTCTTACTGCCTGTCAGCTGGGCTATATTACCTGCACAGCAAACTCAGAAACACAGCTGATGATTTCAGCAAACCCTTCAGGCACGTGAATGACAGTCCCAGGAATGGCCTTGCCTTTTGTAGGACCTACATAACTAAATGAGCCCTGGCCAGGAGAAAGCCATGTCCT
This sequence comes from Atractosteus spatula, assembly GCF_055471065.1. NCBI lineage: Eukaryota > Metazoa > Chordata > Actinopteri > Semionotiformes > Lepisosteidae > Atractosteus > Atractosteus spatula. Next base: position 47,745,104 of record NC_142709.1, on the reverse strand, counting down.
TCCAATTCTCAGAACTACAATAATATTCTGTCTGATATTACTACTAGTTTATGCTACTGTATATAGGGGAAAACAAACTCAGATTTTTTTATTTATTTAATTAACCCTTACTTAACTATGTATTTCAGGTCAGACTTCTGTTCATATCCTGGAAAGTACTTTGGGATTTTATATAATTCTGCAGAGATCAGAGGAGTAGAGAAAACACACTGGAGCACTGAAGCTCACTGTAGAAACCCAGCACTATACACTGGAACACTGACTGACTGCTCACTGGGGGAAACCAACACTGCACACCGGAACCTTAGAGACATACACATAGATTGTGTGCTACCTGAAATAGCCAACATGTTATTCTCAAGATAAAAGGTGGATGCTGCACATTGGTGGTGGTGGAAGGAAGTCCCCATTACCTGTAAAGTGCTTTGAGTGAAGTGTATAAGTGTAAGTAATTATTATTATTATTATTAAAAGTAAAAAAAAGGTTTTAAAGTAAAAAAGAAAACAGCATACTGTGGGAAACAAAAAAACAGGTAGAGATTAATTCCACGCTGAAAGATAGAAAGAGATAAAAACAGCAAGTTGTGCAATATTATTTGAAAACATTCTTAATACTTTCAAGTATTTTTTAAACCCACGTTTCATAATCCGTTTATGTTCAGCAATATAATATCACTCAGTCCAAGTGTGTGAGTATCTATATCATGATGTCATACATTATGGAAGTTTAGGTCTTGAACAGCAGTATTTCAAAGAGCTGTCAGCATCGCTCCAGTTTGCTTAACTGATTTCTGTTAAATTGATGAATGAACTTCTGCCCACCTAAGCACTTTCTGCAGCGAGCATGTGAGACCTTTACAGCACCCCAGTTCTTTTGATAGCTCCACTCTAAGTGCATGAGCTGGAACACTCACCAATGTCAATGAGATTCTCCACTGCTCAGAAAGAAGTGCACCCTATCAGCTATGTCACTGTGTTCCTCAAGGACCTCATCGCTGAGGCTGGCAAAGGAAGGGAGGCTTTCCAGGGTATCCTCTTGATTCACAGACAAGAGCCTGCATTTACAAGCATGGCCACCTTAGGATGGAAAAAGCAATAAGCAGTTCTGAATAATCAGGTACAGGCCTGCAGCTTCTACTCCAAAACAGGTGAGGCTCACACAGAATCAGAATCAGAATAAGAATAAGAAATCATCCTTATTTTACAGTATGTAGGGGCTTTAAAAGTGGGTTCTCAAAGTGCTTTACAGTAAGGAAAAAAGAACACAATGAGAGGAGACAGCAGACTTACACAATTACAAACAGGGTTTGGAATACAGTCAGGAAGCAAATGGGCAGACACTGAACCAGTTAAAGAAATCTTCTTCTAAAGAAGGTTCTGAGTCTTGATTTCAAAGAGCTCCAGGAAGGTGACCCTCTGAAATCCTTACAGATAGAATTCCAGAGCTTAGGGGCATAGCAGGAGTTGCCCCTGTCACCCATGGTACATAAATGAAAAAAACACCTTTAATACGTTGAGAGGCTTCAAAAAATGTTGCTGCTAACTGTGCGAGGCAAAACTGTATGTTTTAGCATTTAGGTAAGAGCTATGAACATGGATAAAGATATCTGCTAAGTTACTAAGACAAAAACAATAAATGCCATCACAGTTCAGTTGTATCAGTATATAGTAATATTTACATTAAATTGTGCAGCAGGGATCTTGAGGATTCAATAAGGTTATGTGGTACACAACAGGTGCAGGGATAATGACTGTCCATTGCAACCCCAACTTTGATGTCATTATTGATAGCTAATTGTCAGCCCTCTGTCCAAACATACCAGCTAACTAGGCCCAGCAAATGGTTTTTCTTCTGCTCAGCTGTGGCTCTGGTTACTGGCTCCTCTGTCATTTAAGCAAGATATCTGCCTTCCAGGATTTCAGTTCATCCCCGAGAGAGACCAGAGTGCGGAGCTGTCAAAACAAAACGTTTTTTTTCGTTCTCCGCCACATTCCTACATAATTGGGCGGATGATTAGTCTAACAATCACTAACACAATGCCAGCTGTCTGAATCCTAATACCGCCTAAACACTACCATCCTCCTTCCAGAGCTGGTTTTTCCTTGCTTTTTCTTCGCCGGACCAGAACATGTGGTAATCATAAACCGAGATCCATCCTGGGCTGATCCAGCTCTTCATACTCCTCTTAAATCTCCAGCAACAATTTCAGCTAATTTGCCGTCCCCATGCAACTCATTTCAGATTAAAAGCTACTTCCTATTGCTGTTTCGACATTAAAAGCAAGGTCAAGTTTGCCCAGTTACATGTGAACCCGGCTGTGTGTGCGCTTGTCTTTGCAGTGTTGCACACATTGTGTGTCCAGTGCATGTTTTGGCTTTTGTAGAACCTGACTGTTCTGCAATTACTTCATTAATGAAGAACCTGGAAAAGCCTAGTAAGGCAGCTGTAAAAGAGAAAGAAAATAGAAGGATATAGCAATATGTTGCCAGATTTACAGTTCATCCTTTTTAGTTTTTTTAGTTTTTTGAGTGAATTATTCTCTCTTGTCTTAGTCAATTTCATGTATCTTTCTTACCAAATACTTTGGAATCAGTAAGTAGGTAATAGTTCTGTGATACATGCAAAGCACTTGTTAAAGATTGAAAAGTGCCTTGATCTCCTTTGCTTGACCACTTTGCTTTCCCATTTAGCACAAACATACTTCAAACTGCAATCTGACATAATTTAGTCAGATGCTAGGAGCCAAAAAGAGTAAGACAACCCCTTATAATTTTCAACATGGACTTGAAAAGCCCAGTTCATGAGAAGATATTTGACATTTGACATAAGGAAGGGCTCTTCCGTTGTGTGTAAGAATCAACATAACAGATAGGAAAAACAAATTGCAGGTAAGACAAACCAAACACATGAGACCGAAACAGAGTTTACGTGACTGAAAACAGTTATCTTTTCTTACCATTTCACTTGCTCAGACAACTTTACACATTAACAACACATCAAGAGTAATTTTCAGAGCAGATTGCACAATTTATGTTTCCATTGCTTAAGTAGACAATCCTTCCATAGATGTGACTGGAATTAATCCTTCCAGTTTACGTCTAGGTCTGCCTGGAACTCTGAAGGTAAAACAGATGAGTGTAACTTTGCAGTTATACTGTACAACAACGTGGTTGGTGTTCAAATACTGCCTTCTGCCAGCTGAGTGCTTGCTTATTTACTGTACTTTGTTAAATTGGTTTTGCATGCTTGGAGGTTGATGAAACATTCAACTTAAATTACTGGAACAGAAACAAAAATATACAAGCAAAATAGGTACCATTGAAATCAACACTAATGCCTGTTTATAATCTGGGTAATAAAACCTTGTCTAAACAGTGTTTTGAATTGGCTAGCCGTGTTCCTGCCCACCCACAACTACATGAGCGAGGCACACTTTTCACCCGGTTGGTTTCATTTGAATTTTAAAGATGTAATTGAGCCCTAATGGTGCCATCAAATATTCATTACTGTGTTTAATACTTGATGAGGACTGTGGCAGGGCTCAATCGATAGGCACAATCATTTCTGGATTTAATTCTCAAATATTACAAAAGACCATGCTATTTAAATGTTGCTCTTGGGATAGGAACCATTATATAATATTCAGTTCAGAGAAAAATTGAGCTTTACATGAAGCAAAGGGGGTGAATGAGACAGCGCGGTCTACTATGCATACAGTATGTGCCATGACAGAGAAGAATTTAGTTTGGCCTTGCACAGACCTCAGAGCCAGACACTAAGACTAACACATGAGTGCAGAAGTGTAATGGCAGAGTTGGACAGTTCCACATGGTGTATGGGGGGGGTTATATTAATGTTGCAGATCTGGGCAGATGCAGGAGGATCACTGCAATATGATTTGCTGTGACAGAAATGGACAGTTCCACTTGGAGTTTGAGGAGGGGGGTCATTTTAACATGGCAGGGATTAGCAGATTACAGGAGAATTACTGGAAGCTGACTATCTGCAGCTACTATTGCAATGTCCTAACCAGACTACCAAGCTTAAGATGAGCAGACTGTCTAGTATGGGGCAATATAGCACTCAAGGCATGTGAAGCCAAGCACAACCAGGCTTCATTAGTACATGAATAGATGGTTGACTGGGGAAAAAACCATAAAGACACTATTAATTTTCCTCAGAATTTTTATATAGAGGCTACAAATCTCAAACCTTCAAATACATCAGTGGGTTAGTAATGGTTTATAGCCATATTAATCAGCACATTGCAATATAAGGTACATTATTCTCAAATGAAGCCATGTTATTAAAATCCTAATTTAGTGTTATCAGTTTCTGTGTTGAGTGTTATAATATGAAACATCTGGCCGATCTACTGTGATTTAATTTTAGACCTTACTTTGTCTGTTTTTATAGACAAAGTTTTTCTCAGCTACAACACCCCCATTAGTTCAACTAACCGATGCTTTATGTTCGTTAAAAGATGGTTCAAAATGACAGAAATATACTCCAGATTTTGCCTTACATTTCGTGTTTTGGAAGCCCAAAAATGTCCTATTATCAATACCCTTACAGTGAGAATTAATAAGAGTTCTTTTAGAAGTTTGCACCTGGTGATGGTCAAGCTAAAAGAGACTTGACTAACAAGCACGTTGAAGTGGCATCGCCTGTTAATAGATGTAACTCGCTAATAACCATTGCAAATGGACTGTTTATGAAATTCTTGGCATTTACCTCACCTGGTTTCTGCTAGACTTGCTGACTGCAGTGTTACTGTGCTCGATCTGTTAGGCAAGGAAAGCAAACCTAGTTCTTAAGTGTCAGGTTCCTGCACATTTTAGAGACCTTGAAACACAGCTTATCCACGTAATTGGTTCAATGAAGTCGCTACAGCCTGACATGGAATGAAAAGCAGTAAGTAAGGAGGCACTTAAAGACCAGGGTGGCCTACTCCTCTCATTTTATCCCTGCCATTGGTAATGGACATAAATGACTTAAGTGAAGAGCATCCAAAGACAGAAGGATGATTATAAAGGAACTAAAATAGTATAACGCAACGCGGGCTCAGGCGGGCGCCCTTGCCGCATTAGGTCGGCCCCGCACCGTCCGGGGCTCGAACCCGGAACTCCGGCGTCACTCAGCAGGGACCCAGCACGGTGAGCTAAAGAGAGATCTCTCCACAGCCCAGTAGCTGTAGTCCTGCTATCACAGGGAAGGGCGGTGCCGTCACCTGCTCTGGTACGCCGGCTCTTACACAGTACCTGTCGGCCATAAGCGTTACAATAGTTTATTTTTCCTCCCTTTGCGTTATCTGTTTAATTGGTGCGCACTATTTCTGGAGAAAACAGAATTTCACGCTGCAGGTTCTGCAGAGTTCTACCGTCCATGGGCATGTTGCTATCGCAAGAAGGGCAGGAAGTGGGCCTTCAGAGGGGAAGACTTTGTGGTACTGACCCCTTCGCACTAGGTGTGCAGCTGTTCCCTTCATTGCTGTTCCACCACCTGGAGTATCAGGACATGGACCAGTTCCAGACACAAATTGCCATTAACTCGTCATGACCCTGCAAATTAGTCTTCAAATTGTGTCCTAAGCTCTGAGCCTACATATCTAGTGTCTATATATATAGTGCAGTCTGGCAATCTCTGTGAGGAGCGAAACCTAAGGCAAGCACCTTGACAGTTGTAATTCAGGTTCACACCTGAAGAAGGCTCCATGGCCGAAACGTTGTGTTTTCTTTCTTCTTTTTTTCAGCATGGAATAAACCTATTACTTGTTACCTTGACAGTTGTACACACTGAAATGACCCAATACTTGTAAAAGTAGATTTAATGAGCATGTGTTTCCTTTTTCAAGCTTTGCTACTATTTTCTTGTGAATGTAGTCAGTGAGGGCCCGAGCCTCACTTCTTTGTACAGTCTTTAAAACTCTAACTAACCTTAACTTTGAAATCTCAGGTCCAGGGCTTCTACATCCAGCACTGCTTTAAGTTCGGTTATCAGCTCCTCTTCCTTATCGCTCTTCCCTGTCTCTCTGTCAAGGAAGGCTGCTGTTGATACTTTGTTAAAGTTGCATGCCTTTTCTCTGCAGCTAGTGAACCGCTAGGATGTGGCTAAAATTGCGAAGAGGTAGAGGCGAGCATGATGCCAAGTGCTAATTAGGTTCAGGGTTCAGCAGGAGTTTATAGTGCATGATCTGTCCAAATCAATCAGCACCAGGGTCTCCAGTCTCCCTTTCCAGCTCAGCTCAGCTGTTTCCTGCCACTCAGGAAATAAGCATCATGTTCTTCCACAGGTTTTAGTTAGTTTGTTTTTCACTTCAGTTTTTGGTTTATCTGGCAGTGAAGATGTTCACTCAATCTGCAACTGACTTCATACCCAGGCTCTTGCCTGAAATATTGCACTGTCTCTCATTGCCACAACGTCCACAGTGTCTGTTGGTTTGGCTGCTAATTTAATGTGTTTTTTTTTCTCATATCACTGATCTGGTCCAGTAAAGTCTTGAAAAGATGTAGAAAAAGGGCAGGTCCTGCCAGACTGACCACTCGCTGCTCTCTGACACTCACAGGTTAGTAAAAAGGTCACATGTCTTTGACAGAGGACAGCCAGCAAAAGAACATATCCTTAAGGTCTGACAAATGTTCATATTTGTTGTCTTTTTCACCCCTATTACTCATTACAGATCTCATTTAGCATTATTCAGCGTTTAAATTCCCACTCCAGATTTGTAGGACTTCCTATAATCTTTCTTCCACTTCCCCTGTTTTGCTCTCAGTCTTCAGGTCCACACAGTCTTTGAGTGGCAGGAGAATTTGCTGCCACCAGCTCTGACAGTGAGAAGTGCACAGGTGAAACAGGACGCCCAGCTGGAGGTTTATATTGCACACAGGGGGCAACAGCTTAAAAATTCAATTTCCTGCTTAACCGATGTAGCAGAATACAGTCATGAATGAAAATCTCAGCCGGCGATCACCGAGGAGCAGAGCAGCATGTTTTTACTGATATATTACACAGCTTCCGTATTCCTACTCATTTCCTCCAGTTTGATGCAGTTAGAATGAAGTGTTCTCATCCCTGTGTCCATCGCTTAACCCCCCCACAGCCCCTCAAATGCACTGGGACAGCAAAGGCAACACTCAACAACACTTGTTTTATATTGAAAGGAGAACTGCAACACTATTTTTATATTTTGGGGTTAGAAAGAATCAGCATTAACATGTGCATTTCAAACCACAATAAAAGTAAAATGTACACAGTAACTTGCAAAACCTCTAATTTATGTCACAAAATTAACAATATTTTTCCAGGTATGTGCAACGCCACTTTGTGAGTTTCAGAACGAGGCAACAAAATGTCCAATGATGTATTGCGGCCCTAGGACATTGTGAGCAAGCAGGCTTGTGAATACATCTCTTTCAATCCAATAGAAATATTTCTCTTGAATTTGAGATGGTTTTGCCTACAAATACTTATGTCTTCTTATCTCTGCATGCAGATCATGTTGGAACATTTCTGCAGTGAAATGTCTACTGCACAACCTGTACTCATTTGTTCATACATCACATTACAGTAGTCATTATGGGGACTAGTGAGCAAGAAGGGGTCGCTTCATGTTGCAATTCTTCTGACCTCTCGCTCTCGGCAGTGGTGAGACCAGGGGTTTGCGACAACATGGCGACATAAACTACTTTCACTAAGCTCACGGCTGTGTGCTTGATTCGGAATTTGTAAAATTGTCCTATAACATCAGTGAATTTACTTTTTTGTTACCGAGATTTAATAACCAGTCTGAGAAACTGGGACTGCAGTTCCCCTTTAAGAAATTTGTATTTTTGAGCATGAGATTAACATGAATAAATAGAAGATTTATTTGGGGGGTCATTTCATGCCTACATTCGAAACCAGCCCAGTGATTTCGCGTGCCAGAGGTGGTCATGGATCCCCAGGTCAGGACATTACCTCCAGTGTGCTTCCGAATATGCTTGGAAGGATGAACATGACTAAGGGGAGTTTTGGAACAAGGTCTTATGGACAGATGGGATGAGGTTGAAGCCTTACTGAAGTGATGGGAAGATTAAAGTGTGAGGAAAGAAAGAACGTCAGCTCATCCATGCAACGTGCTGGCGCTAGTTAGAAACCTTTTTTTCTGCTTGTGCAGAAGACGAAGCTTCCGTTCCTCTTGGGGGGCACTTCACCACAACATGCTGAAGGAAACCAAAACCATCATCCAGCGCAACCAGGGAGTTCATCAGGGGAAAAAAGTAGCAAAACCTCAGACTGCTCGAGTCCGTCTCCAGATTTAAACACAAATGAGAAAGCATTTTATATAATGAGGGAAAAAAAAACTATTCAGAATAGGCACGAACTCAAAGTGGCTGCATTAAAGCATCTCAGACGATTACATAAAGGGTCTGGTGAGGTTACTGGGTTGCAGACCTCAGGCAGTTATTGCTGCAAAGGAAAAAATGACTTTAAACTCTGAAATTGGCTTAAAGTGAGCGTGTCCCAAGACTTATGGTCACTGGGTTGAATACCAAGAATGTTTTTGTTTTGATAAGATCAAATAAGAGATAACCCAAAGGTAACAATTTTGGCTTTTTTGTCACTTTTGGACGGCACACCATATTGATATTTACATAGTTAAATGCAAAATAATAACACAGCTGAAAGATAAATACCCAAAATTCTTTCTCTATTGTTTTTCATTGCAGAATATTATGAAGAGAAAAAACATTCAACCAATCTGGCTCTTGAAAACTTGTAAACAAATGTTCTGCTGAAATTAGAGGTCAATATGGCATAACAAGACCAAATCGAAAGTGAAGAATCTTATACAGCTCAGGTGTTCACCACCTGTCTTTGTGGGACACATTTGCTTCTAGCAGTATAACAGTTCTAACCTAATTGGGACTTACCATTCAAATACTGTATATATTACTCACCTTTTGATAAGATTTTGAGGGAAGGCAGCAAATGAAAGCTCAATGCTGTTGAACCTACTGTTGGATTCTGTGAACTTGAAATAAAATAGAATATTATTTTTATATAAGGCGGCACGAAACTGCAGTGATTAGCATTGCTGCCTTGATGCGCTGGGGCCCTGGGTTCAATTACTGACCTGGGCTGCTATCTATGTGGAGTTTGTATGTTCTCTCCATGTTTGCGTGGGTTTCCTCTGGGTGCTCCAGATTCTTCACACAGTCCAGAGACATGCTAGCAGCTTAATTGTCTGTGTGTGCCCTGAGATGGACAGGTATCCCATGCAAGGTGTACCCTGCCTTGCTTTCATTAATTACCAAGATAGGCTCAGGCTCCCCCACAACCCTGAACTGGATGAAGCAGTTACAAGATGGATGAATGTATTATTTTACATCCAAACAGAATCGTTTTGGCTCCGAAACAGCACAGCTGAAATCCTGTCCATTGATATTTCAATCTGTTTTTTTTTCTTTTTGCTGTACTACATCTCTCACTGTACTGAGGACGCAGCTGTTTAATCAAAAGCCTGAGGACAGTAACCCATCTGCAGGGACAAGCTCACTGTACATTGTCCGTTGTGATTTCAGACGCAAGACTCACATTTTAATGTCTGTCTTTGAGGACTATTCAAGGTGGCGTAAGACACCCCAAGTCATTTTTCAAGACCACATGCCAAAACCTAGGAATATTCTGCAGTTAAACATGTATTTGCAGGTGCATTAAAAGTAATCAGAATTGCTAACATTAATAATAAATAGATTAGAGATTTGAAATTCTAAAGTGAACATTAAAACATAAAGTCTTCTGCATCACCATAGTATTTATAATTGGGAGCTACTGTACCATTCTTAAGGCACTCTTAACACACTTTCACCATGTACAGTAGGTCCCTCTTTTATAAAAAAAGAAGTCCGAAAATCACCTAATCTGAAGAAACACATCTCTGTTATGTTGATTTATATCTATCGCTATACAGTATATCAAATATCTGTGTAATTACTCTATAAGCACCTTGAAGGATTAATAACCATAACCCTAACATTCCACCTTGTCATATTATAGATTAAGTAAGCAAGAAACATTTGCCCAGTGGCCTCCTTTGGTTTGCAGTCTTAATGTCTTTCTGAGAGAAGTTAGCATAGTTCCCTGGTTTTGACCACCCTAGGTAGGCAGGGCTGCCTGTGGACTGGTATAAGGCTGGGCAGTGAGGTGTCCTCCTGTCATAGGGAAAGACTTCAAAGTATCGCCAGCATAGTGAGGTCCCCCAAGTCACTGAAAACCCCATTCTCATTCTGTCGCAGCACACAGCCAGGGGCCACTTCCTCATTAACTGATTATGTAAATGACGCCATTGTTTTGTGTACCAGAGCCATTGTTGTGGTAAGAAATTTCTCTCCGTAGGCAGACCTACCCAGAGGCTGCAGGCGGAGACGGAGGAAATTACCAAGATGCAGCAAGTGAGCTAATTTCTGGAAAAGAAGAGATCAATTTGTTGTTTTCCTCAAAAGGTTACTCACAAATTCTGAAACCGAAGGGAGAGCCACAACATCTGTCTCAGTGAAGCCCTGTGCTACAGCTGAAGGGACTGGAGACAGTTTTGGCGGGAGACAGAATCCCTTTTGACATCCTGCATGCACATTAGGTGTTGAAAGTGAGACTATTTTCCTTTGTTTTCAAGGACCAGCTAACTTCTGCAAAGCAAAAAAAAAAACAATTCTTGGGTAGAAATTGCCTTTCCAATTAGGGTGCAGACAAACAGGAAAGGATCTGAGTTTGGCTGTCTGGACAGAGACTCTCCCTTGTGCCAGAAAACAGGTCTGGATTTGGTCAGACTGAAGGGAGCAGAGAAGAGGCTTTTCAGAAATGTACTGCCCGGCTAAAAGATTGTGTCCCCCCCTTTTCCTAATTTCACACCAGTTATTTAATTAGGTCTTTAATGATGGCTCCACTTTGTTTTTTGTGGAAGGGAAGAGGTTAATTGGGCAGCTACTGCTCCACCCTGGACAGGCGGATGGATGAATAAAACTGGTACAAGTCGAACACTGTGGTGAGTGCGCACTGCCCAGAGAAAGTGACACCTCCACAGTCACATCCTCACACTTTGAACCTGAGGCACGTGATCTGAGTCAGGCAGACACTGGCACAATGTTGAAAATCACAGATGCTGGAGAGCTACAAATAATCCTCTGAGCTGCACAGGAGCACAATTTACAAAACATGTATGGCGAAACCCCTGCTTCAACCCCCAGTCGTCACAATGCTCTAGATCAGAGGACCCCCATACCGATCAGCAGAGTTTATAAGTATAGCCAGTCCTTCTTATTTCTCAGGAGATACAATCCTGAACTTTCCACAGTTAACCAAAAAAAAAAACATACAAACTGATAAAGAGCTCTCCCATTGGGTATACCTAATACACCCTGAAGATCAACAGTATGCCAAATAACAAAAGACCATGACAGAAAATAAAAACGGTGCTAAACAGTTCTGCATGAAATACATACCTTTCCAGTTTTAGAGGGCAGTGACCTACAGGAAGAGATGATGAACTGCTGAGTGAAGCGGAGAAGAACAATGCCCATGAATTTTGAATTGAGCCTTGGTGATGGTCGAAGCAGCTTCAGGCCTCCAAGAATGTTCTAAAAGCTTCAGGCCTTCAAGAATGTTCTAGAACCTTTGAGGACACAAAACCATGGAAGAAGAAACTGCAGAGGAGGAAGAGTTGTACCTATTGGTTAATCAAGGTCAAAAGACGTGTTAAAGCAATTGAACTATGATCAATCAAGCAGGTGATGTGCCAAATTGCGAATGTTTGAAAATCCCAGAAAAAAAATATTAAGACCCTGACAACCCCCCTGACTTCCATTTAGTAACTCATGGGAAGTAAGAAGTAATGGATGTAGGCTGGATATCTGTAGCAGAGAACTGCACAATTCCAAACCATGCCCAGATTGCATTGTAGACCCATCTTTTATTATCCTACAATGAACACAAAACCATTTCAGTCCATTAAAATTCTGGAGACCACAGAGCAATACAGGTGAGGGAGGCTTTTTCTGAATTTTAACATAGCTGCTAAAGAAAACGACAGAGTGGAAATCAAGAGCAGCTTACAGTACATTAGAGAAGGGCTTTAGCTAAAGATTCTACTCTGAATTTTAACTGAGGGCCCCATGTTGTGTTCTATTAGTATCATAGGGGAAAGATTTTAGATAAACAACTTTATTGAGTGCTGAAATAAAATATTTAAAAATACAACCCCCCCGAAAAGCAAACACAGATCCATCTTAGCCTCTCGGGTTTGTTGCCAACAGAACAGTTTGTCACATAATCACGAAAAGTTGCAATTCGCTGCTGAAAATGAGCAAACATGGGTACGATGCTTCTTCAATTAAAATTTTCTTTCTATTTAATTCGAAGCATAAATAATTTTAAATGACTTTAATCTGGATATTTACTTTCTCATCAATTTTCACGTTTTCCAATGGAAGCAAAACAAAACTCTATATCTATCAACAGGGGAGATACAGTAGGACAACACAGCACTCCTCAAGATAAGATCACTTTATTGGCCATATACAATTTTTTGCAGTAGGAATTTGTCTTTTCACATACCCCAACTTGCTCTCCATGAGACACACAGACAGGGAGAGCAGCTTGGGGTCAGAGCACAGGGTCAGCCATTTATACGGCAGCCCTGGAGCAGCTGGGGTTAAGGGCCTTGCTCAGGGGCCCAACGGCGTAGGATTCCTCTGCCGGCCGTGGGATACAAACCGGCAACCTTCCAGCCACAGGCGCAGCTCCTTAGCCACAGTGCCCCCAGAGGTCACAGATCAGGGTGATTCCAGAGCTATTGCGCTCCAGAGCTAAATTAATTCTGTTGCCTTTCTTCATCAAAGATTGGCAGCAGTGCAAACTCCTCTCTCTCCTTCACAGTCCTCCCAGGCATGAAAGCATTCGGGGCTCCTCAGGCAGTGATGCTCTGGAGCTGATGCAGGATTACACCCCCTATGCGCTCTGCTGGGACCAGTATGACACCCGGGAACAATATCCAGATCTCCTGAAAAGGAACTGAGGAGAGATGGTGATAGCCTTGTCTCCAGAAACTATACCAAACCTGCCAACACCTGTTGCATTTCTGCATCCCTCCCCACAGTCTACAAATGCATTCAGTAATGAGAACTGCTCTCTCGGGCAGGGGCTAGAATAACAGCGCACTGCTAAAATATTTCTCCACTTTAATAAGAAATTAGTGGGCACTCCACACCTGTCTCATAGGTTAAGTATCTGGCAGCAAAAGTCCCAGCTCCACTTGAGAACGAGGCTTCTCCATCTGTTTGTCATGTTGTGCTTTTCAATCATGTAACTGTACTGGTGCCACGAGCTTCCCGAATTCACAATGAGATCACTGTCTTCAGGGGTGGCAGACTGTCAAACCGGCTGCGTGTTTTCCACGAGCGAAAGCAAACAAACGAGGAATGTAAATTCACAACACCACCATTTATTTAAAGTCTGCGAGAGAGGTAATTAATCTGACGGCGCAGAAATGTCCTGCTCAGGCCAAATTCCGGGAGTGAAGCTTAGAGAAGAGGAAAGCAGCGTAGAAAGACAGTGATTGAGAGAAAGCAATGCCTTGCCGCAGAAACGGTGCCACATTACCAGGATTGCTCACACATCAGTTTGTCTATTTTCATGTCTTGGGTCCAAAGAGTCGTTGCTTTCATTGGTTAATGAAAACACAATTCATTATTAAGAATGGTCATGTGAAGAGGAGACACAGAAAATAATGCTAGCACAGGGATAGTGTACCTGAATTGGATGATTCTCTTTTTTTATCCTAATTTACTTTTTTAACAGGAAATTTCAGGAAATGTCTTAAATGCCCAATGCAGGGCTATTAACTAATACTGTGTCAGTTCACAAGGATCTATAGTATGACTGCAAATATTTACATACAGACGATAGTGAACAATGGCCATGACACCAAACATGAGGGAACTGAAATGAGACTCCACAGATCACTGGAAACATAAATTACTTGTGTCTTGTAGAAAACTGCATAAAATCCATGACCTATCAAGATTTTATCGAATGTCAAAGTCCAACCAGCCTGGGTAGTGAAGAAATAGGTGTAGCACACAGGTTTAACAGTAACATTAACAGTATATTGCAGCTGATACAGTAAATGTACAGACAGAGATTATAAGCAGTTCATACAGACCTGTAAAGCTGATTAATTAACATAGTAACTCTCAGGCCTGACAGTAAAATGATGTGTAGAACTGGAATTGAAATAAATGAGGACACAAATATCACAGCTCCACAGCTTGGTTATCAAGGATGTAAATGCAGAATGACCACTTACTGTAAAATACTTGTAAACAATCTACGAATGAAACGGGGGTGCTTTCCTTACAGTTTTGAAGGCGACTGAATTCAATTCAAATCCATTCACGACTCAAATGTTTCTAGATCATATGATAAGCCAAGAGGCCAAAACGACTCCCGCTCTTTGTGAAGAGATCCAAATGGTGTACTCAGGGAGAATTAAACCACACATGGAAGACAGTTCAGGGACCTGGATGCAACAGTTCTGTCAAAATCATCTACAAATTCCTCACAGCCAGCAGAACGACACTGGAGCAAAACTGCATCATAGGTTTTATTAATTTAGGAGTGGAATCAAAATATTATTGCATTTTTTAACATTTTTAGCTTGGTCGTGAGTGATCCTAAGCCATCGGAATGCAGAATACAGAGCACATAATTGCAACACCCCTCATCTGCATTTAGTTTTATACTCAATCTTTCCACGTACAAGGGGAGAGCATTTCCACTGTGATTAATAAATAAAATTCATTTGCCAGAGAGAAAATTACAAAAACTCAATGGCATGTGGTGGCCTTATTGACTTATTATGAACTAATTATTTGCCAACAAAATAAAGCTGGGGTTGCAGGATGTTTTGAAGCAATGGCTGTCTGTGTCCTGCACCGATTTTTAAGTCTCGTTTTTGTGGTGCACCGAAATATTGATCCCGCCATTTATCGGGGCAATAAGAGTAACACAAATAGCGGTTTTTGAGGACAGAACCTACTGTACATTCATTTTTTCGAGCCCCGAATGAGATTGAGATGCTGGTTTGTTTTTCTTCATTCATAAACCAGGCTTCAGGTCCCTCTGGTGTAACAGGTTATCGCTCCATTATCTGTCTGACTCATGGCAGTCTCTGACAATTAGTGCTCGTCTGTGCTGCAGCGTGCAGCTGTTGAGGTTGTTAGACTGACATTTGAGCAAAAACCACCTTGAGCCAAGTCTCATCAGCCCAGCCTCAACTGACAAACTGACATCTGAAAACACTTATGAGCTATGGTTCAGCAAAACAGAGGCATGTGCGTGCCTCTGGAATGCTGTGCATGAAGCCTTATGGAGCCTTGCAGAGATCAGGCTCTTCTAATGTTCTCTCCTATGGGACGTACTGAGGTATAAATATGCACATATTTATAAGAAAGGTTACAAACAAAATGAGGGCATTCAGCCACTTCGAGCTGGTTTGGTTGCTGGTAGCTGAACGATCTGAGGATCTCATCCTGCCCTTTCTTGAAAGCCAGGTGATACA
The DNA here is from genome assembly GCF_055471065.1 of Atractosteus spatula. Taxonomy (NCBI): domain Eukaryota; kingdom Metazoa; phylum Chordata; class Actinopteri; order Semionotiformes; family Lepisosteidae; genus Atractosteus; species Atractosteus spatula. The sequence continues at coordinate 47,729,508 of NC_142709.1, read as the reverse complement.
TTGCTTGTTTAATACTCCCACAACCCTTTGTGCAAAACAAATGTCTTCTGGTTGGGTTTTTTTCTGTTTCGCACCTCCCTGTAGTTAACTGTGGGTGACCATCTAGAGTGCAAAGAAGCAACTCTTTTTATATAAAATATAAAAAGTCATTTTTTTTAATCATGTACACATGGTATAAAAAGGTTTAAAAAAATCACAGGCCGTGTGACTTTCCAGACATGAAAACCAAGGAGAAAGAAAGGTAAATACAGTGTGAAAATTTGGGTGATGCCATTGTGATGTCAGAATACAACATTTGCTCCAAGAGTTTCTAAAGTTCATAACTCTTTTATCATACAAACACAACCCTGTCCTTGCGTTTCCACACATTTTTTTCCACTGCCTAATTCCACAGATGCTGCATTGCTTTTTAGCCACATGGTTCTTGCTAATTGTTGAGGAACTTGAAATATCATGATATTAATTTCAGTGTTTTGTAAATGTTCCCTCCAGAAACGGGCTTAGCTCCCTCTTTGGACAGTACATCTGGCTGCATTTTTCACAGATAAGTCAGTAAACTGCTCCTCTAGATGTACTTTAAAAATATCTGGACAACATTCGCACTTTTCATAAGGTTGGTGGACGGTGAGGCATGGCTGAGGGCTTCTGATTTCTCTTTTGGAATGAATAGATTTGCAATAGGTACATCACCATCTGTCATAATGAAGTAACCTCCTGGAAACTTACACATTTACGGTATGTATACAAGGGTACCTCAATAAGTAAAGGTGTCTCTTGGAGGCTGGAATTTCAGTTATTAAATAAGGCAGTGCAGGAATGGCTTAGCTACTAACTACAGCAGTATTATATTATTACAATGGCATGCCACACCTTTGTGCTGTAGCAGCAGAAGTACTGTGTGTCTGGACTCATTCCTGTGGGTGAGCAGTTCAGAATTTCGTATAGCTTTGGGTGAACACATTCTGACTGCGGTGTAGGAGCTGAGCCTGAAAGGGGGAGGCAGTGGAGTGTCAATCCCAGGGTAAAGAGCTCCGAACAGACCCTTCCTGCTCCACTCAAAGCTCCGGCAGACTGGGCCCTGACACTGCTAGGTCCGTCCTCACTGAAGGCCATCGAAACAGACCTCAAAGGCCCTCATGCACCATGTCAACACTGGCCCTTATGTAAACGAACCTTCAAGTTCTTTATTCCCACCCCCCCGAGCTGGTTTTCACCCGCTCCTCACTGCCCGCTCGTGTTTCCTGGAGGCCTGGAGACGCCGGAGCGACGACCCCAGCTCACTCCCTCCGCCGTCACAGCCACCTCGATTGAAAGCGCTGCTGCGAAAAACAGTGAACTTACAGAAGACGGTTAAAAAAAAACCCTTACGGACGTTAATGCTTTACCCCGTATCCGTGCAGTGCAAGAAATCCTAGCTTTAGAACTATAGCACTTTCTCAAATTAATAAATAAACAGAGGCAATTTTTAGTAGCAATGCTTGGGCAATTTTCGTCAGCGGCCACCTAATTGAATTACCTCAGTGTAACAGCAAACCCTTGCGCTTTCAGGTCGCATGAGCGGTTAATAGAAAGTGTAAAGTGAACATGAGAAGAGATCGGGCCGCCGATGCCGAGAGCTGCCTTGCAGTGAATGACATCTAACCCATCCAAAAGGACGTCACCGAGGAACCTCAATTTTCATCTAATGAAGAGAGCAGCAGATGCATCTTACGTAACGTCAGCGGAGCGCTTGCTTCAACAAGAAATCCATTAAGGGCATCGCAATCGAAAACATATTTTAGAGGCTGCTGAGCGAATGCCCTTTTTATACCTTAAGTAAACTGCTCCAAGAAGGCAAATGTGTCTACTGAAAGGAAAGACGGAATGCTCATTTGCAGAATGATAGACGTTTAGTGTCCACACTTACCCTTCTCGGTACATCATGGATTTTGAAACAAAATACTTTGCAGGCTTATGCTAATCCTAATTCTTACAGCTGGCTCTGCTTGTCTAACCTTTGTCCATCAAACAATTTGTGCATCAAAAAGAACTTCAATGTTGAAGGAATAAGTCGTCAAAAGAACAAAGCCGCGTCAGAAGATGGCTTTTTATATGTGCAGTTCTTCGTTTGCCTGATGCTTTGATCCAAAATAGACTAACTGTATAATGGCATCGGGACAGGGTGCTTTAAGCGCTCTCTAGGGACAAAAAGCATCTCTTCACTTTCCTGAAGATGGAAGTATGCACTGCTGGGCAAAAGTCCTGAATTTTAATCCAGTGCAATTTGCAATCACACCCAGTCGAAATGCAAAGAGTGCAGATGACAGTAGCATAAAACTGCCATAGACCCACAGAAAACAGTCAGCACAGTATTAATCAAGTGCCAGGATGTTGCAGATCACTGAGATGGTTCAGTGCTGCTTGACAGACAGGAAGTGGTGACATAAGAGCTGAGTCAGTAAGTGATGGTCAGTCACAGGTCTTTGTGGTCAGTTACTATATATGAAGAGGGCAGATTTCAGTTTCTTTCAGAAGATGGGGAGTGAGCCTGCAGTTCTGACTGTGGCAGGTAGATTATTTCATCTCTAGGAGGCAGCGCAGAGGACAGCTGGATCTAGGACCCACAACCCATCAGCGATGACATTGTCGGTCAGCCTGATGGAGTAGATCTCAGTGCCCCAGCGGAAAAACACAGGGCCCGACAGCGGTCTGGAGGTATGCGGGTACGGTTCCCATGGAAACCGTGCAGGCCAGAACCAAGAATCTCTAACAACCAGTTCTGAAAAGAAAGTCATTTTTACACACGATGCTCTGAGCAGTGTTTTGGCAGTGAACTATGGGGAGTTCGATTTCAGGTCCTCGCAAAACGCACAGCGTTGTTGTTCGACAGCCTTGCCTATTCTGGCCCAAAGTGTTTTATTACAAACCCAGCCATAAATCAAAAGGACAAGACTTCCCCTGTGCAAAAGATGCAGATAATGAGCTCAGGTATGTGTGGAAGGACAGAGCAGAATGCTGCCAGGGCTGCTGTACTGTTACCTATTTCAAGAAATGCTGCTGTCTTTGGACAGTTTAATGGTGTACTGTGGGTGTCAATAACTACGCATCCGAGACGTTAAAGCTAATGAGTAAATAAAAATGTAAGAAAGGATCAAATATTGGCAAAGGTTTTATAGTCAAAATATACCTATGACATTTCGACTTGCAGGGTTACATCAGTATGGCTCTGTTTCAGTGTCCTAATCGAGTTTGTCACACGAGTACTGGCATTGGCAGGAAAGTAAAAAAAAAATAGTTAATATAAAAATTGCGCACACCTGTCCTCAAGCCATAGCAGCAAATAATCCCTTATAGACAGATGTCATAATTTTGCAGAAAACTTTTATGGTTCCTCTTATGATTAGCTTCATTTGTGTCTCATTTTTGTTTTTCTAAATGTTCAGATCCAAGGTTTGTAATGCACAATATTTTACTCAGGGTTTTCATTTTCAAATTCTCTTTTTTGTCTAAAAACGTTACAGCCGTTGACCAGCGGCCAGTCAGATCCTTCCAGGATGTCACATGGTTTGCACAGGAAGTTAGCGGGACAGGACCATCACTGCACAACAGTGGATAACATGTCTACCAGCTTCTTGCAGCTGGGAACACCTTGCTCTCTAGAGAACTCAACACGAATCCACTGTCACACTATGAGCTTCAGAAAAGCAGAGAACAATCACAACTGCAGGAATCCATAGAGCTCGTCTTAGTCTGTAAACTTGCTGGCAATTTTTTTACACAACTGGGAACTTTGGGGTCTGGAAGGGAGCATGAGACAATAAAGGCAGTCAAGAAAACAGCCAAGTCAATGGTCATCTGCTTTCGTTCTTGCTGTGCCCTCAGTCTCTCATGTGAAACAGATGTGTGCATGAGTCATATATAAGAAAAAGATCAGTTGGTATCACTTCAGTACAGGGACTGCAAATATGTGTTTTAACACCTTCTGATCTGTAATACATGTAAAGAGCATTCATTCATTTTTACTTTAGTAATAGCTACATGTCTTTTAATAACTTTTTGCAATGCAGTTATACATTAAGAAGGCTTTGCACCCCTTAAAACGAGGTGTTTCGTTTCAAGAGCTCAAAGTGCTTACTTTTCTAACAGCTCACCATTGATAAGCAATTTAATTCTGCACGTTCTCCCAGTTTTCCAATGCATTTGTTATGCTTTATTAATTCATCATTTTGCAGTTAAAAGGGATCTTTTGCAATTACGCGACAGGGGTAAATCACACGACACCACTGTAGACTTGATTTCACTCTGTGAGTTTGTGTAATGAACACATCAATGCTTGGTTAATCAGGACAGAAAGCTGTAATTAGCTGCAATTTAACAAACAGCAGAGGCGTAATGGAGATACATAGTCCCTGGAGCCTACTGGCATATTCCCCATGAATACAAAGCAGCAAGTACAATACTATAGTTAATAATATAATATTATTCAATTTATTTAGAAACCTTTTCCAAAAATTCGAAGTGGGGTACAATAGCATGAATAATACAGACACAAGCAAAACTTCATGCAGAAAAAAAACACAAAGTGTGCTGTTTAGTGAAACCAAGAGTAAAACTATATTCCACAATAAAATCTTTAGTGAAAAGCTAGCACTTTAAACCAATTAAGTAAAATTTTGACTATTTTGCAAAGTCTCTAATTGAAGTGATAAGTTCTTAATGTTATCTGGAGATAGAACATTCAGTACTTTATGCCTGGGTAGCAGCAGTTAGTTTGTAGTTAGTAGTTAATTGATCCAAGGATCACATCTGGACACTTCTTTCAAAAAGCCAGGGTATAAGCTCCAGCAAGATATCTAAGTAGCTTGTTCCAGACTCCATCAACCCTTTGTGATAATAGTATTATTTTGCACTGAAGATGCAGAATTCTGAACCTCCTGAAACCTATAAAACAAGTTCTACAACTGGTGCCAAAGCACAGATGAAATCAAATTGGAAAATTAAAATATACTGTACATGTGTGTATATGCTGTATGCCTTTATGTACATATGGTTACAAATGGGGGTTACGAAAATGGAGAATAGGCAGGAATTCACTGAGCGGATTAGTCAACAATAAAATAAATATTCATAACCCCCAATTTGTAAGTGATTTCTGCCAGATTATACTCAGGTTGTTGGTATAGTTAGAGGCATGTGAATTCTTTGTTCTCTGGTACAGCTTTGGTGAAAAGAGTAATAATCCAGGCATACGTGGTCAAACAAATATTTATTAACAATGGCAAGACAACCACTATACAACACACAACGTAAACATACAGCACACAAGTTACTGTATTTATAATATGGACAGACAAAGTGATTCAGATGCATAACATCCTAAACACCTAGAAAACCCAGACTGCTATTAAGTATTAAACTCTTAAATAATGCCTACAGAGACCAAAATTTAGAGGAAATACTGTAGGCTTCTAAATAAAAAAAAATGCAGTGCAAGATGCAGTTAAATCTCTCTCTCTCTGCAAGTTGACTGGCACAAAATAAATGAGAGCCTATCTCCCTATTCTAAAAACGCACCCACAAGCAGGAAAGTCCATCTTTAACTGAGGTATTATTCACTAAATTCTCTAAAAATACAGAACAGCCAGCTCGCTCTAGCAAGGTTCAAATACTTAGCTCCAATCGGGTTTTGTTAAGATAATCATGAAGTAGGGACCCTCACCTGGCACAAGCCTCAAGTTGCATCTCTTATCCTCTCTCTCTTGTGGTCTGACCTTCTTTCTCTTCTTTTTCTCTTCTCTCTCTTTCTTACCTCCTGATCTGAGCTTATATGGTGTCTTTCTGGACTGTTGATTGACACTCAATCATTTACCCAGGACTTAATTAACTAAGGTAAACCAAGATTAACTTTATGATTGCTTTTGATCACAGGAACTGGACTCCCTGCGTCAAACATCCCCTCTGCTTTAAGGCTGGAAATGTTTACACTGCCAGGCAATACACACTTTATCTAAACTCTTAGAGACACTTCCCAGTCACCTGTATAGCTGTAACAATATTGTCTTCCCAACATATTAAAGAACAGGATGTCCCAAAGCTGTGATCCATCCTACCCAAAACACAAACAGCTCATCGCCTGTCCCTGATTTCTGAGGACTGCAATATGGTAGCAGGACAGGAACTTGCCCTCGGCGTGCTCTACTGCGAATGCCGATAAATTGAAAAACCTCTCAAGACACTTGATGGCGCACACGTTTGTGTCAATTCAGACAGCCCCAAAGCTGTACCGACAGTGACTGGCAGACAAAAAGAAAAATACTAACAGGAAGTGCAATTTGGGATGTAATTACTTGCTGGAGCACTGCCCAGGTGTCACACAGAACTACGCCAACAGGTGTTGGACCAAGAGAGAGCTCTGTGAAGACCTAGTAGATTTTATGCAACACTGTCCTGGGAATGTAACCAGAGTTGGACATGGACTGACCTGCTCTTCTCTGCATGTACTCTTCTATTTTGTGAGGGCAAAAAAATTAAATTTACACATATTGAAATAAATCAGTCATAAATTAGTTACAGTATGTAAAAACACTCTGGCCAAACCTTAAGAGCAAGTTAACTGTTCACAATGAAATTATTTAACCAAAGAGATACTGTATTCAGATCTGAAAGGAGAACCCCCTACACCACACAGTCCCACACACCTCCCTCCTTCCTCACAATGCCAGCTCTGTGTCTATCCCAGTCTGACCTCTCTGCTGTGCCATGGTCCCCAGTCATCCCTGCCCCTCAGCGGCCCTCAGAGAGGGCCGTTAGTTACTGCGGACCGGACTGATGAGGTTAATCAAGTAAGACCAGCAACCTGATTTGCGGCACGCCTCTCCTCAAGCCGACAGGCACCCAGGACCCTGAAGAAATGTACTTTTATTTCATTACTGTGCGGTGTAGCAGTAAGTGCTGCCATTAGCCGCAAGCTGAAGGACTTGATCCTAATACATCAGTTGAGCAAAGCTCCCTTTGAAAGGCATGTTGCTTGCAAGCAAGAAAAAACTTAATGGAAAAGCTGCAGATAATCTTTGGATACTGAAGTTTTGATTTTGCCCAGAAATAGACTGAGGGCCTGAACTGTTTTCCCAAGGTAGTTTAAGATGCTCCCTATTATATGGGGCTTGGTGCAATCACATGGACTGATCTTGACAAAACTGTATCCTTTTCACATCAGTGCCCAGCGTTAAGGAAAGTTACTTTTAAAACTTGACCCATTCTAGTTAAAAGATACTTGTGTAAGGAACTGCTTTTAAAAACAAGAAATTGGAGCAAGTTGTTTTTAAGAGATAACATGATACTTTGCTTAGCAGCTATGTACACACTACATAGATCAATATAACATGATTATTTTATTTTATAATTATTTTAGATCATAAAAATAACTTTTAAAATGTAGACACAGTGGCTCAGTGATTAGCATTGCTGTCTCACAGCACTGGAGCCCTGGGCTCAGTTCTGGGCATGGAGTGCCCTTTGTGTGGAGTTTGTATGTTCTCTCTGTGTTCACATGAGTTTCTTGCAGGTGCTCCTGTTTCCTCCCACCACACTCATACTGGTACAGTAGGTTAATTGGCTGTCCAGGGTTTACCATGCTTTGTGCCTGTTGCTGGCCAGAATAGGCCCTGGCTCTCCAAAGACCCTGTATTGGATAAAAATGGATGGGTGGATGTCTCACAATAGTGTCAATATCCCTTTAGATGAATAACTTCCCTGGTTTCAGTCCTCCCAGATGTTGAGGGTTAGGACTCTGACAGCAAACGTCTGAGTGAGTCCACAGCACTACAGTGTCACATAACTCACATTTAGACCCACTTTGAGTGGCATAAAATGTAACACAACCTCCCCCCAATGGAAAGTGTTTCTGCCTTCCTTGGCCTTTTCTTCTTTCTGATACAAGGGTTCATAGCTTACATTACTTTAAAAGTCATTCCCTACAGCCTGGACCTGCATATGCTATGTCTAAGATCTTTATTCATCATCACCATTTTTAAAATAAGTAAATGAGTAGCTCTTTCTTTTTACTCTTTAAAAACGCTGGGGTTAGTCTTTGGTGTTGGCAGTGCATCAGTGGTATAGCCATTAGTGAAGGAAGATGAACAAACTTCAGCTTGCAGTACAGAGACCCAACACTCCTGTGTCTCACAATAAAGCTTCATATGGGGACTGTCTTGCAGGACAAAGTCCTCAACTTCCATCGCTGTCTGACAATTTTTCCATTTGTCTTGGGGAGCTACGGGCGCTGAAATTGCGTGGTACGTTTCCAGCAACCTGGAATGCTAGCAATAGTATGAGTCTACAGGCTTAACTGTTGCAGCCTGGAAATGCTTATTAACAGCATGCTGTACAGTGAAAGGTACCCCATTAGCATAACTATTACAGTCAGATCCCCTCAGGGACCACATGGACTGTGGGACTGTGTGTGAAAGTTCCTGTGTGTCTCAAAGGCCCAGTCACTATAATAGACTCCCCTGCCCTTACATAGCTTTTCCAAGCTCAATTCCCAGCAGATCTATGCTGTGTGGAGCTTCAGCAGAACAGAGCTTCACAGTTGCACCATATGCACAGGGTCAAACTGGAACAAAATTACAAAGAACCCAACTTTTATTGCTGCCTCATTGTATTGAAACGCCCCCAAATAATTCAAACAGGACATATCAATGTAAAACTCTTACCCACTTCCATTAACCCATATATTCCACAATTAAAATATTCTAAATAGCTTTTTTACACACATTCATAAAGAAGGGCATTGATAACATCCCACAGGCTAAGACAACCATACTTACAGTATTTTTAAATTATCTCAGCATACGCAAAATACATGAGATCATAAAACAAACATGTCACTTACCCAGATGGCACTGTATCTACCTAGTTGAAGTCAATGAAATAAAGGATGTTATTCATAGGACACTCATTTCATGTGATTCTTTCAGGCAGTCTGTGCCTATGAAATGGAAAATTGCCAACGTAATAATCATTCAGACAAAGGAATCAAAGCCAAGTATCTCTAGTCTGGAATAGCTGCCTAATTGGCACAATCAACATATCCTTAATATCTTTGTCTTGTATCAATACCACATAGATATGAATGGCAAGGTTAGGGCATTTCAAATGAGCTTTCAATATCCCAGAGGCCATCTCTGTCACATTCTGGTGGTACAATGGCTTTGCTACATACTGTTTGACTCTTCTGACGCCAATTCAGAATTGTGGGATCACCTCTGAAGGAAATGAATGAATACATTTTGTTGAATTTACCTACAACTGCAATGGTCACGGCCTTCAGTGGCTAGAATTCTCATAATTCCGAGTGCAGTCACATGTCACCTGAACGTGCGGAAAGGGATAGTGCTTCAGTAAACAAGCTGTGACTTGCGACTGGCAATGTTTTAAAATTGTGGCGTAAAAGTGTATAAAAAAATATCATTTCTGGAAGAGGGATTATGACGTGCCCCGATGTAAAGTTCTGTATGCACAGAACTGCAAATGGATTGAAAAGGTTTGTGTTATTCTTTGCTCAAACTCGCTCCTGCCATTTTTTCATTCTCCGGCATGTTAGGGATAAACAATTTGGACTCCAAAATTCTAGACGCTGCCACTGCAGGCCTGTGGTCCCCTGGGAAGCCACAGGAGGTGCTGTGTCGTCAAAAGCTGTGAAAGCCCTGATCACTCAATCCCAGCACCACCACTGACAAAAATTGTGTGTGCCATTTGTGTATTGCCGGCTGGAGAAATCTAGTCACAATCATCCAGTGATGGCTCTGAAGACTATATTGTTGTATTTTGTATTCAATGTCAGTTTTGCACACATTCACAGCTGATTAGCTTTTATGAGTCTCGGTGTCTTTAGTGAGACACAGGGGAACGCTATGTTTCTACGACTTGTCACAAGACATAAAAACCCTACACCTCGCCTCGATGCAACCTATTGATTAACTGGAAATGCATCTTTATGCCAGTGACACAACGCACTAATTTTACACCTTGAAATGCTTTTGAAAATAGATAAAGAGGCTAAAACATTCTTTATCTCAATGCGAGAAATCAAAGCAAGGTGTCTCCTCTGGCTGCCTCACAGCGGGTATTCCAACCGGCTGTCTCGTTTTGGCTCCGGAACGGTTTGGTGGCAAGTTTACTTTTTTTTGTTGTTAAAAATGTGTCTGCCTTCACGTCGGCAGTCAGGGCCCTGCCATCGTTATGTGAGGAATGCCACTTCGACTGCCAATGCATTCCCAGAGCAGTGACCCTAATCCTCCACGTGTTTGGGACCGAGCAGGCTGGGCTCTGTGCCACTGGAGCCTGGGAGCTGCTCTCCACCTGCACCCAGCATCACAATAGATGGCGACAGGAGGAAGACGTGACAGGAAGGCAGGCAACGTACATATGTAAAATGTCTTCCTGTCAGTCTACCCCTAAATAGTTGTCAATCAGCCCTGGTGAGGCACCTAGAGAGAGGAGTGGGGGGGGCAGTATGTGTTTGTGTTGGGGGGGTAGCGGCAGGAGGAGGGGAGGGCGTTGTTGGAGGTTTGAAAGCCTAATTCTCCGCTGGCACCACAGGGGGGGGCTGAGATTCCCAGGATGAGCCCTGGACTGAGATTCCCAGGATGAGCAGTGGCCCTCCTTCAGAGCCAAAACAAACAAGCCTGTGGTGTCTAAGAACCAACCCCAGACTCAAGCTGGACAGCATGACAAAGGTGTATGGGACAATGGAATTAGCTCTCAATTTGTATGACTGCCCTGCGGGCCTAGGATTGAGACATGTTATCCTCTTAGGCCTTTCCGCCCTGTTGGAAAACCAAGTGCTCTGCTGAGGCCGAAAAGGGATAAGCGGGCTAAAGTCCTCGTTATCCCCCTTTCTTCTCCAAGAGATTACGCTCTGCGCTTTGGTCCTGCTCAAGGCCAGAGCCTGCGCCGCCTGCTCTTCTTCTCTACTGTACCTTCGAAAAGGCCCTGATTGACAGGGTCCTGGGAGGCGTCCCTTTCCTGGTGTCTCATCACGGCCAGGCAGTGCGAGACTCTCCTCCTCCTCCTCCACGGGAGCCAGGACCTGCGGTCAATGAGTGACGCACAGGAATGAGTGACGGCCTCTCGTCGGGCATCTCGGCATCAGCTGGTCACTGGGTCTGGCGGAAGAAAAAAAAAAAGGCCGGGGACAGAGAGCAAGAGGAAAAAAAAAGAAGAGAATGAAAGAAGGAGCCAGGCTAAATGAAAGGGAAGCAAATGGACGTCCAGTGTGTTAAGCACCAGAGTGCAGCATGTGTGGAATGTCAGAGTAATAAAGGACCTGACAGGGTTGTTCTGTTCCCCTGATGTCACAATGGTGTCTTTGACAGTTGAGAAGAGCATCTTTGTGGGGGCCAGCTAGTGACACTACACATAGTTGTGAATGCTTTACATTGCTGGCATTCTCATTTGCGCCTGGGGCTGTACTGGAGCCTTCCCAAGAATGCCTGGTTTTGTGTATATTGTCCTTTTAGACACAAGGGAGCTGATGGAGTCAAGTTATTCACAGAGAATTTCGGCGGCCTGTTTTGTTGTTGTTTTTAGGGAATGACAATAAAGCCATTCCTGCACCGTGGGGTAAATCGCAGCCCATAGGGATGGCAAAATAGGGACCAAAAACCATGGTAAAGTACCACACACAATAGGTGTGCTAAAATAAGGTGAACTGCACAAGCACTTTTCAAGGGTTTTATCTTAAATATATACAATGAAGAAACCAAAACACATGGAATTGGAAATACACTGCTTGCTGGGATAGGCTCGGGCTCCCTTGCCACCCTGTATGGGATAAAGTGGTTAGAAAACAGATAGATGGACAGAATAATAACGAGCATTTTGGAAATTGGCATGATAATGTCCATTTGCGAGCAGTTTAGACGGAGCAAGAGAGCTAGAGAGCACAGAGAGAACAGCTGTTCGGCATCGAGTCCTTTTCATTTTTAGCGGTAGCAAATTTGGGCGCTCCAACAGGTGCGTGATGTCTTCTGCTGGCAAAGGAAAGGGCCCGACTCTCTATTCCTCTATTCCCAGGCACTGGATGGGTGTGAGGCTAGCCCTGGGTGAACAGGCCACCCCAGAGGAGTTCAGAGAGATGAGTGCGTGGTGCAGCAAGCAGCAGGAAACCCATCACTACCTAGAGCTCTAGGCCCAGAGTGACTCGACAGAGCATCAGACTCCCTCCAGTCTGACACTTTCTCTATTCCTGGGAAAGGTGAGGTCCTAAAACTGTTACAGTGGTTTATTAAAAGGAATGATTAATTAGTGGGCACCCTATTTAGGGGTATTATTGTAAGGGTATAACATGAGTCTTATATCATCTTTCAAGATAAGCCAAATCAGGGTAACACTGAAATTCCAAATAATGGGGCCTTCAGACAGTACATAATTTTTATTGCACTGAAACATATTACTCTGTGGGTATCACAGTTATGACCTTTGGCGTGCATATATTTCAAAACACATTAACTAATGAACTACTAGATTTATCCACCCATCCATATTCTTATCTGCTTATCCAGTACAGGGTCATAGGGGAGCTGGAGACTATCGTAGCAAGCAATGGGCTCAACACAAGACGCACCTTTGATGAGATGCCAGTCCATTGCAGAGCATACACACACACACACCAGGGCCAATTTTCCCAAAAGCCAATTAACCTAAATGTCTTTGGATTTTAAGAGGACACCCATGTGAACGCAGGGAGAACATACAAACTCCACACAGATAGCACCAAATAGGAGTGAAGGCAGGGCCCCAGCACTGTGAGGCAGCAATGCTAATCACTGTGCCATCGTGCCATCGTGCCATTCCATCTACTAGATATAGTTGAGCATTAAAACTCAATTTAGGACTGGAACTGTAAACACTTGCTACACTGCGACAAGTCTCCAAGCTCAGAGGGATGTTTGGGCTGTGTGTAAAGGGAGCCTGTCCCCACAGAGAAATCTTTATAAAGGGCTGCACTCTGTCCAAGGGGGCATTGTACTGAGGAGGGAATGAAGCTGGCATCCTGTCCTTTCACATTTATTTAAAAAAACAAAGGATTTGACTTGTTTGAAAACAGAATTCCTCTTCTTGCTCTTGGGCTCTCCCTCTCTCACGCAAGTGTTGGTCTTCAGTGCTGGCTGAACACAGGCTGGACTCAATCACCCAGGGTTTTTCCTACTGGGCCACTCACACCCAGGACACTGAGCACGTCCTCACTGCCACACGGGACGCTGACAGACCATCTGCGCTTGATGTGGAACAAAAGCAGAGTCAGCATGGCCCTTTCCCAATCTAAAAAATACTTGATGCTGGCAAAATATTTAACAGAAACGAGTCTGGAAACTAGTGTCTCTCCATGTGCAAACAACAGGAAGCCCCATTTTTGACTAAAGACTATACAGATAGAAATCTGCCTCATTTCATTGTGGATTTATCCTTATAAATTGTGAAAAAAACTGATCCTCGTACCCAGTCAAAAAAAAAGCTCAAATGTCACCTTGGGAATGTCAGAATAATTAGACAGAAAACAAGCTCAGGAAATTTGTATTAACTAAACTCAAAGTATTAACACCCTGGATTAAAAAACCTAAATATACAGTATATTGGAGTGTTCAGTATGACAAATTATGATCAGATGTCTTTTGAAGCTAAACTGATTTAAATTGTAAATGGCTGAGTTATTGGGGAATTGATTTAGTTCTTTGCATGACAATGAAGAACCGGGACTAAACAAGAAGTGACAGTGTGAAAAATCAGGTGTGCCAGTATGGTGAACCGGACAGCACTGGTCCTGTTCAAGCACGGCCTTTTGTGGATCCACAACGCAGTCCTTGTCTCCTATCTGTTCCATCACCGTGTGCTGGGTTACTGACCTGAATTTGCCCCTGCTTCAAATGGAATTTCATCTGTCCACCAGGAGGAGCTGGGAGTGAAGCTTAGGGTATTTAACCTGATTCTAAGGGACTAGCAGTCCGTCTCTGTCTTCATCTGGTTAATGTAAGCTGGTCTGTGTGCTGTATCATAGCCAGATTTGTCTTAGCCCCGTATATTTAAAACAGTTAGTTGGAATTCTCTGGAAAACTAAGGTTTTGTTACTTTTTGTCATATGTGTTGTTTCCTTCTTTCATAAATACAAATACATATCTGTGCGCACCAGAGTAGTTAAGGAAAGGGGCACTAGCTCTGCACTCTGAAAAATATTGCCTGTTTTTATGACTTCAGTTTAACTGGTCAATAGGGGTTAAGCAACCCTTGACAGGAAGTAGAAATGTATCCACTATTACAATGGGAGCAGTTGGAACAAAAGGCATTATGTGGTCTCTTATACCCGAGTCTCAATGAGGGAATTCAATTACTGAGCTGCTTGTCAATCACTGCACGGGTGAGGTGCTATTTGCTATTTTGATTAATAAGAAAATAAATGAAATGGCCTCAAGTCCGGCGAACCAGGGAAAGGCAGAAATGAAATGAAGGCATCACGCTGTAAACACGGCGCAGGTTGGAATTGTTGGGGGGGGGGAATGCTCTGTAATGCCAGCAGGAGGGCAGCCAATGGGAATTCTGAGCTGGAAGTATGGTCATACACCAGAAGATAAAGGGATCGTCATAAGAATTAATATTCCACTTAATTACCCTCCTCCCTAATGAAAACTGAACCATCTTGTAGCCATGTTTCATCACGGTTTGGCAGAACCTTACAAAAACCATCGATTCCACCCTTACTGCTACAGCTGTCATTATTCTGACAAGCCCTAATAATGATCATGTCCTTTATTGTAATTATTTTAGCACAACATCAAAAACAACAAAAGAAAATCCTACTGAATGACCCCTGACCAATCAGTTTCTAAAACTGTGCTTGAACAAGCACGTTAATCACAAACTCTTTGCTTTCTTGACTTCAGCCAGACGTGTCCGGTCACCCCCTCCAGTGCCAAGACTGATGCTGAAAACATCTGGCAATGATGTGTATTCTCTTGGACAACAGAAAGGCAAGAATAGGCCCTGAACCCTCACGGATCCAAATCGCTGAGCTCCCAGCCCAGCTAGAGATAATAATCTCAATGTACAGTATATGCAACCTTCCCATAATGAGACCAATTAAAGAAAAATGACCAAGAGGCTTGTATTAATTTTTCTAAGCAGTACCATGGGACAGTCAGATTGGATTCATCTGGTCAACTTATTAGCACTGATGTGTTAAAGATGATGAAGTTATAGCTGAGAAGCAGACGCCCAGTTAATCATGTTGAGAAAGTAGAGTATATATTCTGTACATGTTAATCTGAAAAACTGCAGTAACACATGTGCAAACAAATCACCACAAGCACATTTCTATTGAATGGATGTGATGTAATTCTCATATTATCAGCATAAAAGCCTTCTAAGTACCAGACGCTCAGGAGACAGCGCTGACAGGTACATTTAGATAACATGCAAAGCTGTTGTCTGAAGCCAATACTTAACCTCTATTACTTTATTATTGGGTAATTGGTATTGTGCAGAGTAAAAAACATGGCGCCGGAGAGTGGCAACGTGTTGCGTGTTGCTTCTCGTCTGTGTGTCTTTGCCTGTTTCGTATTGTGGGTTTTGTGTATCCCAACTTTCGTTTCAGCAATTATTCATGCATGTTATTTCACTTATTGTTGTTGCTGCTGCTGCTGCTCTGTGTTTATGTGCATTTCATATGACAAAAAACTGAACTGAAAACTTTGGGGTACACCCCATTATCAAAATTACAATTTCTTACCATTTTAATCGAAACTGGTCTTTTATTAAATAGCTAAAAGGATTCAATTATCTTTTGAGACTCGATGGCGAATGAAGTACAAAACAAAATGAAGAATAAAGAATCAGTCCATGTGAAATAATTAGTGGACCCTTAATTTCCTCAGCACAATTAAGGGTAATTAAATCCAGGTGGTTAAATACCTGGGAAGCAAGTAAACAAAGACTGCTCATAATTCTTTTTCTCTGCAACTGTCCAGTGCAGAGACCAGTATCCCACCTTGTGCCCAGTTTCCTACTCCTGGGATAGGCTCTGGGACACCAAGACCCTGAATTAGATAAGGTTATTGAAAGTGATGTGATGATTTAGCACTCCGCTAAAATCATATCTGCTTCCATGACTTACATTGTTAAAGAGCAAGAACAGGAAAATAATCTATTTATTTAACTTAATAATAAACTTAAAGCTATTAAATGAAATAATCGTATAGAGTTGCATACTCATCTTTTTCGCTACCTTTAGCTAAATTATAATCAAGCTGGTAAATCAGAACTTGAATCAGACATTGAATACTGTACTGCCAGAAGAAGAATCATGTACTGTATATATATAACAGATTCTTGATATAAGACTAACTATGCACTATTATTAACACATTATTAACAGACTACAGTATGACAAAGTCAAGCCTGCCTGTGGTTTGACATGGACTATGCTTGTCCATTAAAGGACGTCCTGTCATGCTGAGGTGAAAGCTAGATAGGAGGATAAATATACGGGAAAGAAGGATAATACAACAATTACACAACATCAAGCACACAACGGAGCACGCACAAACACAGCCACACCTGGGAGCTTGGCATGCTCTGTCACACAGGGCCTGAAGGCAGACTAGGACAGAAGTAAAGATGGCCCTTAATGGAGTTAGTGGGGAAAATAAATATATGAGGAAAGGGGAGCATCATGTCACCAATACAGCCACAAAACACTGCACTGCCATTTCCAAAATAATCTCTGGCACCAGGCCCCGCTACAAAAATTCCACAACCTCCAGACAACCCGGCCTTTATTTTCTATGAATATGGTATCAGGCAGCTCACATGACATTCCCAAAAAAGGCCCTGTAACACAGAGCTGCTCTGATTGCTCTTTATGACTTAACTGTAAAGGAATTATACCCATATGAGTTGCTACAGAACACTAGAAAAACAACGCTGAACTGAAAAATAAGCCATTGAGAGACATACCTCAGCATAACCCAAAATCTTGCCCATGGCAGGGTACAAAATTGTATGGATAGCCCATATAAACAATAGTTAAGCGAGTCCTGACATACGTACTGTACCAGATTTAAAGCTATGTTGCAGACATCTGATTGCAATATTAAAGCCATGCTGCATACTTTTGATTGCAATACCACTCCTAAAGCTAAAGTCCTTTACAAAACTATCTGCAGGACAGTTAGCTATAAAGTCCCCAGCTCTCTTCTGTTGTTAGTTATTTACCTGCTTGTTGATCGGTTTCATTGACAAATTAATTGAAAGGTGAATCGGAGGCTCCCACAGAGACACCCATCCAGAAAATTCCTGGAAAACAGGAAGAAAACCTACTGTAGCCTTGTAGTCTCTTTCGAAAGCATGTGGCAGTGCTTTGTGTTAAAAGAGCTAGTGAGCACAGTGGGTAAAGCCCTCAGCCCTGCTGAGAACATACTCTGCCCCCTGCCCCCTGTCCTGAACTGTTCACCAAGAACGCAGAATCAGCTCACACAAAAACCAGATGCCCGCTTGCTGTACAGGACTGACTGGAATGCAAATTACACAAGTTGTCCATCGCACTTAATTAAGTCTATTAATTACATGCCTTTGGCGACCATTTAATCAAGTCCCATTACTAATAAGTCTGTTCTGGCAGTGTGTTTGAAAGACAGATGCTGCTGTCTGAATAAAGGTAAAATCTTAGTCTGACTGAGTCTGCAATGTGCACTACAGAACACCACTGTAAGGAACAGACTTTAAGAGAGACTGCAAAGGAACTTGTGAAGACAGACCTCCTTCAGTCTCTATAGGCAGGGGTGGATGTCATCATCTGTCAGGTGTAGCCAGGGAAACAGTCTGGTCTTCCTGCTTAGCATATGTAACCACCAGGGGGCGCTCCTTTCCACTCCTTTTCCACCTCGGGGCCTAAGAGACCTGCCACCTGGCTGACTGCCCCAGATCTCTTCACTCTCTTCTGTTCTCTTTCAATTTCACAATAAACGTTAACAGCTATTTAATCAGGGACAAGGGTAAAGGGTTATGCACATTATAATCATTGCATGAGCTAGCAAGAATTCCTGTATGGGAAGAAAGCAAAACAAAAAAGAAAAGACTGGCATCAGGCTTGAGCATGCCTCCTATAAATGCTGTTAGACAGCTCAGAAAATATTAGTGCAAGGATCCGAGTTCAAATTTAAATTTCTCCACAAGTCTCGTTCTGCACAAACCTCATAGCAAAGCTGTAGGACCACAGAATTCAGTCAACGACGGTAACGATTTCAGTCACCTACATGCAAGCGGCCTCACAAAATTTTCATGGGAATCCATAGTAAAAGCTAAGTATCATTGCAAACTTTGCGAAATCAAGACATAAGCACAGCGAGGCACACAAAGAGGCACACATAAAAGGAGAAATGGTAAAACAACGTACAAGCTGGGCAAAATCATATGGCAAATGAAAACCCTGCAAATATACCATGACAATCTATATATTTATCTGTTACCTCACAAGTCATCAGCTCAGTTGTTCATCAGATGAACCTCCAAGCTAGACTGGAACAGTGCAAGTAGCCAATAGCCAATCTACTTGTTACAGGTGTGATGTACTGTATGACCAGGATACAACATTTCATGCCATATTTGGTCAGATAATGAGGATCACACACTGGTGGGCAATGTATGCAAACACAGGGAGAACATGCAAACTCCACACAGAGGGTGTTCCATCCTGGAATCAAAACCAGGAACCAAGAGCTGTGAGGCAGCCGTGCTAGCTGCCCGACAATGTGCCACCTGGGGTCATGATCTCTTCAGAACTCCGAAGTACCTGGAAGGTATGGGCAGGTCACAAGCTGTTGAAGTCCAGAGTTTTCTGTTGGGCTGGACCCTACCCTCTGGAGGCCCTGTTTTTTCCGAGTCTGACATTCACACTTTTGGGACAACCAATCCTCACAAGAAAATTCCAATTGAACAGCTGTTTCATACACTTTGTTTTTCCTGAGCTGTGGACTCTTTACGAACCATACTGCTAAAGCCCCAAATCACATTTTGCATTTTTAATCTTATTTTCATTTAGGAAAATGAACTCAAATGAAGGTACATAGCATGTGGTCTGGCAGCTTTCATTTAACAACCCAAAACTTGCAAAACCGGAAATAGATTAAAACGAAATGCAGTCTTTAAGCTCTCGGGTTGCTGAACCAGTGAAGGCTGTCGCTCAGAGTACAGACCGGGTTTTAGAGTCTACAGTAGATGTCACTGGTTGGACGCTGGCTCATTTTACAAGCCAAGCTGTGACCTGGTTTCTCTGTGCAGCAGTACACAACTAGCAGAACTCCGTCAGAGGAGGATCTGTCAGAGGTATTAAGACATCTGGAGTCCTGTCAGGAAATCAGAGACACCTGCAAAGGGCAGGGTGCTGGCAGGAGAAAGATGTGACTCCCTTCCCACCAGCTCTGATCCTCCTGTAGGCCACTGTGGAATTTGCAGCATGTTGAAGGATGAATGACAGCTAGGCTGGCTTGTTCTCCGCAGTCAGTTCATCTCCACAGTGTGATACTGAAGCAAGGCAAAGGAAGCTTGGCATCAAACAGCTGGCAATTTGCAAATCGGGTGGGTACATAATGAAATAAAGAGCAGCTCCATTTAAAAAAAACATGATGTGCAATGGAGTCTTATTTCCATCCATGAAATAAAAACCAAAAATGCAGAAAAAATAAGAGGGAAGCAGAATTTTTAACAAGCATAATATTATGATAGCAGTTCGTATCCCCTGACAGATTTCTGGCGTGTGGTACAGAGCTTTGTGTGTTTTGGAAATGATCTTGATTTTGGTGCCGAGAACTTGGCTTGTTCCAATACACATGCACACACAAGCACACATGTGCACACACACATATAGACACGCACAAGGCACAGGACAATGTTGACAGAGGCCGAGAGCTCACCCTGCAGTTTACAGATGAGCAGCCCTCACTCAAAGCACAGCTGCAGCAAAATACCTAGCATAAAATGAAGCAGTCTCAAACACAACATGAGCTAACAGTTCAGTTGTGTGCTTCATGCAAGGACTGACACAGGGGCACTGGAAAAGCTGCTCAATTCCACTGCATTAAAGAGTGTTTATTTTAGTAATGACAGGAATCCAAATTACAGCAAGGAGGAAAAAGATCAGATCTTCACCAGCACAAAAAATGGGTTTTAGGTTTCAGGAGCAGATGGTAACAGCTTTGTAGCATCAGGGGAAAATCTTAAGGATGAGTGTTCACAGAACATTCTCCTCATACAGTAAACAAATGTACACCAAGGAAATCATTCCAGTTTCTTAAAGGAAGAAAGTTAAGTCAGCACTGGGAAAATGTTTACATATTAAAACCCAAGACGTCCCAGCATGAAGTCTCAGATTATTGCTCACCCAACTGCTAGAATGTGGGATTTGCTCAAATCTAGTGACTTTAATACCTTATTAACATGCTCATAGAGGCTTTTCTAGCTTTCCCCTGTTTATTAAAACTGGTGGGTTTTTTTGTTTACAATCATTGCAGGTAAACTGAGGCCTGAGAGATCCAACAGCCACAGTTACAGAAGCCTGTCGGTTGATCCAATTTCCACACTTTCCTGATCAACTGCCCTGCCAGTATCAGGGAGCCCAATACAAACAAACCTGTCCTGTGAGGTATTTAAAACAGCTAAGAACTAGGTCTAGTGCAAGTGTTCACATTACTCCTATCCTGGAGTCCTTGCACTGGCTTCTGGTCAAATTCCGTGTAGACTTTAAAATCCTCATGCTCACCTATAAGGCTCTGCATGGCTTGGCACCTCAGTACCTGTCTGAACTATTATCACCCTACTCCCCACCTCACAACCTTCGCTCTTCTAATTCTGCTCTCCTTACTGTCCCCTATACCCGTCTACATTGTATGGGTGACAGGGCCTTCTCCTGTTATGCCCCCAAGCTCTGGAACTCTCTCCACAAGGATATCAGAGAGTCACCTTCTCTAAACTCCTTCAAATCCAGACTCAAAACCTTCTTCTTCAGAAAAGCCTTTACTTAACTGGTTCCATTCTTCACCCCTCTGCTTTTCTTAGTACCACCATCCACGGTCTCCTCTTTATATTGTAATTGTGTTTTATCTTGTGTATTTTTCTTATTTATTGTTGTCATCCTTTGAGAAGCGCTTTGAGAAGCCACCTTTAAAGGCGCTATATAAAATAAAGTTTATTATATTATTATTATAAGAAGGGATCAGCTTCAAAGTCATCAGCCACACAATCCAGCCTACTGGGCAACCAAATGATCATTGTCCTTTTGCTCAACCAGAGCCAGAACAGTGACCAGACTCATAACAGCACAACCCTCAGCCCTTCCAGCAGTCGTAAAGAAAACATGTCTCCAGTGGGCAGCAGCCTGCATCACACCGCCTGCAAGGCACCCAGTGCTCAGAGAGACAATGACCTCATGCTTGACCAGGCACTGTTACATTTCTGAAATCAGCCAGCAGGGGGCGGTACTGGAAACTCATATTTAAGCAGCTCCTAAAAACAATTGCACTTTCATTTCCAATGTTGATTACAGTACTGTCATCCACAGAAATTACTTATTGTATTTGTGAACTTCAAAATATTGTCTAACGAATGTTAATGTGCAGGGAAGTTTTTGACTGAGCAGTACATACAGTAACATATTCTTATGACTAACAGACAGGGTGGGCATAGTGGAGAAGTCCTTTGGGTTCCTGATCGATAAAGTGTGCTGCTGTTGTACCTTAAGTAAGGTACTATACTCCAGGGGCATCAGTCCACCCAGCTGTACAAATAGAGACCAGCATTTCTGGAGGTTATCACTGCAATGGACTGATATACTGTCCAGAGTGCACTCATGTTGGTTAACACTGCAGAAACCAGGAACAGGTCTGGCCTGATGACCTGTTTTCGTTTGGACTTTACTTTTTCCTAGCTGAAAAGCCACCAAAGGCAGCCACTGTGGAGCTTAATGAAGAAGGAGTGGATCCTAGCTGTACAGTAAGTACAAACCATGGCGAGTGTGATTTAAGTCCAGTCAGCACGAACATATAATTGACACGCTGAAATTGTTCACACAACGGGCTCTTCTATTCTCCCACATGTGTTTATTTAATCAAAGCCAATTATTAGCAATGAAAATAGTGCAGCAGAGCCAGGTCATTAAGGGAGTTCAGCTCAAAGTCCATCTGGTTAAAAGTGTGAAATCCAAAAAGGGCAAAGTAGTGGACGAGTTTAGGAAGCATGTGCAAAAAAATGTCATCTTGGGTTTGCAAACTTCAAGACAAGCACCTGCAGTGGTCCTAGCCCCCATGTTCATTCATAAAACAATAACAATCAGTGTTTTGTGATATTTTAATAGCCTGCAGATGAGATTGAAGTCTGAATGCACATTTTCATCACCCACCTGAAATAAAAGAAAAAACGAGAGTCCTACTCTTCTGCCTTCATCCTTTCCTTAAGAGGCCGTGTTTGGTATATTGATATTCATACTGTGTTTGGTGAAAATGAATCCAAGACACAGTCCCATCAATTAATCAGAAAAAAACGAGACGAACACAGTATAATCAAGAGCCTGCAGCCATGAAAGTGCGGAACTGCCTCTCTCAGCCCAGTTTTGACACATCCGCTTTTATTCTTGATGTTTTAACTGGATGCTTTCAGAGAAACAGATGGATTGATCTGTGTCCACTTGTTAATTCCATAAAAAACTCTCTCACGTATAGGGATATGGCAACCTGGACCAAAGTTTCACATCCCAGTCACAACTTTTAGTGTCAGGGACACTATACTGTAAAAAGGAGCCATATTTCCGTTGAGACAAAACCGAGGTCCCATCAGTGAATTGGCTTCATCACTCTGTTCTCCTCCCCACTGAAAGCTGATATATGGGGAGTGTACTGGTGCACTATGACTGCCGTCACATCATCCCTGAAAGAAGCCAGTAAGTCAGCTTTGATGGTATAGCTGGGTAGTTTGTTCTGACAGAGTCTATCCTACAAACCCTAGACTCATCGTCTTGCAAATGTCATGCTCTATAACATTAATATCTTTAAATCTGGGTTAAACAGGAATTCGGCGCCGATTAGGGCAATTGGGAGCATAAGTGAAAGAAAACCACAGTATCCTTCCTTATTGGGATCCTTGTAAAGTACCCCTGAATACCATATTCACATCCAATTAATAAAAATAATAATGAATATGACAGCCAGAAAAACATCACCCAAAAGCTTTTACATGCTGAATGAAAACTGCCAAATTCTCTAATGCTGTTTGCAAACGGATAGACAAAACTGGAAAATGTTACACTGGTAAGTGTTAACTAGTACTTTGTACTAGTTTACAAGTAACTTTCAGATCATCTGAAAAGTCAGAGCAGATTCAGGAGGTAGAGGATTTATTATAAAACGGCGCCTCCAGTTCTCACCGATTTGCTCACAATAATTTGAGTTATTTATGATGCCTGTGAGACAAAGCAGAAAAGTAAGCCTTGAACCTTGTGTAATAGGGTCTTTGGGCACTGTGACAACAGACCTTTGAGGTGTTGAATTCTCCCAGGGTATAGAGGAAAGATTTGCTCTTGAGTTGTGCTCTCAAACCGGAGGTGCCTGTGAGCTGAGGTCATCTGACTTGCCTCCTCATTCACCTGCTCTTTGCAAAGATGGCATTGCAACAATCATGCCACAAAGGGAATGAAAGAGAATTGCTCTTTACAACGACTCGCTTTGTTGTAAAGCTATAAACTGTGGGGACGTGCCCACACCAGGCAAACAAATAGTGGCAGATGGTTCATGTCGAATGAAACTGAAATGAATCAACAAATGGGCTGTTGTGTTATGGCCTTTGACTTTCTACAGCAACTAGTTTTGTTTTTTACTCACTGACACAATGACACGCCACAGTTGTCTCCACTTCTTGTTACAGGATCCATTCATTAGTGCATTTGAATTTACATAAAATGTGCATGAACCTTTAATTAGGTTTTCATTTTTAAAAAGCAGTAGGCCCGCAGGTTAAACACATACCTTTAAATATTAAAGATTCCAATTAATTTACCAAAATTAACACCATAAATATTACTTGACAGTATTATTGCAGGATGATTTAAGACCATAAATGTGCTGAAATACATGCTGTCAATCATTACTCTTAAGCTCTCCCATTGCTCTTTGATTTTTTAATAGAAAATTGCCAAATTATTTCTACTTTAAACACCACTGTGCTATTATACTGTTTTGCCCCAACTGGAAAGACTACACTTTCAGCATAAACTTTAGTGGTGTGCAGAGCAGAACTCCTGGGGTGAGATTTTGAGCAAAGGAATTCCTCCTGTGGTCACTCTCTTCAGTGAGGATCACCACTTGACCCCACAATTCTGAATAGTGATGGTTTCTGACACCATGTTTTGTGATATATTGCTTTCTAAAATGAACCAAGAAGTTTCAAATGCCATTTAGGACTGAGGAGCGTGCTCGGCGGTCTCTCTCCCTTTGCTCTTCAAAAATGGCAGCTTCTCCACCACTTCCCAGACTGCCTTGTGATAACAAGGCAAACAACAGTCAACTACCATGTTAAACTCAAAACGTACAGCAGAAGATACAGGAAAGCTGCTGATACAGACAACCTAGTGGTACCATTTCTCCTGCTATTGATTAGACCCAACCCTCCCTAGACGAACATGTATTTTTAAGCAACTGGGCTGCGTTCTCGGACTGCGAAAAGTCATTCTGAACCCATCCTGGATAACACTCAGAAAAAACAAGTCTGTAATCTTTTTTTTTAATCTTTCAGTTTAATTGCGTGGGGGCATATGTGTCAGGCGCTCCATTTTCTTCAGTCGCCAATTTGCATACATTATATACACCACAAAAGAGCCACAAATGAGAGTCAATTGGAAGAGGGTCATTTTCACATCTGAGTTAGAGCACATTTTAATTGAGACAGGGAATGCCTTTTGCTAGTAAGCTCTCTACCGAGAGGCAAAAGATAATTACATTCTTAATAGAAAATGTTAAGTTGCCCGGAACTCCAAGAACCTATTGTTTTTATTGCAATCTCTTTAGCCTTATAAAAGTAAAGCATGTGAGTTTACGGACCCAAAAAGAGATTCTAGCTGCATCTTCTGGACACAGCATCAATTCCTGATCAGTACAAATGTCTAGAACTTCTGGATGGGTCCAGGGTAGCTCTAGTATGTTTTCTGATGTCCTGTTCTGGACTGTGCATCCTGCCAAGGCAGCTTCAAGATTGATCATTAACGCCTGTATCTGAGAATAAAATCTTACTGCACTGGCTAGCACAAACTACATTTCTAAAACCATAAACTTACAGTATGTGGCAGATTCACAAATTTAACATTTGGAAGAAAGACTACAGATAAAGAACTTAAGAGTATGTTTCACATGGGCTGCAAAGTTTCTATATATGCTGGATGAATTAAACCTCCATATTATTTAGGAAAGAATGCATTTTGCTTGCACGTGTATCTATAGTCCAATTAATATCGACTTACAGTGCTTTCTGTTCCATAAGAGAGCAATGCAAAGCCACTTCAATCCTCTAGAGCACAAAAACTTTTCTCATCCCTCTTTAATCTCATTCAAATAGATTGTGGCAACTTGTATTTTCAAGTAATATACACAATGTATTATTTTCACATCAGTGTATTATGATGTATATATTTTGCATTTATACAGAAGTTATTGGTAATACGTTGAACAATTTTTAAAAGGTGGGATATTTGTAGTTGAAAGAGCTGAAACAGCTGAGTTTATGCACAATTAATGATGCAGTTTTTACCAATGTGCTCTTTAAGTGCCAAACATGAATAAAACAACTTTCAAACAAATTATTAGCCGTGCAGTCACAACTTAAGTGACTGAACACTGAACTTTCAGCAGCTGGGCATGACCGGAAAAAAAATAATTCTGCTCAACACCATCAGGAGTTTGCCCTAAACAAGTCTGGAAAAGAGATTACACCCAATCAATGTGCATCAATGTTAAATTGAATAAATAACAGACATTAATTGCTTCCACTTATATAGCACTTTTTGGGACACTCCACTCAAAGTGCTTTACAGGTAATGGGGACTCCCCTCCACCACCACCAATGTGCAGCCCCCACCTGGATGATGCAACAGCAGCCATAGTGCACCAGTACACTCACCACACACCAGCTATCAGTGGGGAGGAGAGCAGACTAATGAAGCCAACTTATAGATGGAGATTATTAGGAGGTCATGATTGGTAAGGGCCAATGGGAAATTTGGCCAGTACCCTGGGGTAACACCCCTATTCTTTTTGAGAAACGCCCTGGGATTTTTAATGACCACAGGGAGTCAGGACCTCAGTTTTACGTCTCATCCGAAGGACAGCACCTTTTTACAGTATAGTGTCCCCGTCACTATACTGGGGCATTAGGACCCACACAGGTGCAGGGTGAATGCCCCCTACTGGTCCCACTAACACCTCTTCTGCCAGCAACCTTAGTTTTTCCCAGTGGGTCTCCCATGCAGATATAGACCAGGCTCACACCTGCTGAGCTTCAGTGGGCTGCCAGTTGTGAGCTATTCCTGCATGTATGGATTTTCAGTTATGCATTCGTGCCCAAGTTGCACAAATTAAATATTGTTCTTCTTTGTTTCACATTTGAAATTTATTTTAATTTACACTGTCCTCAGAAACACACCAAGATTAGCAAACACACCTTTCAGCTAGTGTAGAAAGAGGGGTGGAGGTCCAGATAGTGTACTGTATACCTCCAGGAGGGCTGGCACTAACCCAGTGTCCCCAAATCTGAAGACGGGAAATAATGGCTCACAGACTGAGAGGTCAGGAATGTAAATGGTGAGGAGGGGAGGTGTGTGAGAGTCCTCACCAGGTCATCAGGCACAAAGAACGCAGAAAGATGAGCAACAGAACACCCCACTCAGTACAGTGCGGTCAGGGCTGTCAAGCAGTCAGAAGCGCAGCCTGTGCTCTGTGGAATCAAGGAGGCCATAAATGCCATTAAGATTCTCCACTACTTCCAAGCCACTTCACAGTGCCTACGGTACATACAACACATCCACACAGTTTTCTAACTGCTTTGTCCAATACAGGGTTAGGGGGAGCTTGAACCTATCCCAGCAAGCAATGGGCAAGCAATGGGCGCAAGGCAGGATACACCCTGGACGTGACTCTCACTGAGGACACACAGACACAGAAACACACTCACACCAGGGCCGGTCTTTCCAGAAGCCAACCGGAGCACCCAGATGAATCTCACACGATCTTGGGTAGATCTAACAAGCTCCACACCGATAGCACCCGAGGAATTGAATTCAGGACTCCAGCAATGCTAACCACTGCACCATTGTGCCACCCCATGCAGCACATGTTCATTTTTACTGCAGAGAAAGACCATGCTTAGACAGTTCTGAGAGTCATGGATGTTTATGTGGAATGTAATGAGCAGCATCTGAGCATTCTTTCTCTTCACTATTGCACCACCCGGTGGCCAGCCCACACCATCAATTGTTTTTCTTTACAGAATAGATACTCAGGGTACATCTGAGACCAGACAACTATATACACTTAAACATTAATTCCAAATAGTTTATGAATCAGGGGCTGTTTTCTGCATATCGTGAAAGCTGCAGTTTTCTCAGATGTTGATATAAAAGAGAACAATGCCTGTATCTGGCACTTCAACCACCTGGCTCGGGTCCCGAAAAAAATTGGAAACGCTACACAGAGATAAACTGGAGTTGATGAAATATGAAAAGCAGCCTGGCATATGCTACATGAATAATAAACAGTGTCTCATTTAATAACTGGGTCTTAGCTGCACAAGCTGATAGCAGTGAAGGATAGGACGGTTACCAGATTTAAACTCTAGTACCTTCCAAATATGCTTTGACTGCTGTTAAACATTATATTCACGGATTTACACAATTAACATTCTGATCTCCTATCCAGCTGTGAGCACTACAGAAAGTGTATGGGGATACGTTGTGCTAAATCTGAAGTAACCCAACCCTACAGCAGACTAATTACACAGTTTACAGATGGGATAGATTCAGATCCTATGCATATGAAGGTGAAAAAATATCTGCAGGCAGAAATCTAACATTAACAAAGCTTATTAAAATGTTTAAGAACTAAGGTTGTAAATGTCAGGAGGTTATTTGACCCATCTGCTTATCTGGTAGTTTGGTAGATGGCAGTAGCTAAATGAATCTAAAATTTCATCCTGCCATTTCTTAAAAGAGTGCAAAGCTTGGGTCTCAACCTCTTGGCAGGGAACTGTGTTCCAGACACCTGCTACTCTCTGTGAAAGGACACGTTTCCTAATCTCCATTGTAAATTAATTAATTAATTCCTTTTCAGTGACTCTCTGTCCTTGTTTAACAACTGAGTACAAAATAGCCCTGCTGGTTGACCCCGTTTACATGCCTTTAGGATTTTATATACTCAAGTTATAGAAATCTCCTCTCAATTCCCACTTTCCTAGACTGAATATATCTTCCCATACTTGTCCATATACAGTAGGACAGTCCTCTAACAAAAGTGGGGCAGTGTAGTGTAATAGGTTAGCCTATAGACTGAGAGGTTGTGGGTTCAAGTCCCTGCTTAGTGAGGTATTTAAACTCTGTTACTCCAGTCCATCCAACTGTATAAGTGGGGGGTAATGGTACATTAATATAATCCCTCCCAAGAAAACTAAAGAAAGTTTCCAAAATAAATGTTTATATAAATGCTGTCTGTGGAAATCCAGAGGATTTTGTTTGCAGTATTGGCACAGTCACACCACGGGAAGTTAACAGAGCACTGCAACATTACGTGTGGCATTAACAAGCCTCAGTATTCCAGCAGTATCGCCCCAGTGTTGGTACAGTGTTTTGTGTTGGCTGTGCATGCTTTCTGAAAGGTGGAGCCACTAGGTGCGAGAGCAAATGCACACTTTAGTCAACAACAGCATGGCAGTATCGGTCAGCTTGGCTTTATTGACAATATTGACAACTTGGATCCATATGGATACAAGCACATCCTGCGGAAAAAAAAGTACACAAACTCACTTAATCTGTGGGTACATTTAAAAAACGACCAACTAAGATCCAGGTGCACCCACCAGACATCAAACCTGTTAGTTCAAAAATCTTCCAGCAGGAGGCACTCTATCACCATCTACGCCACCAAGTAGTTCCACAAGTCCAGGTCCCTGAACTGTGTCACTGTGGCAAGCCATGGAGATGATTCTGAAATTGTAGAAGAATAGAGAGTATCTCTGGCTCTCCTGTCTGTCAGATGTCTGTCACAGAGTGCACAAAGACTTGAGTGCAGATCAAGTGCAGGTCAAAGGTCATGGCTTTTGTCAATGGTCAAGGAAGAGTGGTGAATAACGTGGGTCTCCATTTTCAGTATTTCAGGGTCTTTCTGTAGCTCAGCCAATGAGAAAAACAAATGCCTCAGCCACAGAGCAGCTTAGCCACTCTGCTGAGAAATAAACCTGGTCTTAATCCTTCCTGTCGAGCAGGCACTGGCAATAAATTTCACAGCATGGAATCCTTAAATGAGAAATGGAGCTGATTAGGGCCTAACTCAACTGTTCTCAATCATCCCAGAGCACATGTATTTGGGGGAAAGACAAAGGGGAGGTGGGTAATGTAGTACAAATATCATTTTTTCCATAAGCGCTACTGGAAAAAACATTATGATGAAGGCTGGAAAAATAAAATCTTTTTGAACCAGCAAGCACAATCATTGAATGATGAAGTTCTGTGTGACACTAACTGTACAGAAAAAATGCATATAAATTCCCTGAAAGAAATTCTATTTCAGCTGTGTTTTCAGCTTCTTTTGGATGCCTCCATGGAACTTTCAGTGTGGTAGTTCATCTTCTAGCAGGGAAGCTCTTTATACCAAATACAGGGACCGCAAAGTCAAAACTGGGTTGCACACCTCATGGAGTTATTACTACAAAAGGAATATGTAACCAAATACTGACTTTACACTCTGAAATTGACTTAAACTGAACATGTCCCAGTACTTATGGTAACCTGAAATCACGGAGTTTAAACATAAAATGTTGGCTAATATGATCAAATGATTTTTTTGTCACGTCTTACTCAAAAATAAAAATAACAAACAATACAGAAATATGTAACAATATAAAATATTCGTTCCGCCCCCCCATCTCTGTGTTGGACTGCACCCCTGTACCCTCTCATCCTCCTGCATTACACTGTATAACGGGGTACCCCATCTTCTCTTTCGCCACATGTCCTGCTAGGCGCTAGGGGGAGACTACGGTAGTAAAATAAACCCCCTTTTAGTCGGAACTGAACTCCTGTCTCCAACCTACTGTATGCAGCCGTCCAGCTGCTGAACCGGAGTTTAGGGCCGTTCACTGCATTACAGTTTATCGTACTTATCAGGTCACTGATACAAATTATTTTTTGGAGGACACTATAAGTGTTTAGCAAATACAGTATAACGCGCTGTGAAAAGGCTCCATGAACAAAACCATCTTATGCAGCCTAAAGGGATTAAAACGGTGCAAAGATAATGACAAAAAAATAAAAAATAATATAAAACGTATAGTATAATATAAATAATATAAAAACTCAATAAAACGTTTTATTAATATAAATAATACAGAAACAAGCAGAAAAACGAGAGAATGTCCAGTTAACGTTTAGTTATTGGCACAAAACTGAAGATGCACGTCTGCATCTCATTAGCAGGTTTGTGCACTCACTAAATTGATTTCTCGAAAAATGAAAAAAAAACAACTGAAAACCCCGCTAACTCCTTTTCCTGATGGTTTATTCTGGATGAGCCCAATTCCAATACAACATTGCAGCCGAATCGCATTATTGGAAAATGCGTCATATACAGTCAAGTGTTGACGGCGTGTTGCTAGGAAACAAAGTAACCCAACTTTGCCTTAGGTTTACCTCTCGACTGCAATGCTGTCTGAACACCTGCTGCACGCTTACGCAGCCTGTCCTGAGCCCTGATATCAAAACACTTAACGCACTTATGAATTAATTGGTGCCTTCCTGTTTACATCGCTCAAGACGGCTGCACCGAGAGCGGGGAAAGGGAACGTAAACAAACCCAGTTCAGGTGTTGTCCAGGGCAATAACGTTTGCACGTCCGTATAATCCTCTTCCTCGCTGGAGAGAAAATCGGACAAACGAACGTGGGCATATTTCCCACTGCACTGTCCTGACCAACATATATAATAATGAGGTCGTTAAGCAACACTTTCTCAAGTTTATAAATAGACACCTTTAGCTTATTCTTTCATCATCCCCTTCAAAAACATACACAAGTTATTTTCTCTGCTCTTGACAGAGTGTTCTGCCTTCCGCGTCGCAGGAGACCCATTAACTTGCTACATGGCAGAGCGATTTGTTCTTAAAATGGACTGTTAGGATAATCATTTTTCTCTCTACTTGTCAGCAATGTTTTTTATTTAGTTTTAGGACTGAGTTTAATGTCCACCAAATGGTCACTCATAGGGTTTGTCTGACAAGTTTTTTGATTCCGTGCAGTGGAAACCCACTGGGTCAAAATGTAGTAGTAGCCCCTGCCCCATTTCTGTGTTCTCTCTTCTGTGTGGAGTTTGCATGTTCTCTCTCTCTCTCTGTCATTTAAACAGGCTCTCTCCAGGTGCTTCATTGTACCCCCATCTCCAGCAGCTATATCACCCAGCAGCCAACTGAAGCTCAGCAGGTAAGAGCCTAGTCAGTACCTGGATGGGAGACCTCCTGGGAAAAACTAAGGTTGCTGCTGGAAGATGTATTAGTGGGACCAGTAGGGGGTGCTTATCCTGCAGCCTTTGTTGGTCCTAATGCCCCAGTATAGTGACAGGGGCACTATATTGTAAAAAAGTGCCGACCTTCAGATGAGCCGTAAACTGAGTTCCTGACTCACTGTTGTTATTTAAAGTCCCAGGGCATTTCTTGAAAAGAGTAGGGGTCTTACCCTGGTGTCCTGGCCATATTTCCCATTGGCCCTTACCAATCACGGCCTCCTAATAATCCCCATCTTCGAACTGTTTTATCACTCTGTTCTTCTCCCCACTGGTGTGTGGTGAGCGTACTGGCGTAATTTGGCTGCCATCTTATCATCCAGGTGGGGAATATACTGTACATTGGTGGTGGTGGTGGAGGGGGATCGCCATTACCTGTGAAGCGCTTTGGGTGGAGTGTCCAGAAAAATGCTATATAAGGAATTAATTATTATTATTATTATTATTATTATTATTATTATTGTGTGTTGTCAGTCTTGTAACTTCTGCTTCTGGGGTGGGCTTCAGGTTTTTGCGACAAGTGACAGAAATAAATACTGTGTGTTTCGGATAAGCGTAGGGGAGCACTCAATACAGGTACATTCTGGGAGCAACAGTCCCATTCCAGAAAAGGTGTGAATAGCCAATCAAATACTGTATAACTTGTGTAGCTTGGAGAGATGGGAAACCAGAGTCCCCAGCAGAAACCAACAAAAAGTGGGAGAGAACATACAAACTCCACACAGACAGGCAGCCATACTCAAAATACAACCCAGGATCCTGGAGAGCTCAGACAACTCCATGTCAGATGTCTACAAAATAACACATAGAGCGGAATTCATTATGAATCCTGATTCTAGAAAACATTTCTGCTACTAGATGCTGGAAGTCTTTCAATCCAGCCCACTGAACTAATTTGTTTAGAATCAGTTAGTTGTTTAATTGATGCCTAATGGAACGTATTAATTAATTAAAGAAATGATGGCATAGGTGGCAAGGCTGCTCAGTGGAATCAGTCCTCAGAGTTCGCTCTCAGTACACCGAGCCTCTGCAGAAGTGATCAGATTGCTGACCATCTGGAGAAGTGTGCAAGAGCAGGTCTGACCACACGACTCCCCAGCCAGGGCAAAGCTGGAGTCTGTAAACCATCCTAATTGAATTATCAAAAACACGCACACTGTTCTACACATTCTTAAATGGTATAACAGATGTGGAGAGACAGGGCGCTGCCTCCAATTTTCAATGTTTTCATTATGAAAGTCAACTCGGTTATTTGAGAAACTGCACTGACAAGCAAAACTTTCCAGAAGGCACCCGGATGGAAAATAATTTAAATCCCAACAGTGGAATTAATAATTTGACTAGGATGCTCTCCCAAAGCCCTTCCCGTATTGTTTTGCTTTTTGCTACTTCTCTGCTCTCTCTGGACAGTCCCTGTCTTCCAGGAAGGCACAGAATTCTTGCTTCTGTACCTGTGAATTTTACTTTTTAAACACCTTTAAAATGCAAGTTCTAAGTGACAAACCCTTCTGGGTTTACACCGGGGTGATCTACAATTCTGCCACAGAGGGCTTTTCTGAGGGCAGAGCAGGGCCTGAGAGCTAAGAGATTTTCACAGTTCCCCAGGGCTTCAAGTCCCTGCTTCAGGTACGTTACAGTGGACTGTACAGCAAAACAACTGTGTCTCTTGCCTGCCTTGGTAACTAGTCAATTACTGACTCAGTAACTCCACAGAACACTCTCCTGCCTGTCTTTGTCTCTACTCAGTCCCTGTCTTAGGTACTCTACAGTGGACTGTCTAGCAGAGCAACTGAGTCTCCCTACTACCTCCATCACCAGGCTGCATGAAAGCTAATACACCCCCTGTCACATACAAGGCCTCAGATGAACTTGCTGGAGGATAACTCACTTAAGGGTGTGCACAGAAAGCTGACTAATCATGTTGTTGTAGCCAATTCACTTCAAGTAACAGTCCGATAAGGCTCTTCAAGATGTTTCCAGGACATTTGTAAGTAAGTGAAGTCACGTAGCCTATTCCCATTTACAATCCTATTTATGTTCATATCTGTTTCAAGCCCATCATGTTGAAGTCAGCAGCACAAGTCATATTTAAACTGCATTCTTCCTTCTGTAGGCACCTCAGTAACAAAGCTATCAGCCTCCACACCATCTGAGATCTGATGAACAGAAGACAGAAACAAGTGCTTTCAGCGGCACACTGCACTGATTAAATTGTCCTTGAAGAACAGGATAACCAGAGTTACCTTACAGGACGATCATTCGTAATAATTTCTTGCTTTCCTTTAGCATTTTTCATGTCAAGATTCCAAAGTGCTTTATACATAGAAAATGATTCACTTCATCCTCTATCAAAGTGCAGCTCCACTACACAGCAGATCAGGCAGAGAAGTGAGAAATTGATTCACTAGTAAAAATAAGGGGCAAATTTAAGAGGGACAGATTGTACAAGCCCAGAGTGAAATTCTAGCCAGGACGAGTCAGATATCACCCCTGCTCTTATGAATAGTGCCATGGAACCTTTTATGGCCAAATAGTCAGAATCTTGGGTAAATGTCTCATTGAAGAGAAGCACATACCACAACACAGAGTCCACAGTTACCATGCTGTGGAACTGGTTCGGAAATGGGAAGCAGTATACTGTAGGTCTTTGGTGCTCTTCCCTCTGCAAATTATCTCAGAGCTCCTACAACAAGACAAGGCCCCTTCAACTCCCCAGAGCTCCTATAACAAGACAGGGGTCCTAAAGCTACCTCCAGAGCTCTTATAACAAGACAGAGCTCCTAAGCTTCTCCAGAGCTCCTATAACAAGACAAGGGTCCTACAGCTCCTCAAGAGCTCCTGTAACAAGACAGGGGTCCTACAGCTTCTCCAGATCTCCTATAACAAGACAGGGGCCCTACAGCTCCCGAGAGCTACTGTAACAAGACAGGGGTCCTACAGCTTCTCCAGAGCTCCTATAACAAGACAGAGGTCCTACAGCTTCTCCAGAGCTCCTATAACATAGCAGAGGTCCTTCAGCTTCTCCAGAGCTCCTATAACAAGACAGGGGTCCTACAGCTCCCCGAGAGCTACTGTAACAAGACAGAGGCCCTACAGCTCCCTGAGAGCTACTGTAACAAGACAGGGGTCCTACAGCTTCTCCAGAGCTCCTATAACAAGACAGGGGTCCTTCAGCTTCTCCAAAGCTCTTATAACAAGACAGGAGTCCTATAGCTTCTCCAGAGCTCCTATAACAAGACAAGGGTCCTACAGCTCCCCGAGAGCTCCTGTAACAAGACAGGGGTCCTACAGCTTCTCCAGAGCTCCTATAACAAGACAGGGGTCCTACAGCTCCCTGAGAGCTCCTGTAACAAGACAGGGGTCCTACAGCTTCTCCAGAGATCCAATAACAACACAGTGATCCTACAGTTTCTCCAGATCACTTATAACAAGATACTGGCACATCACAGAAAGTTGAATTACAAGAGCTGTGTAACTCGCTTACATATAGAAGGGCTGAAACAGGTTTTCT
This sequence comes from Atractosteus spatula, assembly GCF_055471065.1. NCBI lineage: Eukaryota > Metazoa > Chordata > Actinopteri > Semionotiformes > Lepisosteidae > Atractosteus > Atractosteus spatula. Next base: position 47,694,176 of record NC_142709.1, on the reverse strand, counting down.
TTGGCATGATTTCTCGACAGAACATGCAGAATTCAGACTTTAATGCTTCTGTGGATTTCAATACCCAGCACATTTCTGGATAAATGGATTAGCGTGAACTGTGATGAAGGGCTAATGCACACCCTCATCACAGGACCTAGTTGAGGTCAATCTCAAAATTCCCTTTCTCTTGTTCACCTGTTGTTCTCATCCCCCAACAAAAACAAAAAATCCTTCTTTTTGCACATTACTGTACATTATTGTAAATCTATGGATTGTTTTTTTTTTTGGATCTGTCTTACCTGTTGTGGATTATTCATCCTGTCTTTGACGTTTTGTTCCATCATGTTGTGTCAGATTACATAGCCTGTCTCACTCCTATTTTAAATGGAGGCCTCCTGTCCATCAGGCTGAGCCAAGGGTGAAGCCTTGTAGTATTTAACCTGGCCATCATTGTGTAGCAAAGATGATTTTTTTTGTATTTAATCTTTGTCTACACCTGGCCTGTGTGTTAGTTGGGCATTTGCCAAATCCTTGACAGACTACAGTTTACAGCTTGTGTCAACTGAGTTTTTTTATCCGGTTTTGTAAATATGTTTTGGCAAGGAGCACTGACATTAAACAAACCTCTTTGCACAATTTTTTGGTCCGTGTTTTTTATGACTTCTCCTTCTGCCCCCCTCGGTGTACTTTCAGGTGGTTTGGGCACATTAACTCAAATTAAAAAAAGCCCCTTGGTGGATTCTGATTCTGTGGTCAGTTGTGACCAGATGGGCTTCCAGCAGGCTACAGTGAGAGGGAAAAAAAACAGGAGATCACCAGAGTGCACAACTGCGTCACTCTTAGGACAAGTCCAGGATCTCCCTGAGTGGCTCCCTGCTGCAGTTTGCTAGAGTCTAACTGTCTCTGGGAGCTGGGGTTTTAAAAAGAGCCATCAAGAAGACAGAAGCAGCATTTGAAATGCCAGTGCGAGACGAATTCCACACTCTGAATTAAATTTGCACTAATTGATTTTTTTTGAGTAATGTCTACTAATTACACGAACGGTGAAGTTTAAAAAAAATCAGCTTCTTCACACCAGCCCAACACCCGAGCTGATAGTACCCAGGGGTTCTGGTTTTATGAGGTGCGCAATTCCTTGTTATCGGCGGTGTAATAATTAGGGTAATTATAGCCAGCGTGGGCTCGTTAAGTAAAGCGTGGTGGTCACAGCAGGGTGGCAGTGGGCCAGGGGTGATGTGAGATGGTTTAAAGATCCTTGCTCTTTCTTTCATGTGGCACAGGAAGGGAGAGAGAGCCCGTACAGTCTTCCTAGTTTTACACCACTGGAGACCACCCACAGGAGACTCTTAGGTATGGCAGACAGTGTGTCCTTCAATGTCAGCCTGACCCATCTGCTACTCTCTGACTCATACCTAACTGACCAAGGGCAGTCGTCTCGTATACTGTACATCCATCCATTTTCTAACCACTTCACCCGATTCAGGGACATGAGGGAGCCAGAGATGATCTCCGTACGCGGTCTCACGGAGTGGTACACCCTGGATTTGATGTCAGTCCTTTACAGGGCACACACGGACACAAACACACTCATTCGCTCTGAGTCACACCAGGGCCAATTTTCCCAGAAGCCAATGAACCTACCAGCATGTCAGTGGACTGTGAGAGGAAACCGGAGCACCTGAAGCCGACCTACTGTATATAAACATGGAGAGAACATGCAGACTCCACACAGATAGCACCCCAGGAACTGAACCTGGTGCTGTGAGGCAGCAATGCAAACCCCTGCGCCACTGTCTGACCTGAAGTCACTGAATTGTAAATTGTGTTTCTTTCTTCTTCAAATCAAAATCAAATCAAATCAAAGTTTATTTATCTAATGCACAACAATACAGCGTGCAGCAGTAGTTGCTGGCAATGAAATGTCTTTTCTGCGAGCTCACAAAAATCACAAAAATAATAAAATTAAGGTTACATAATAAGAGATAATAATGTAATAGAAATTGAATAAAACTCAATATGAATAGAGCTGCTATGTGTCCATGGTGTATGCAATATATTATGTCCAAATAGTGCAGTATGCTAAATACAGTGAAAACTGTATGTCCATGTAGCCATTACAGGTGATTTGCTAAAGGAGCTGCATGTTGGCTGTTTAGCAGTCTTATTGTCTGGAGGTAGAAGATGTTCCGTAATCTGTTGGACTTAGACCGAATGCTTCGGTACCTGGCCTTCTTAAGACATCTAGCTGAGTAGACATCCTGGATGTTTGGTAGCTCACAGCCGGTAATGAGCTGCGCTGACTTCACCACCCTCTGCAGTACTTTCCCCAATACTAACTGCATGATGAAGATAGAAGGGGAACACAACCAGATTGTACTGTAGATTCTGTAGGAGTCATTGTTAAGAAAAGAAAAGTCACAAAAAAGGAGCGGGTATTTAGCCGTCTGGCTTCTATGATAGTTAAGAGCTAATTGATCCAAGAATCTATCCAGACAGTTTTTGAAAGAATCCAGGCTATCAGCCTTGAGTAATGAAGTGCTACTCAATTTTAAATGCACTTTCACAGTTTCCACTCTTCCTGGGATGGGTTCAGACACTAGGGAGAGTCGAGGGCAGCAGCCCTCTGTGCTGTTCAATGCTGCCACCTTCTGCAGGGACCGAGTATACACACTTCTCTCTATCCCATTCGAAGGGAGGTGACTCAACCAGTCAATTACAGGAACAAACTGCTTCCCGTTTCTCACATCATCCTTACTGAAAGTGATGAAATCCACATTCAGCTGCTCGGGCAAGACAAGGGGGGCAATGCAAATGAATCTCTGTGTGAAAGATCTGCAGGGCAAGACGAGGTGACACTTAACTGCAGCATACTTTTCATTAAGCAAAAGCCACTCTAGTTCTAGACATTAAGGGGAGACAAAGGGCTGTGATTTAGGGAGACAGAATGTGTTTTTGTAACGGGACAGTTTTGTCACGCCCAGTACACCTAGAGGGCACTCTACTTCTCTCCTGTTCCTAGTTCCCTGTGATTATTCATGTCTTTCTGGTGTGTCTTGTTGTGTAGCCTATTTACTTCCTGCTTCTGCTCTGCTACTTGCTCAGCATTGATGTTCAGTTGCCCTGAGACCTGCCTAGCACCAGGTCACTCCTGTCCTTGGCCTGAGGGCATAGGTTTCTATACGGCTTCTCCTGAACAGCTGAGCCCGGGCTAACCCCCGTCTTGCCGCTACGCATAGGGTCTTTTTGTCGCTCTCCTGCCATTCCACGGTTCGTCCTTTCGGACATACGTGACAAGTTTGAGAGCAGTGACACTTCCTCCTGGTTCTAGTGCTGCAGTTTTCCTAGATATCTTAAAGTCCTTAGGGGCCTAAAATCTGGAGTGTATTGATGATTAATACCAATTCACACCAACCACCAGTCAGAGGTGTGTAGTCCAATAGGCCTTGTAGTTCACTTACTATGAACATTGCCAAAGGAACTGGGGGAAAGACATGAATTAATACAGGTACAATGGATATATGTATCAGCTGGGACACCAAGCTCAGTGGGACAGACAACTGCAGACACAACTGATACTTGCTCAGCTGGACTCGGGTGCAAGAGCTCAGGTGGAATGGGATGAACAAGCAAGGAGGATCACGGACTGGGCCCAACCTTCTGCTCTGAAGAACGGAAGATGTGGTACGGGCAGCGTTCTGCCAGGAACGTGGGGGGCCGGAGGCTCCCCATCCTACGTTACAGACAGCTGGCGTTTGGAGAGGCTGGTTGAAGCCACAAGCAGTGAGGGTCCCTAACACCTCGCTAGCAGGTCAAAGAGTGCCTTGCACTGAGAAATCCACTCCAGAAACCGCTCAGCAAAAGATAACAGGGGATCATATATGTGCAACAGATGCCTTCAATCACACTTGGATACAGAGAGCATGGCAGAGTTTTGTGATTTTTACATCTGGAATCATTACACCTTCACTGTGTGGGACAGGAGGGTCAGAAGGTTTCTGGTTGTCTTTCCATCCAAGCCCTTAATTGCCTAATTGAACTCATTATTTGCTGAGTGGTCATGTTTCCTTTCCTTGATCTTCACAAACTGGAGAAATAGAGAGACCTACTGTATAAAGCCTGCTGGACTGTAGCCCTTGAGGACACTTGATAAGCCTAATGGATTTCCCAAGATTCCCCTTCGGCCTTTGACCCCAAACTTAGGGAATTCTGGGTATCAGGATCCTTTAACGCCCGCACTTCCCTTAGTCCCAGAAATATTCATGGATACATGGGCCCATCCCTGATAAAAAAGATATAAAAATCACCAGTTTAAAACTAATTGTGACCCACCCCTCAAAAAGTTAAACACCACGGTTTATTCAAGCAACATGAGGGAGATTGCACAATTTCATTCTAAAGAGCAATAGACTAGCAGAACCCGTAGAACCACAAGAAACTCTTTAGCTGAGCAAGTAGCATCAATTTTAGTTAGCCTCATTAAGAGACTGTGCTGCTGAGTGACTTAGCAGTGGCCAGGTACACCTTTAAGGGAGGTCAGAGCAGCCCAGAACCTCACCTGACCAGGGTCATCAACACAGTGCACAGACACACTAAAATACACAGATATACATACACGAGCACATTAATGGATATACACACACACACACTCAAGCCTTAAATGGTCAATATTCTTCGGATTACGATTCATTAAAAGCTCCCCAGGTGATGTTTGGAATATCCTTAAATTTCGAATAATTACCACTTCAGAGAATAACCAGGAGCTAGACACCAGAATTCTTAGCATTAAAAAGGCATTTGAGTCCATAGAGAATAAGTACTAAACACATGTATTATATATAATTTCTCTAACTATGTACAGAATCACTGAGTGTAGACATGAAAAAAAAAATTCCCCTTCTTGCAGGGAGAGTCTGAACAGCTCCCAAAGTCAGCCATTGCCAGTGGCTAAGACATTACACCGAGCGACACAGGGCACCCACACTCTATGGGGGATCCCTACTCCCCCAGTGTAGGAGAGCCGTCAGGAGCAATTAAGGCTGACGGGCTAATCGAGCTGTGGAAGGGTCACGCCGTGGAAAAGCTAGAGAGCTCTGTGTGGACCAGCGTGCCAGCCCTCAGCAAATAAGAGTGATGGAGTCTCTGGGCCTCAATCACACAGCTCGCATCGCCCCTGGGCGAGCAATTAGCCCGGCCTAGGGTCCACTCTGCCTACCGGAAGCCCTGCAAGAGAGAGACACTTCTCCAGCTGCACCCTCTGCTCAGGCAGCACATCGTAATCTAATTCAGGGTTAGTACGGGCTGCTCCATTTCAAATTACCACCGCCAGCAGGAGCAAGCACAGCTCACAGCGAGCCCTTGCCCACACGCAGCACCTGATAACAGACTGACCCACGGACCGCAGCGCAATAAAGAGGATGAAGTATCTCATTATCTCAGACTGCATCGGGACGGAGAAAACCAGCACCTGTAACTGTGGTGGAGAAGCACCTGAACACCAATTTTGGCGCACAGATTGGAAATGTGGTTCAGTATCACACACTTTTTCTCCTTCAGAAATGTAAGGTGCTATCACTGAAGCGCTTTCACTGGATAACGAGTAACGCTAGCCTTTTCTTATTTAAGTCAGGACTTTTCTCTCTCGGCCTGCTAGGTTTCATACACTATGGTGACATACAGTCCATCAGCAATGTACAAGGTTTCGCATTATGTTTTCCCCAACTCGTTAATTAAATTAAATGAGCTAGCTGAGAAGATCTTAATTAGAAGGTCTAAACTGTGCGTGTGCTGACTTGTCACTCTTGTCAGACCTGGAAGGGTCTTTGTAAGGCCTCCAGAGAAGCAGTTACTGTATGTGTCCCAGTAGGAGAAGAGTTTCACATGAAGGCTGAAATTCCTGGAACAGGATCAGGAACGTGTCCCACTCTCCAGGTATGGCTCCCAAAGCCAGTGCAATTAGAATGTAAGAGGGGACATCAGCCACAAATAGCACTGCCTCTCTAAAGAAGTTTAAAATTAATGTGATGGGACCCTTCATTTGAAAGAATGACATTAGTTCTTTTAGTTTAAGACACAGTACTTGCTTGTCAATGATGTCTTCTCCGAGTTATTAATACGTGCGAGCAGTATGAAAAAGCAATAAAGATTCTGGGTCAATTAATTTAGCTCAGACTGGGGGAAACATTACCTCTATCTGATGCTCCATAGTTACCATAACTAAGTATCTCCTTCAACAGATACTGGCAATCCCTACCCCTCTTCACATCAAAGGCTTTATTTTAGGTCACATGTCTAAGGGCTATCGCCCCTTCCTCTTTAGCCTGCCCCATAACCTACACCCACACATTTCTGGTAAAAAGAATTACAGGACACGAAGGACAACATAAAGAATTTCACTATTTACAAGCTGATGCTCATTTTAAAATCCATCCGTTTTCTAACCACTTTCTCAAATACAGGGTCACAGAGGAGCCAGAGCCAATCCTGGCAAGCAACAGGCCCAAGGCAGGATATACCCTGGACAGAATGCCAGTCCATCACAGGGCACACACAGCAGGGCCAATCTTTCCAGGAGCTAATTATCCTACCAGTATGTCTTTGGACTGTGGCAGGAGACAGGAGCAGCCGGAGGAAACTCAAAGCCTTCCACTGATCCAAACTCTCCATATCAAAAGCTCTGTTTACTGTATATCCATTATTGCTGTTAGTTGTTAACAAGTTGAGCAGAATTTTCCTAAATCCTTACAGATTGTCCTCAAGATTCCAGTCATGTTTGGTTCTTATTATCATACCCCATAACCTTCAAGAACTGGGCGGTGTGGTGACACAGTTATTACCATTGGTGCTTTGCAGCAATGGGACCCTGGGTTCCATTCCTGGGGTGCAATCTGAGTGGAGTTTGTATGATCTCCCCATGCGGGTTCCCTACAGCTGATTCCAGTTTCCTCCCACAGTCCAAAAAACATACAGGCAGGTTAATTTGCTTCTGGGAAAATTAGTCCGAGGTGTGAATATGTGCATGGCTGTGAGTCTACCCTGTGATGGGCTAGCGTCCCATCCAGGGTGTACCCTGCCTTGTGCCCACTGCTTGCTGGGATAGGCTCTGGATCCCCGGCGACCCAGAATTAGAAGAAGCGTTTAGAAAATGGATAGATGGATAACTTTCAAGAAGGGCTAAAATCTCTTCATATCACTAGGAATTCTGTCTCCTCCTTCCATTGTAGAGCCTGAAGTCAATCTCTTGGATTGACTTTGTCAGCACAATTGGGAATTTTGAACAGTTGAGTGAAACCCCCCTCCTCAGTCCCCTTTGCTTGTAACCAACAGATTTGAAAAGAAGATTTCAAGTGCACGGGGAAACTAATTAATTTGGGCATTCAGCGATGCAAGGCTAAGAAAGCAGGGCGTCAGTGACCTGAAACCTCAACCATCCTTCATCCAGACTGCTTCCTGTGGGACGTCCCAGCTCGGCGGCACCGCTGACTGAACCGCGCGACCCGCCCGATGTGGTTCTGCGTGCGGACGAGACCGCGGGAGTCCAGGCCGCGGCTGGCGGCGCTCGGTGGAGCTGGAGACGGCTCCGGCTCACTGCCTTCGGGCTGGCCCAGCTCCTGCATCAGGAATGATTAATGGCCGCCAGGCGTCAGGACTGGATTTTAAACGGGACTCATTAGATCCAAATCCCTGAGCGTCGCAGGGAATGGTTGCGTCTCCTGCAAAGAGAAGCTGCAGTTGCCCTGGCTCTGTGTATTAACCCTGACAGACAAATCTCGCCCTCCTGCAGTGCTCACATTACAAAGCTGTGTACAACTGGTGAATGGTAGCGGGACTTGAGGCGGCCTCTATCCTGTCAGATCACAAAGCATGACAAGAACACGTGTTCTGACATGAAATATGTTTAGACATCCCTGTGGAGTACTCCTCAGGATTCTAAAACACAATCAGACCTTTCATTTACAGGATTGCACGATTCCTTTTTCTCAGTGCATCCAAATGCGTCTTGTATTTGTCATCAGCAGTGATTTTCAGTGCCCTGTTGGCAAAAACTCTGCAACGACACCTTTCACTTATTCCTCATTCTCCATGAGTGTGAGGCAACAGTTAACACAGCTGCAGAAAGAGTTCACATCTTTAAAGACTGGATGAGGAAAATGCAAAGAAACATATTCCTCCACTACAAAAGGAATAAAGACACATCTGAATCAGGCTTTTTTTTTTCCTTTAAAGGAAACACTAAGATTAGAATAAAATTCATGGAACAGGAAGTCTTATTGTCCTGGTCTTTGGCAGGGAGAGAACAGTGTCTCTCTCTATGGGACAGTGTCCTGTCTCCAGCAGGGACAGAACAGTTTCTCTCTCTATGGGACAGTGTCCTGTCTCCAGCAGGGAGAGAACAGTGTCTCTCTCTATGGGACAGTGTCCTGTCTCCAGCAGGGACAGAACAGTTTCTCTCTCTATGGGACAGTGTCCTGTCTCCAGCAGGGAGAGAACAGTGTCTCTCTCTATGGGACAGTGTCCTGTCTCCAGCAGGGACAGAACAGTTTCTCTCTCTATGGGACAGTGTCCTGTCTCCAGCAGGGAGAGAACAGTTTCTCTCTCTATGAGACAGTGTCCTGGTCTCCAGCAGAAAATGGACAGTTTCTCACTGTATGACACTGTGCCCTTCTCTGTGGTGCAGGCAATATTCTCAGCGTTTAACACAGCTACAGAAATGCACTAGTAATTAAAGCCAAAGTTATTTTTTAAAACACAAGAACACACAAATTGTCTTTACCAAAAGCACCTTAAAGATACAATTGTTTAGATAGCCAAGCATGTATTTTTCCTGAAGCAATCCATTTAAAATACCTTCAAGAATCCCACAGCAGTTACTCACCTTTTAAACCCACAACCTTTCAACTGCAAACCTAGAAGCCTAATCAGGTTCTGTTACAGACCAAGGGAACTGCATTCATCCATCCATTTTCCTCCACTTCAGGGTTGAGGGGGAACCACAGACTATCCCAGCAAGCAGTGCAGGGCCCACAGGCACATACAGTAATACAGTATCCAATTAACGTACCAGTAAGTCTTTGGACTGTGGGAGGAAGCCATAGCACCCAGTGGAAACCCAAGTAAAAATATGGAAAACATACAAACTCCACACAGACAGCACCCCAGATCTGGAAGTGAATCCAGGGCTATGAGGCAGTACTGCTAACCACTGAACCACCATGCTGCCCCACAGAGGGAACTGATTTTTTCAAAATATTCTTAACTGAGAAGACACCATGGGCTCACAAAGATCAATGGACAGAAGCACACTACACAATAAAACACATCTGAAATAGCAAGAAACACACCAGACACAAACACTTCTCGACTGGTTCCGACACCAGATTGTCTGGTTTTCTATGCGATTAAAGTACTAGTGCTGGCGATTAAAAGTACTCAAATTTTTAAATAACTCAAAAGGGCAGCTTTTTCCAAAGTGAAAGCCTTTTTCATGAAACTGCGCCACATTAAGCAAATTACTTTAATAAACCAGCTCTTGAATTAAGCCAATGAGAAGCAGACCAGCAGGAATGAGGAAGAGGGCTGGACGGAGGCATTAACATCAGCTGAATAATGAGGCTCAACGATAGCACAAGTGAAGGGTCAGTCGCAGTAATGAACAGCAAACTGTAACTAATGGTGAAAAGCACAGCCCCAGGTTAGCAGTCACAGGCAATGGAATCAGGAGTGTGTGTCTGTCACTTTCAAAGATCAGGTGTCAAATGGATAAAAAAGTAAACCATACAAGAAAACAGAAGGTTATTGGTATAAGACAAAGGTAATACAGGAAAAATACAGTCTGCTTTGAGATAATAAAAATCAGATGATTTAAATGGATGGGTTTTTCTCCTTTTACCAAACAAGCACTGACATGGGGGTCAGTTTAGAGCAGGTGGGAACACTGTAGACTATAGTTGGTAGCATATCAGTGGTGCTAGGAAAAGGGGCAGTACAGAGGGAGCATTTGAAAACCTTTATAGACCCACAAAGGGTTTAAACAAGGTCTATTTTACCTCTCTTTTACCACATGTCCTGCACTCACCAGAGATCACACAAATCAACACAATATATGTGCCGCATACAGACTTTCCTTATGAGCTGTTTTGTCTGAAATTGTGCACATCCAGAAAGGGGAATAATTTATAGGGACCTGGCGTTAGAAAAAATATCAAGATGTAATTTAAATTAAATACACAAGAATACTTCCAAGGGAGCTACATTAATTATGGATTATTTGCAGTTTCACTACAGGAACTGGTCAATGATATGTTCAGTGATGTAGCCCCTAGTCTGCCCAGTACAAAGTATCCAAGTTTTAGCTTGTAGTACCACCTCCTGGACAACTTGCAGAACACCAGCTTCTGAAAGGCTGGGTGACAGGAGCAGAATTACTTGTCTTTGTGCAGCAGCTGAAGACCTTGGGTCAGTCAAAAATACGTGCGACTTTTAACAAAAATAAGCAGCATAACAGAGTTGTATGCTTTTACTTCATTGTCCTCAGTGTTTCTCTATTTTTTGTCTCTTAAAAGGTAAGTACATCTATAAAATTTAATCATGGAATGACCTCCTAAATGTAGGAGATGCCCCCATGGTATCAGTGTTTAAAGTCAGGCCAAATTGACTTCATTTCCCTGCTCTCCTCCCGACTGATAGCTGATGTGTGGTGAGCGTTCTGGCTATGACACTATGGCTGCCATCGCATCATCAAGGTGGATGCTGCACATTGGTGGTGGTGGAGGGGAGTCCCCATTACCTGTAAAGCGGTTTCAGTGGAGTGTCCAAGAAAACGCTATATAAGTGTAAGCATTTATTATTATTATCATAAGACCTTTTTCTTTAGTCTTTGTTTTCTTTAGCCTTTATTTTAATAGGGCTTCCAACATTCAGAGGATGTTATACAGTATAATGTTATCCACCTTATAATGTGATCTTCCACACATTTCCTCATCTTTTTATTTTCCCACTTTCTGGGATCAGACACTGACCATACGGGTCTCGACGGCCCGTGACATCAGAACCCAGAACACTTGGGCCCAAGGTGGCCGATCCAGGAAAACCTCAGCTACAGGGCTAATTACTCCAGTTATTTCAACAGAAGTATAAGACAAAAGAGTAAAGAAAGGAAAGGGCTGTCTCCCCTTTTCAGCATGGAATTAACCAATGTATTTGATCCATAACTCATCAGCCTGTAAAGACTAGGAACACATGGGTTTTGGGTGATTTAAAAACTTAAAAAGGTTTGGTTAAGCCCTGAATAACAAACTCAGGTCCTTGAGATCTATGGTGTGTAAGTGCTTTCAATTCATTTCTCTTACTGAAAAATCATCTGCATAAGTGATCAAAACTCATTTATCACCAGTGTTTCGAAACTGAGGAGTCAAGGGTGGCCCTTTAATGCTGTCAGACAGTGGCTCTGCACTTGTTTATCCACTGGAAATGCTGAGCTAAAACTTGCCAGACCACACTTATGAACAAATCCTGCCAAGACTAATCCTGTGACACCCAACAAAGTCTTTAAAATGCTGGTTAACAGTTTTGCACACCAAGTAACCCCCTTTTCAAAAAAAAAAACTTGGCCTGTGAATTTTCCCTTAATTCTTCCCTGAGAAAATGGTGCTTGACTCTCGAAAATACTAAGCAGGCCCGAAGGCAGATCAGGTAATGGGATTCGGCTTAGCGTACACTTCTGAAATGAAACCCCCTCATCAGGAACAACCTGGTAATTAACACCATTAACATAATTAATCCCAAACAGAACTGTTGGGCTCCTGCCTCTGGCCACTATTCCTCAATTGACTAGTTCATTAACCGGTTCAATAACCCATCTTCCACAATCTTTTCTGCTTCCAGGAAACACTGGTCCCACCTCACTCAAGGATGACACTAGGACTCCAATCACTCCATGTCAGGGAGAATTTCATGAAAGCAGCAGAGAAGGGTGGTGCAGGTGTTGTTTGACAAAAGGACCTGTATATTACTGAAGCTTTAAAACGAACTCTTCTGGTTCTCTGCCACAGGAGCCAATCGCTGTCTAAAACAAGCAGGTTGTATTGACAATCTCTCTTCTCGTTAACAATAAGGAATTACTTCCTGAAGCTAACTGTTGTTGTCGGAAACCCACAGGATATATGATTGCATTCTCACAAAATCCACAGCCCTCATGCCAGGAGAGATAATTGCATTTTCATCTGTGTGAAACTCTGGCCGGAGTAACCAGTAGTACAGGTTCTGAATTCTGTGGCATTTTAAATTTTTACTTTAGCAGAACTGCTGTGCAATACAGTGGTTTTATTAGGGGTGTACTTTGTTTTAGGTGGTAGTGCGCTAGGTGATAAGTGAACAAGATGTGTATTTGGTCCATTACCTTCCCCCTTTATATTGATCTAGACTGGGGAAAAGTCAGCAAACTAGTCACATTTGTAGACAAAGCGAAGAGGATTAGCCTGTCCAAACACCTGGCAGAAGCTTAAATGCAGACAAGTGCAGAGTATTACATCCAGGCTGCAAAAACTCTAGATAAATATTGACTTTGATGTAGGCGTACAGTATGTTGACATTTATATCTAAACAGTGAGGGGAAGCAAGGCAAAAGGCCAATAGTGTTAGATATGTACTTAAACATGTAGACTTTAAAATACGGAGTGGTACAGTATGTTAAAATGATGTATTACACTGAGCAATCCCCTAAAAGACTGTGTACAATTTGCGCTACATTACAAAAAGTTATCACCGCTCTGGTGTTCTTTACCAACCTGACTAAAAACGTTAGTTTTCAGCTTAAGTAGAGAAGAAGATGAAGGGATATGATTCAAGTAACAGAAGTCTCCAAAGGCACTCAAAGTCCAACCAAAAGTGATGCTTGGCTTGTTTCACAATATGAGACTATCTGGATTTTCTTTGACATAAAGATGACGATTGTACAGGTGATAACTCAAAGAGTTCCCTTTCACTTAATGTACCGTTACCTCCAAAAAACTTTGAGGTCTGGTCAAAAATATGACAATTCTGCTGTTAAACTGGCTCAGTTAAACTCTTCTTTACCACTTGGACTGGCAACTGAGCTACCAAGCAACCTGCCTGTTCAGAACCTGTGATGAACCTCAGTCCAGCTTCTTTTGCTTGATCTTCTCAATGTACCACGGAGCTTGCGGAGTTTCACAGGCCTGTGTTCCAGTCCAATACACCTCAACTGCCTCTCCCTCCCGGCTGATCCCTTTTGCTCAAGGACACCACTCCATCCCCAACATGGGCACTCCTATTACACCAGCAACCGGTTTTATAGCTTGTTAATCTCCTGTTAGAGCCCTATCTCAAATGGACTCCATTTGGAACAGAACAAGTAAAGATTTACTCCATGCTGAAAACAGAAGAAAGGAAATGCAACGTTACGGCTGTAGAGCCTTCTTCAGATGTGAGCTACCACCCAAAGAAGGCTCCACAGCCGAAACGTTATGTTTCCTTTCTTCTCTTTTCAGCATGGAATAAACCTTTTACTTGTTCCTTTGCAGCCCACACATGCTGACGTACAGTAGCTACTTATTTGAATACTCCATTTGGAATATATTCTTGGAAACCATGCAGAACTGTACCTGTACATCAAAGCATTCAGAGCTGAGGTGTTTCAAATTGAACACCTGTTTCTAGCTCTTTTCGGGCTCAATGACACACATTAGGCCTGTGTTAACATCCGTTCTTACAATATAACAAACGTGGAAATTGTTACTCGGCCTGTCAATTAGGTGTGTAATGCCAATAAATAGTTTTATTAAAAAATCATGTGGAAACTAAAGAAGGCTAATACTTTTATATCCAAAAAAATGAATCACAACAGTGAGTCAATGTTTAAAAGTTGTGACTGCTTAAATTCATAAAAATGGTACTAACTGTGGCATGGCATTTCATTTGAAAGTGCCTTGGGTGGTTTGAATGACCATTTCTTAGCTCAGGGCCTGTAAGAAACCCAGATACCTTTGGCCCAGAGGCAGCAAGACTTGGGAGGGAAGCAGAATTCAGAAGCTGCACTGCTGAGCCTTCTGCTGTCAGAAATAAAACGAGAAGTTGCCTGCATTTCCGAGAGCTTTCTTCACTGGTTTCAACATCGGCGTTGTCAATGCAAAGGCTTCAGAAAACGGAAAGGACTGGTGGCTGGCTTCTCTCAGAAAACAGGACTCTTCCGATAAAGACAGACATCAGCTCAGAACAGGAACTGATAAGACCTAGAAATGGACGTGTTGTGTTTTATTTCAAGAAAAGGCTGGATGAGATCCTGGTATCAATTAACTACTAACCCCCAAACAGGCTGAATTTCCTTCTTTCATTTGCAACTTTCTCATGTTGGTAAAGTGTACAGAGGAGTTCCAGCTCATTTAAAAACTGGCATTATCTTAACTGAGAAAGAAACTTCTTCCATGTTGAGAACACACAACCCATCAGCATTTCGAAAAAATCAATGGTTCCCGTGATTCTACAGAGCTACTGTAGGATACCATGGAGGCATAATGGGCAGATATGAGTGCGGGCATTATGCCAGTCAGGCCTTTCACAGGGCTGCCAGGGCCTTGATTCAGCCAGTACATTGGCAAGAGGCTTGTATTGCCCTCAATCACCCCCAGAGACACCTAGAACACCAACAAAAAGTTCTAGAGCCACACACATCCTAGAAACATGCAAAACCCACGCAGCTCTAGAAACACACCCTTTTCATGCATACTGTACATCAAAAAATTAAAGGATAATAACAGATGGGCTACTCACTGTTTACAAGATACTAGATAATGAATCCATCAGCCTAATTCATTATTAAGCAATTAATCTGTTGACTGAAAATCAAATACCTTGGAAAAACATCCACTGTGTAATAACAAAAATGAATTGTTTTTGAACGGGAGCTTTTAACTGAAGTACTGGAGAAATAACAATGACAAGTCTATCTTACACAGCTGCACCTTGTCACCATCACCACAAAACTAGATACAGTATACGAACTGAACTCAAACATCTCCCTTCTTCTCATTCATCTCAAGCATCCCTCCTCCACCCCATCTCCCCCACGGTTGCCCCCTGGTTCACTCAGGCGAATGGGGTTCTGGCCTCCTCGTCCTGTGGCCAGAAGGCTGTCCATTAACCAAGTGGGTTGAGCCCAATTTTCTCACCAAGATTTCCAAGCATTCAGTCCTTGGAAGTTGTTGTCCCTAGTGAAATATAGTTGGTCATTCCAAACCATTTCACACACAGGTGATGCCCCACTTTACTATTGAAAATCTCCACCTAACTGGCAGTTTACTTTTCTTCATTTTATGCGCCTGTTTAATGTTAAACTCTCACACTTATTATAATCTGAAATTATGTGCAGTGGTAAAACTGTTTAATATAAATACCGAGGTATTCAGTTTGTGTGGTCGGATGTATGTTTGCGAGCATTTTAACAGTCAACGCTGATCCTACAAAGGCAGATGGTGTATTAGCTAGCATGTCCTCTTTTACCGCACTGCACCTTTGGTGTTTATGCCTCTTCAATTTGAATAAAATGCAAATAAAACTACATTTTGTGTATATCTAGTTTCACAAAAATAAACATACAATGTACATAAACAAACAAATATGCACATAATCGTTTCTTCTACACGTCCAGTATGTTTATATGGTCTATTGCAACTTAAAACTTGTTGATTTTTCCCAGCACTTTCACAATACTTAAATGGAGTACGTTTAATGAAAGTCCTAATTTGTTTAAGTCGGTGACGGTGTGATAGACGAAGATACCCGACTCCGGTTTTTGGACACCGAGAAAAAACAAAACGAATGCTAACACCTACTGTAATTCCAGGAAAATAAAACATATAAAGAAACACATTGAACTTACAGACTCCAAATTTATTCATGCAGTGGTTTTCTCGGTAGCAGGTACAGATAGGATAGAAAGCAGCAGTCTTATTCACAAAACCGTCTTAGTAAAGTTCCAACGGTGTAGCGCTTTTTTCAATCTAAGCGAAACTCAACCAATCTACCCGATTTAAATATGAAACAATGATTTTGACGATGCCAAGTTTCAGTCAAAGATTACAAGCTATTTTGAATCTGAGCTCAGTAGCAGACTGCTTTTTAAGCAGAGCGTTAAAGTTAACTCAAGCGTGGTCAGGTCTAAAGTGTCCATTAATTTAAAACGCATCTCAGTAGTTATTAGGAGTTGAAATCAGTTTTTTAGGTCTGTTTCTCAGCGAGCGAACGTAGTGAAAACGTGAATTTGATGTAGACTCGAAGTTGTGAAATATCCGAAGCTATTTATCCTCACTTCAAACACATCATTTGCACTGCAAAGACACTCTTGACACCTCTTTACTGTAAGTGGGAAATCAATCAGATCAGTCATTGAAGAGCACAATTGTTATTAAAAATGTCAGTGTTTTGTACGGCCTTTATCTTGGAACCAAGGTTACAGTACCTTCTCCAGAACCCTTCGTGACTTTCCTTCTGTGGTGTAATATTTTTTCGCATATCAAGCGCAACGCTAATTTGGTGAACCTGGGAACACACACTATAGGGTAGAGTGCGACCTGGCGATATTGCTGTAATTTTCAGTTTCTTGGAATAATGCCATGTGGTAAAACTCGTGCAGGCTGGTGTGATGCAGTAGACACATTTCCACGTAACTGCAGCAGAGAGTTACAAGAAAGCGAAATTAGGTTAAGCGAGGAAATTAAGATTACTTGGCACATAACCCCCTTTGAATTTAAGATCTGTTGTTTATTTTCCTATGCATCGGATTGATGGGTAGCAACAGCCATCGAAGTTATCGGCCGTCATGTGCCTTACTCTGCTGGCCGCGTCACGATAAACAAAGTTCTGCTATTTTATGACTGTGTTATTTCGTGCAGGTATTTTATTTTTATGTAACTTCGTAAGAAGCGCATGGCTGACCTAAATCCACCTGAAGAGATGCCTCTGGGTATTTTAAAACGGCTGTTTATCAAATAGTAATCACATATCAAAACAAGATCTGTAGAACTGACAAATGCTTCAGTATTCATCCAACCTTTTGATAACTTTCTGCTAATTATTCGCGGCTTTGATTTCCATTTCAAATAGCTGTATTTTGATTATAGACTCTTGAGAGCTACTGCACACTAGGCATTTTCAGTCTTTTTTAACCAGACGTGACGCGTCTCTCACCGTGCCATCTCTTGGCTCTGTCTTTTTGAGTCTTCTCAGGGTGCTCTACTGTGGTTTTGCGTTGAAATTCAAAGAAATAACACCTTATCATCTTCGAAACCGTTTGAAAAGCCCACAGGAAAAGTGATCATAATGACAGTTAAAGGAACAAAGGTTAATTCCCCACTAAAAAAGTAGAAAGGATGAACAACATTTTGACTGTAGAGTCTTCTGGTGTGAAAAGCCTAAGAAAGAAGGTTCAGCAGCAGAAACTTTGTGTGTCGTCTTCTGGTGTAAGAGTGATTACCATGACTTCCGTGATTGTCCTTCAATCAGCACTGGATCACCTGTACATTGCTGCAGAGAAGCCCACCTACAGTACATCTCTTATTTTCTCTTTGTGGTTACAGGGGTCGTTGCTATGAGACAGGAGGTTAAAACAGCCTGAGAAACCGCCATTGAGCCTGTCTCACGATAGTGGTTTATGTGATGTCTGTAAATGCCCAGTACTATGTCTTTACTGTAAACTGTTATTTAATAGTTTCTGCTTTGACAGCACTGTAATTCATCGGTCATGCCAATAAAGCTCTTTGAATCTGAATATTAAAAAAAATCCCCAATTCCAAGTCCGTAAATCACTTTGACCAAATATACAAAAATGATATAACAAAGGATTGGACCTTTTGGTGTTTAACTTCTATTCACGCTTTAATTCAAGCCATTGTAGATGATAAAATGGTGAAAGATGTCAAATGTATTCACACAAAAAGATTTAAAAAACATTCTGTGCCTTTTAGCATAAAATCTATTCTAAGCATTCTAGCCAAAGATAGAAAATTCTGAAAAGCAACTAAAAATGATACATGCATTTACTGTAGTGTTAGTGGCCTCAAAAATATTAACGTGATTGAAATGCAGTGTATAGCTACTAGGTAACATAGGACAATTACAAATTTGAACACGTATGAGATTCATTTTTCAAAAATAGTTAAAAAATGCTGAATTTTGTTACGGGAACATACAAGTATATTCTAGCTGATTTTCACACTCATGAAAGAGTGTTTTCCTTAAACCTGAACAGGCTGAATATGTATAATTAGTGCTTGACTTTATCAATAAAGACTTTACCAGACTTTATCAGTTTCTGTCTGCAGATGCAGAAGGACCAAGCCTCCTGTTGAGGAAGAATTTAATGCCATTGCTATCCAGCACTCAAGGAGAGTGACATTACCTTTTATCACAGGCTCAGTGTGGGATCCAGTGAGCCCTGTTGTAACTGCACTATAAACATATCAGGTGACAGCAGCACTACCTCAGAAGTATCAGAAATGTGACACTGATCATTTGTTTGTGCAGGATTGCATATTTGTCATATTTGTCGCAGGCATTAAATTGGACCAGGAATCTGCAAAGACACCTGCCTGATCACATTGGTAAATAGTATCATCACATTCAGACCATTTTGTAACAAATAAGCCAGCATGTGTGAACCTACTTTAAGGCTTTAATTAAGAAGGGGAAGTTGTCTAAAACCACAGTATATCAGTTAAGCAATGAAATCATACACCATTATCGCTGGAATCCTATAAGAATATTTTGATAACTCTTAATATAATACTAATTATACTACTAATAATATACTACTCATCAAAAGAGCTTAATTCTTTTGGCTTGGAATTCCAATGCTTTTAAATAACCTGTTTTCAGTTTAAAAGAGTTAGAGTGGTGACAGACAACTTGACAACAGAGAACAAAGATGTCTAAATGACGACATGGATCAGTGGAACTGCACAAGACAGATCTTTTCGACACAATCTGTAAATTGTTTTTGTAACAACACCGCTGTATGCTGTACTGTTCGTGCATTGATAAATAAACCTTGATTGATTGACTGATGCAACGCCGTCAGTTACCAAAGGGTTGTATCATGTCTGCGTCACTTCACCTCCTATGAGACCATTCACATTTAAAGTTTACTTACCTGTTTCATATTGCTGATGCATCATTGTCCATCATCCCACAGTAGATGCTGTACAAAGAAAACCACATTATTAATACTCTCCTCCGTGTTGTTATTAGATTGCTCTTATTCCTAATTATATTGAATATTTTGTTGCCGTGCTTTTCCTGTCGCCTGTTGCTGTGGATCCACAATGATTCTTATAATAATAATTAAGAATTGCTTACACTTACTGTATATAGCACTTTTCTGGACACTCCACTCAAAGCGCTTTACAGGTAATGGGGACTCCCCTCCACCACCACCAATGTGCAGCATCCACTTGGATGATGCGACGGCAGCCATAGTGCGCCAGAACGCTCACCACACATCAGCTATCAGTGGGGAGGAGAGCAGAGTAATGAAGCCAATTCATAGATGGGGATTATTAGGAGGCCATGACTGGTAAGGGCCAATTTGAAATTTGGCCAGGACGCCAGCTGTGGCTTGTGGCTGAGCTTGTTGTTCTGTCTGTGCCTCTCCTGTTCCTCAGGTTACAAACCCTGACACACCTCTGTCCCTCAGAGGGGCTGTGATTCCCTGTCGCTCATGTTGGAGCTGCCAGTCTTTGTTAAGTTTTGGTTGCAAGTGAAGGATATTCGATCAGCATGGTAGAACACTAACACTTGGGCCAATTTTCCCAGAAGACAATTAAAATACCAGTATGTCTTTGAACTGCAGGAGGAAACCGAAGCACCCATAGGACACCCACACAAACACAAGACGTACAAACTCCACACAGATAGCACCCTAGGTTCAGAATTGAGCCCAGGGCCCCAGCGCTTTGAGGCAACAATGCTAAATTCGGCGTCACTGTGTCATCCAGAATTGAGGCATCTTCAATACAAATGGAAATATCCACCACCACTAGGGCAATTAAACACAAAACACACAATCTAATTAACCATTAGCTTTTACAGAATATAAACCTCTACAAGAAAAAAAATATGGATATAAAATTGTACCGGACGTCATAGTATTCCGTCCCTGGATCATTAGTTTATTATATTAAATGCGAATCAAAACAAGTTGTTACAAGAAGCCGTCAAGTGCCGTTTGGATCAGAAGCCGGTCGTAGTATTTGGAATGAAAGCAGTGCAGATATTTCTTCATATTTCTGACAAGCTGTTCTTCCATTCACACACTTCGAGTAAATTCCTCAGATAACGATCAAAGATGACTGCATTAGACAAACAGGATCTGTGGCTTATTTGCACTGTGTAGCACTTTCAGAGTAATGTTTCCTTAGCTGCGAATCAGACAAATAAAACTATGGAGTCTTACTGACTTCTCAAGAGCAAGAGAACACTTTATTAAATGCAGTAGTTATATAGTTGAAAAGTTAAATGTATATGGAGATTTTTTATGACGTTAGGCTATATATTATCCTCTTGGCCAGGAAAAGCAAAAAAAACAACTACTCCATTATAATGCCGAGTTCTGTATATTTACAGTAAACATATTTAGAGTAGAGAAGCCTTTTATTAAATTTATTGCATTTTCTACTTGAATGTGAAAACACAGTTTTATGACGATTAGTCTTTAAGTCAAATGCATGGAGGTTATCAGCCACAATGTGGACCTGAGGTACCGAACTAAAAGTCCTAAAGGCCCAGAAATCAGCAGGTTTTCTACAGTATCTCTACATCATTAGTCATAATGCTGTGGATAAGGGAGGAGCTGGTTTGGTTCAACTTTACTGGAACATTTAGTTTACCTTCTCCCAGTAATGGGCTTGTTATGACATAGCAACCTTGTAGAATATGCTTCTCTGTGCACGCCAGGACTGGGAGGTGTGCAAGACTGTGAAAGATTGTCACCCCCTCAAGTCATACTCAGCAGTATTACTACAAATACTGTATCCAAGGGAACAGCCAAGGATAGTGAAGTTCAACCCTTTGGCCTCACTGTACATACTTTACAGAGGAACAAGTAAAGGTTAATTCCATGCTGAAAAGAGAAAAAAGAAACAACGTTTCAGCTGTGGAGTCTTCTTCAGGTGTGACACGAGGTGTGAAACATTGGGTTTCTTTTCTTCTCTTTTCAGCATAGAATAAACCTTTACTTGTTCCTTTGCAGCCTACACATGCTGACGCAGCTCCCTACTAGAAATACTTTACAGAGTACTGGTTCTTGTGCCAGTTCACATTGCCCTGCTCAGTGGGCTGGAGATGGAAGATTCTCACTAAAATCAGCAAAATGTAAAGACCATACTCCAGTTCAGACATGTTGCTGTAACCTTACGTAAGACTCGAAACTGAAATTCTGGCACACTGCATTATGATCATAAATAAAAATCACTAAGTGTTCTGTTCTGACTCCTACAAACAAAGCAATTATAGCAGAGAACAGACCTTTTGAGGACACCTGTCAAAAGGAAGCTTAAATGCTTTGTTTTGATCTCGGAACATGGAAAGTCTGTCACCTTACAGCAAAGTGCATGGGGGAAATGCTTCAGAAGCTGACGCTTTTGTTCTTTGACTTCATATAAACTAAAACCATATGTGGAGCTGGGGCCTTGTTTTCAATTTTGGCTCTGGGGCGCTATCTGTGTGGAGTTTGTATGTTCTCCTGTGTTCTCATGGATTTCCTCTAGGTGCTCCAGTTGCCTCCCACAATCCAAATGATTGATTCATTGGCTTCTGAAACAATTGGTCCTGGTGTGAGCTTGTGTGTGTCTGTGTCGTTGTGTGCCCCAGGATGGGTTGCTGTCTTGTGCGGGGTGTACCCTGCCTTGCTTACCAGGATCGGCTCCAGCTCCCCTGTGACCCTAAATTGGAATAAGTGGTTAGTACATGGATAGATGGTTCTTATGGCAAAGGCCTCAATGTGTGTGTGCATGACATGTCTCCTGGTGGCAAGCAGCACTTGTCTGCCTGGAATTCTTATTTTTTGTTTTTAAACGGGGTGAGTAAGCTACAGTTCTGACTTTACTGTCTCGTCAGGTGGCAAACTGGAGGGACTTCCCCCTCACACCTACACTTGCACTCACTGTGCTCACTGTCAATCACAGTTTAAGGCTGCTTACAGCTCACCAGGACCCGTTATTCATAAATTCTCTAGAATTCAAATAAAGTTCCATCCACCACCCCCTGCTTCCTCCCACCTGAACCAAAGCTGCACTTCAAATTAACACACAGCACGCCCTTGGGCAGCACAGTGGTGAGCATGGGTGCCTTGTAGTGTTGGCACCCTGTGTTCCAATTCTGATAGGGTGCTATCTGCATGGAGCTTGTATGTTCTCTGTGTTTCTGTGGGTTTTCCCTGGGTGCTCCGGTTTCCTCCCACAGTCCAAAGACTTGGTCAAACTTGGTAGGTTAATTGGCTTCTGGGAAAAGTGTGTGCGTGTCTTTGGACTGGCGTCCCATCCAGTGTGCCTCGCGCCTTGTGCTTGCCAGGATAGACTCCGGCTCCGCCTCAGCTCTGTAATGGATACAGCGGTGAGAAAATGGATGGATGGACACAGCACACCTTTACAAACACACCTTGGCTGGGAGCTGCATTGAACGACCTGACTCTGGTTCATTTCTGACTTGAGTGCATTCTGAATTTACATATGCCTGTGATATTGAAAAAAAACCTGAAAGGCAGGGATAACCGCATCAAGATATAACCTATAACATTACAGTACCTTATTGAAATAATGAAATAATCATAATATAATAAACTATATTCAATAACGCACCTTTAAAACTGGCTTCTCAAAGCTCTTTACAGAAAACAAAAATTCTCAAAAAAATCAGTGACTCTCTGACATCCTTAGGGATAGAAGTCCAGAGCTGTAATGCATGTTAGGCAAACCTATGTAACTTGCTGAACTGGGGCTCCCCAGGATCAGGGTTAGAGAGCCCTAATTCACGGTGACCTTTTACACTAACTGGACTGGGGCTCTTCAGGATCAGGTTTGGAGGTTCCTGCTATAACTGAGGAATATCATAAACTGATCATATTCCACAAAAAAGAATTGTTATAAACTTTTTAATTTATAGCAATTCAAAATCTGTGTAGCGACCAGCGACCTCCCATATTAACTCTCACCAGTCTTTATTTATTTGCCTATTTCTTTACACAGCTCCTCTAGTAAAGAATGTCTTTCTGTGACCGTCCTACCTTGAGGCCATCTTACCAGAGTGGACACACTTGGAAAACTCTTCCTAGTGACTACAAAATCTACTTTACATTCAAACTGTGCTTTAAGTCAAGCCAAACCCCTCTCATTTCTCTCTTCCTCACCAAAAGCGTCTCATGACTTTTTGCCAAGCTTTCACAAGAAGAGCCAGCTTTGCTTAGGGAGCCAAAGCTTTGATGCTTTAACATTTTTTAGCAAGGCAAGGTAGCCTAAGGACTGATATCTCTCTTACTCGATTTGTACTGTAAAGCTGTCTATAGGAACACATGGTAAGGTGCTTTTTTCTCATGTGCCTTTATCCCACTTTTTCGAAATGCCTCTGCGATCACTGCAGGAAACTGTCACGGTGACAGTGAGTCAGTAATGGCTGGGTCAGGGGAAAACCACAGCCTTCTCCCTCCACAACAGGCAAAGCAGCTCAGTCACCACAGCACCACACAGACACCTGCATCCGCATTCAGCAGCTCTGCAGTGTCAGCTACACAGAAATTTGCTTCATCTGGAACGACGAAGATGGAAAAGAGCAAGGCACATTGGCCAGAAAATGCCCGCTCTTTCCACACAAAATTAGTAAAACTCACTTTCAGGCAGAAGCTCTTCCGATCATCCTATCTGATTAATCTGAAAACTTTCCACACAGCGTTTTCACTTTCAGTTTGCATCTCACAGATCTTTGCAACACTCAAAAAAAATCTTTCCTTTTTCAGCTGACTCTGCATTACTTTCAGAAACCCGGACTCAAACCAAACACACTGTTCACATTTCACTCGTTTTATTTTAACAATGAGAGAAATGTTGACTGTACGTGATATTCACCTGCGTTTGTGAGTGCTTGCTTTCAAGGTTAGTAAGGGCGGCAGACGAAGTCCAATGAGTAGGCAGATGAAGCTTTCAATTAAAAAAATAACTCTTTATTGAAATGTTAATAAATACAAAACAGAAATCTTTTAATGAGTGGGTTCCAGCACCTGGTTTCAGTATCGGTTCTATAAGGTGTCTCCTTTAACTGGTCTGCAAATGCACAACCGACCCACTAAACTAGGACAGTAAAACTCTAAACCCGATTTTGCGACTGAAATGAAAATGCAGAACATTGCAGAAACTGAAAGCAGTCTCCCAGAAGAAAGGGTCCTTCCACAACCTCCACACAGCAGAACCGTGGAATTTCCACAAGCTGGGTCACACGCACGGGCACGTGCTTTTATTGCTTTTCAGAGGCCAAAAACAGTGAGAAAATCACATCACGGCTCTTTCAAGGAAAACAATGTATTCACTGAATAGAACTTCGGCAGTTTTGATCTCTAAAATACCGCAATGACAGCTTAATCCTGTCTCTGGGCTGTTCTACAAAGTTCTACTGCAGGAATTCCCAATCCCGGGTCTTGATGACCACACACCTGCTAGTTTTCTGCAAGATGTACAGTAAAACCAAAATATCTGTTGTGATTGTATACAAACCCAACAGGCCTGGGTGACTATAATCCTGGTCAGAGGAGACCTTAGTAACTTTCAAAGAGAGGGGGACTGTTGGGGCTCGTTTACCAAGCAAGCCAGCTCAAAACAAATAATTTATATCTCCCCAGGTCAGATCCAGACCAATACACCCTTAAATCTGACTTGGTGGTTTTCATTTACAGAAACTTGTCTTGTGGAAAGAAGTACTGCATGACTCTATTATATTTAGCCCGTGAAAATCCCCACACAGTGCAGTCGGGTGTTTTCCCATTTGAGGATTTCTTTAATTATTCCTTATTTCTTTTAATGGGTGGCAGATCCTCACCCCTTCATCCATTTTTTCACTTTTTGTAAGTTGGGTTTTGTTACAAAATAAAGAAATTGTTTAAAAAATACTTGCATCTCCATCAACAAGCTTTGACCAGGTGTCAAGTGAACTCTCCAGATCTGAGGTGTGATGAAAAGACCCAACTTTATTACATCCAGCTGATAAATTATTTTCTACAGGAAGAAAAGGTTCACCCCTTTGCCCTCTGATACTCTTATTTGTCCTTGAACAAAACACGTTTTATTTCCAAGTTCACTCCCGTTTCACAAAGTGTAATGTACAAAACTGTTTCTTGCACGTGATCCTGTTGCGCGAGCAGTTAACAGTCCCAATGCAAAGGTAAGATACAGACTTTCTACATCAATCTGCACCATCCACGCAAGATACAGCATAATGCGAATAGATTTTTCAATATTTCTTAAAGTTTTCAATAATTTAAATTAATAATCCCCCTCTTTTCCAATGAAAAAAACACAGAAAAATTCCACATCCAATTATAATGTAAAGTTCAAATAAAATCGATAAAATATTATTTCTGTTTCAGTAAGTCAAGTAGGAAATTCTCACCTGGAAACAGAAACACCCCAAACCTAAGAGCACTTAGGGAGAAGATTTACAGGCTATTCAGTTTATCAGTTCATCCCATTCTGTTTAAAATACAAATCTGGAAGGACAATCCAGATCTTGTGCTGATGGGGTTTTCAGTTTGGTGGTATCCGCAGTATAGCCATCGTCTATAGGACCGCATAACGAGTCAGAACAGTCAAAGAGTGCCGTCTCCTGGGACCCATCCCATGATGCCTTTTGCCTTTGTGCAAACCTGCAGAGGTGTGTGAGTGTCCATGTCTACTGAGGCCCTTGGGTCAGTCTGTGTGGGCGTCCTGGCACTTTTTAGCTGTCAGTCCTAATGGAGGGGTGGGCGCAGTAGAGGAAAGAGGGTGAGGAGAGGTGAGGTACAGTACCCCTCCCTAACCACTCTGGGTACGCACATACCCTACTCCAAGAGCTCAGACACAGGCTGCCTTACACACCTGCCCCACCCCCCCGCCCCCCCCCACACACACTCTTTAGATAGGGATGGACACGATGGTGGGGAGCTCGCCGATGGGTGGGGGGTTGTACTTCTCCACTCTCATCAGCCGGCGGAGAATGTCGTCACGGTCCTTGGGCCACCAGTAGATGTGGGTGTTCTGCAGCCAGGTGGGGACGTGACACTGGGTGGAGGAAAAGACATCAAGACAATGAGATCCCCCAGTCTGGGCTTCGACAACAACCCGCAAACTCTTAATGAATGCCAAGTGATGCCATTTGGCCAGCAAGTCTGCACGTATGCCCCTATAATCGCCCAAAGGCTACTGCAACGTTATGATACAGCCAGGAGTTAATCCTCTGCAGCCAAGATGTTCACTCCTCATCCTGGGGGTTCATTTCCCTGCAGAATTTATAAGTAACTCAAGCTCCCCCACTTAATGACTTAATGACAACAGATGCAATGAAGTCTACTACTGCCCTCAAGGTAAAAAATGATACAAACTGAAGAATTCCTAGCCTCTGCTGAATTTCCTGAACTACTTCATGTACTATTAATAGATTCTGGACACAAACTTGTCTTTTTATTATGCATTCACTGTGAACTTTTAAGTGAGATTTTTCTCTCACAAGAGAATAAGCATGTTACTTCCCCGCTTCATAGATCTTTTCTGTTTCGAATTCAGACTGATCCTCTGAAATATTTCCAGGCCGTGGATGAACGGCCCAAACAGTTAAAAAGATTGTGTTATACAGATCATGTTTTAAAAACCACTTTTAAAGGTTGTCTTGCGCTTGCCATTAAAAAAAATCATATTCTGTGGCAACTGGGTGAACTTGCTCTGTTTCTCTAAGTCTTTCGTCATTAGACCCTGACAATGCAATAATTATGAATATTTTTTTCCTTGCTAAAATTTAAAAAAATCCATTTGTATTATTATTTCTTGTGGTGTATGTCTTGACTTGCAGTCCTGCCTTTGTATTGCTCTATTTTCACTCTGGGAGTGCTGTTTTCTGTTCAGGATGAATTAATGGGGAATTTGGGAAGTCATATGAATAGCCCATGAACACTTTGTGACTCAAGGGGCATTTCATATAAATACTGCCGATTATGCATCACTTTGTATGTAAACATCTTAAAAATACACTTACTACAAAGTGCTACTATTTTTGCAATGCTAAATAGCCTAACAGCCAGACCATCCTACAAGTGTTTATTCCAACTTGGGTCTTAATGGCTAAAATGTGCTCCATAGTGGCTTTAATCTTTTCCTTCCATCTCTTCGGGTGCTGCTGCCTTAAAGAGACCAGAAAACCTGCTTCAGGGCAATGGGGCATATTGGTGCCGGTTTAGATGAGACACTCCAGTAAGAAAGGGGTTACAGTAATCTAATCAGGAGTCCAGGATCAAGACTGCCCCACACTCTGTTCCACAACAGCTGGTATTCCAAACAATTGTGTTTGTCATACTTTGTGCTCTGGGTTTTTCAGCAAAGGTCCCATGAAATTTTCCTGACAGAAACACGGGACATGTCCTCTTTTTCAACAAAGAAACGACCACGAAAGTCCTTCTGGCTACCGATAATTAACAATTTCATACCAGGACCAAGTGACTCTCCTTGGCCTTACTGTATGTTCACGGTTCTGGGACTGGGAGAGTGGTATTCTGCTTTTAAAGTACAATTATATAGCAGCCAATCCAAATCTAGAGTCCTGACAGGAAAACGTGGGAGTATCATACTCCTCCAAGTGCGCCACCACAGTGTGTGACAGGACAGTTAACACTGACTGCCAGAATCCTGGGGTTTGGTCCACTAATGGCAGAACATCCCCTAGGTAGTCCCTGCCTCTGGACTGAAGACAGCTCAGACCCGGCCCAGAGACACCAGAACCATGAGGCTCAACCCGCATGGTCAACAGGGATCTTCAACTGTTCGGCCGCCTCGTCAGACTCGGCATTGAGTTATTTAAGTGAACAATGGCTTGTACTTTCAATTTTGTTTTCACTGTTGTCTATTGCAAAATGATTGACCTTTGCAACAGTGTTCCTGTGAGGCAATTTTTTTTTGGTGTTCAAAAAGTCCCCGATTAGCTGTCCCCGATTAGCTGTAGCTGAATTCGCCACATGGAACTGGTAAAGTCAGTGAAGGCAAGAAGAAGAAAGCAGTGAAGTCAGTGAAGAAAGCAGAATTACTTCCATCTTGGCTGCCGTGGTTGGGCACCAGTTGAATTTGGCAGTCATTTATGGTGTGGTGTGTTAATTCCTATCTTTGGAAAGAAACGCCATCTCGCTTGGCATGAACTTCCTTGTGACTGGTTGCTAGAACAAGCCTCCAGGTTCATCACGAGATTTATTCTCCTGTGCGGTTATTGCAGGAATTATCAATTCCTGGGGTGCTATTTGTGTGGAGTTTGTATGTTCTTCCCATGTTCACATGAGTTTGCTCAGGGGTGTTCTGGTTTCCTCACAGTAAGCCCCAGTTAAAAGGCATACTGGTGGGTTAATTTCCTTTTGGGGAAAATTGGCCCTGGTGTGAGTGTGTGCATGTCTGTGTGTGTGTGTGCCCTATGACGGACTGGCATCTGGTCTGGAGTGTACCCCGACCGCTGGGATAGGCTCTGGCTTCCCTGCATCCCAGTACTGGATAGCAACCAGAAAATGGATGGATAAACTAAAAACACACAAAAAAAGACTGTAAAAATGGTAAAACCTGTGTGCCAGAACAAGGTATTACACAAATAGGGTTGCTGTTGTTTTCACAAGCCTTATACCTCAAAGGCCATAACCTCATGCTGTTGTGCTTTCAGTGCTGCTCCTACCGGCTCTCTGGGTGAACAGCCGAAAGAGAAGGTAATATATAACTCAGGCATGCAGCCAGTCCTGAAATTACACCCAGCCCAGCACCCACACCGTGTCCCAGGCCTGGAGCACATCTCTCAGGCAAACAACATGCAAAAAAAGAAAAACTGAAGAGAAGCCGCCCATTTTTCCCATCCATAAAACCCTCATTAAATTGAACCCCTTTTCCAATTTGTTTAAGCCTAGAAGGACTCCATGAGATCATTAACCGGGCAGAGTGCCAGGGTGAGAAACCCTCAGTGCATGAGATGTGAGTTGCAAGCAGTTTCTTTGCTCAGTTGCATAGTTTGCAAGCAGGGTAAAGTGCAGTAGTCCTGCGACACTGCAGCAAAATCCTGTGCTAGTTACGCACATGGATGGGAGAAAGGCCCACGTGAAACTGGAGGTATCGGCGTCAGAGTAACTGAAAGCCTTACTGCAAGGCCGAGTTGAGGCTTGTGGGAAGCTCTGAGTGAAGAACTGCTGAGGCAAGTGAAAGAGGGATAAAATTAGGCCAAAGGCAGGACGAGCAACAAGAACAACTTGCACTGGCAAAAGCACAGGTTAAAAAAAACACAAGCAAATGTTTCCTTCCAAATTAACCATGACCTGACTGTGGCCCAGGGCCTAATGTGTATATTTTTTCGGTGTTTACAGGTGAACAGTGACAAACAAACCCTTAAGCGGGGCTTCAAAACTCACCTTTCTTGCCCCCGGAAACAGAATGGGGATGAAGCGAAAATTCTTGCTCCCATTCTGGATGAACTCATTCTGCAACTGTAGGAAGATGAGAAAGAGAAAAGCTGCCTATTTGCAAAACAGTTCAACCATCCAAATTCCCTACAAATCTCAGCTTTCCCAGTCAGTACAACAACCAAGAAAGAGCAGTTACCCTGCAGCTGTTATATTTGACCTTGGACATAATCTTTGAATATTGTAGTATCATATACTGAGCAGCAAAATACATTTCTGCATATATTTATGCATTTACGTTTTAAGAAAAATAAAGTATGCAGATTTTGGAAATTGATTAAATGCTTCTGGCCTCATTTTGATTAACTGATCATTCAAGATTGGCTGCTGCAGAAACTAAATTATCACGAGTCAATCAAACAGTTGCCTGCGTACAGGTGAATGAGGTGCACTGACTTGTTGAATATCGAACCAGGAAACATCAAACATGAAAAAACACAGAAAGCAACCGACATGCCCCTTTTATCAAGAGACCAACACGTTGGTGACGTTGATAGATTGTAGCAATGCAGCAGGTGGACTCGATAGCAGTGGAGCCTTGTCCTGTTAAGTGATAAACGGCTTTGTGCACAGCACCCTGACAGATGTCAGTGACGTCGGGGCACATGTACATACTCTAAATCTTGCATAGAAACGACCAGTCAACAGGAAAGCTTGTGTGTGAGGGGCTTTTTCATGCCTGTCACAGTCACATGGACAAACATGTGCAATATTAATTCCTCCATCCATTCTTAGGATGAAAAACATGAAGCAGGGTATGGTTAAAAAGTTTGCCAACCACTGCCATAGCTTTATCTGACAGGCTGTCCTTGTGTGCTCACTCTTCGGCACAAAAGGTCGAGGGCTGCGATTGAAACATGGCATAAGACGTAACCAGGCAACCTCAAGCTTGGAAACAAGAGTCTCAACATGGCAAGGGGATTGCCAAAGGTTGCTGTTGGTTGGGCCCCATGACAAAACTCACTTCCCTTTTTCCTTGAGAGTTAAGATCTCAAGTGGTCGCCCTCATTTAACTTCCCCATTCACCTGCTGCTCAGCAGACCTTCAACGCTCTTTGCTTCAAACTTAAAAAAACAGCCACGCTGAAAAACTTCACACATATTTCTCTTCTCCATGGCTTTTACCCTTGCAAAACTGGTACAACTGTTGTAACAGCTAAAATACAAATTTAGTAGCAAATAATTTTTATTGGCTCATGTTATGTGATAAAGCAGAGCATTTTAAATGGAAGAGTTCTGAGAGTTGTCCTATGTTTATTGTTTTATGTTTATTACAATTTCTTGCATTTCACAAACGAAGAGATCTGTGGGTATGGTTTCCAGCATCGACTTTTCTGCCGAGCGAAAGATCTATCAGACTTCAGACAGATTTGAAATATCTAGGTTTCTTCAAAATGGGAACAGATGTTTCTCATCATGACTCACTTTCTGTCAGGTAAGAGAAACTTTTTGAGTTCATGTTAATCTTGATGCGAATTGGCCCAATTGGAAACCCAGGCCTGTGAAGCTCCTGTTTTTACTAGTCAGAAGAGTGAGCCTAGCAAAAAGTAATGTCAACCATGGTCCTGGTCACCATCTCCATGGCAACTGTTCATCTGTTCTGGCAGCTGCCTGGGGTCATGAGCATGATTATTTACCCTGAATGGACAGAACTACCAAGCGAGCTGGAAGTTGAAGGACATTTGCTATGACGGAGATTAGCACATGCTTTAGAAATGTGAAGAAACTTTCCAAAGAGCAGAAAGAGCCAAGGAGGCCTGACAGAGAGGAAGCAGCTGTCAGTTAAAAGCACACACGCCCAAGTCCTTGAAGCCTGGGCCTGTCTTATGACGCAACCACCACCATCTTTGCTGCACTCAAGGCTGACCAAAAAAAAAAAGTGAAATGCTCTTTTTCTACAAGCACTGGTGGAAAATGTTTACTACAGCCATCTTGTTTTCCAGCCTCCAGTCAACACTGTCACAACAGGGAAATGACCTCTTAATCCTCTCTGTCAAGTGAACAAACAGGAGGATTAAAGAAATTCCAAACGTAGTTTTGAAAAATGTAAATAATGAAAACAGAACCCTGAGGTGCCTGACTGAGAGATAACACACCTGCAATAAAACAAATCAGCAAACAAAAACCTGTGCCTTGTAACAGGCCTTGTGACTCTGGTACAGGTCTTCATACAAAAGAAACTGATACAGTATTTACACCACTGGAGCAGAAAGATGTACAATTACAAACAATTACAACTACAATTTATAGGGCTTTTCATCTGAATATTTTAATTTTTTTTTACTTCATCTTACTTTGACACCTGCTAAAAGCATTCTTCTGCAAAAGGTCTGGGATCTTATCCTTCTACAAATTACTGACAATCACCTAGCTGTCTGATTTTCCTTGTTTATCTTAACCCTAACATTAAAGCTGTTTTTAATTTTTAATTTTGAGAAAAGATGGCAGTTATCTAATTTTCCCGAAATTGTTACCAAATGTTAATGTTTTGCTCCTGTTAAAAATGTTCAGATGTAAACATAACATTGAATATAATCTTATTGTATATAATAATGTTTTTGCTAATAAGTCATGTTTTAGATAGTAATATGAGCAAATTCCCTTATATTAAACAGATTATGTTTTATTACGGCCTTTCCTTTGTATTTCAGCAAAAACAGAAACATTAGTTTCAGCCTATACAACACAACACGCCACAATACTTTGCCCTAAATCATCAGTTTATTTACAGCTAACACCCACATCCAAACATGTCTCAGGGCAACCAGTGTGTGACAAATGTGTCTCTGTCCTTGCTAGGATTCAATCGCATCAGCTCAAGGGCAGCTCCAGCTGCAAAGCCACACAGAGCAATGTCTCAGACAGTGGTGAATTCCCCTATGCCAAAGGGCGCACCCTCCACGACTACTTCCACCATCATCATGAGGGAATTCACCTCTGTTCAGGTTCAAAGTGAGGAGATGCCATCGTCTGTAATAGATTAAGTGCCAAATGAGCCCCGTTACAAATGCAACTTACCTGCTTGTGGATGTAAACCGTGTTCAAAGTGTTTTCGTCATTTTCCATACTAATGTGAGAATGCGTGACTGTCTCGTAATACTTGGGGCTGATGACTATGATGATCAAGTAGTCTTTCTGCAATAAGGGAAAAGATCAAATATGGATACTAAATGACTGCAGGGTGAAAAAAACACACAGGGTTAGTGAAGGAACCTATGCCTGTAAAGATTTAACAATTAGGTCCTCAAGAACTGTTTTACTGTTTTGTGCATTTGCAACTGGCCTGAGTTTCTCGAGTGGTCTTTCGAGTGGAGGTGTAACTCATGTATTCTATGCATGAGTTAGCAACATGAATGGGAACAGGGGTTTTGGTTAACTGCCTAAGGGTGACCTAACTGCCAACTTTAAGACCTTGTTTACACCTTATATGGCAAGACACTGCTACTGAGCAATCATACAGTAAATGTATGTTTTTGTATGAAAGTCTTGCTCATCTTCAAGAATAAAAACCTGTTGCTTGTCTTAGGAAAGTGTGTGAGAGACGAGGTCAACCTGTTAACTTCGCCTGTTCTCCTTTCTTTAGTGCAAGAAAGAAATCGCCAGCTTGATTTACCAGAGTCATGTGGTTTACTGAGAAAAGGGGCTAACATTAGTTAAGCGTGACCTTATTACTTGTTTCCATCTTCCCTCTAGGCTTCACCATCGGTATTTGGGGATCACCCGATAATGAGATAACAACTGGCCTATCAGCAAACAAGGCCTATATGTCTTAGCCCACATCTATGCACAGCAGCAACCTTCTGCTCTTTGGGTTGTAGCACGAAGGCTGTGCAAACACTACCAAAGTGAAATGTGCCCATCAAACACAACTCCCACGACTCTTCAAACAAAAGAAACAGCAGCGCGCTGCCGGCGGCCCGCACCTCGCTGATATACTTCTCCATGAAATCGATTTTGCTGATGCTTTTGAACTGCTGCTCGAACACGTCAATCTGAAAAACAAAAACGAACAAAAACGATTGGTATGCTGAGGAGGACGCAGAAGAGAAGTGCGTAGGAGAGGTGAATCAGGTGAATCAGTGCTGTACAGATTTCTGAGTTTGAGAACTGCCCTCAGGCTGCTGTGTGGCCTGAAATATAATCACTTTGATCCCTGCATCAGGATAAAACTTTACCAGTGTCTGAGACAACATCATTCCTATCTGTGACTCTTCATCATGAAATGAATCGTAATGAATCGTAAGAGCTGTTTAGTGAAAAATGAGGGCTAGTTGAGGAGAGCAAGTTGTAAAATAAGCAAGCTGAGAAGAGGCTCTGTGTGCTGAAGTTCTTGAGAAACACTATGCTTGAAATCAGGTATTTTTCATGCTCAGGACTGCAGATAAAGGCCTAAACAAGCAAGCAGATCAATTAAGTCATGAATTGGCACTGGTGATATAGAGCCCAGATGGAATGTGAACCAGCAGAGACAGTGGCATCAAGACGGCTCATGTCACCAGGAAGCTGTGGTTTCCGGTCTTAAAAAGACGCATCGATATGGCCCAGTTGTGTCTTCCCAGTGCTATTTAAGGATCAGAACCCAGAAGCAGTGGCGACGTTGAGGAGTCGATGAGCAACACAATAGAAGAAGGTTCTCAGAAAATAAAAACCTCAGCGACTTTCGCAAACCCTTCAACAACGGCTTCCCTTCCGCAGTCACCGCTGAAAGCCACCGACCACACTGTGAACAAGAGGTGACAAGAGCAGGGCAGGCCGACTTACGCGCGTGTCAAATCCATTGCGCCGCAGCAAGGCCACAAACTGGATGATCTCGTGAACGTGCTTGTCGCTGTCGGCTTCATACGTGACAAACACCTTGCCTGCAAGAGACAAGGGAGTAACCTCAGCCCGGCGCAGGGATGTTAGGTGTTAGGGCAGATGTTAGTCCCACCTCCTTCCAGTCAGGGCAGCGTTCACCTTTTATCTCCGAACTGAACACCAGCTGTCCACAGCTCTTGATCTTATTTGAGCTGAACATTGCTGCATTAGCTGTCATTACAAAAGGCCTTTTTATTCATGAAGATAAAACCATTACTTGATAAGGGACTATTACTCTGAAACACCTCTTAAATACTGTATACGGTAGCTAGGAGCATGACAAGCACATGAAAACTAATATATGTGCCAGCTAAGATATGTGCCATCACAGCATGTACAGGCTGTTGCTGCTCCAACGTTGATTTTTAACAATATCCACCATTGTATATAGGTCAGCAAATACACTGTTTCTTTTAGAATAAGATGAACACAAAACAAAGAGCTCCAAACCCCCCAGATAAGCAAGCCTGTTTCTGTGATTATTTCACTGACCTAAA
Organism: Atractosteus spatula; assembly: GCF_055471065.1. NCBI lineage: Eukaryota > Metazoa > Chordata > Actinopteri > Semionotiformes > Lepisosteidae > Atractosteus > Atractosteus spatula. The sequence continues at coordinate 47,659,131 of NC_142709.1, read as the reverse complement.
TATTGATCCAACAGGTTAATAAATACAAACTCAAATCCTCTTTTTCATTTCCCCAAATCCTGTCCTGTCACATGAGGCCCTGATGTATATCATTACAACCCAAGGCAGGCCTCTGCATGGAAATGAAAGGGTATTTTAGGCAGGTCGCTTCTCCATTGCATACACACAGAGATAAACTCTTGAAGACATTGAACTTGGAAGTGAAATGCAGGAGACTTTTGAGTGCATTGTCACAACAACTAGAAACAACCCTGAGGCAATTAACCATCTTTTCCCTCTTCAGCTGGGTCATTCTGACTATATACTCACGCTGTTCCAGGGGCAGGGGGGAGCTACTCGTTACACTTCTCTTCCGTGGGTCTGTGGGGGTGTAAGCGCTAAAATCACAAAGGGAAATCAAGTGAGTTGAAACATCTACAGCATGTTAGGTGCACTGTTACAGGAGAACCAAAATGCACTGTACTATCCATCCAAGCATTTATCCATCCAGCCCAGGGTCATATGGGGGGAGCCGGAGCCTATCCCAGCAAGCAACAGGCTCAAGGCAGGAAACACCCTGGAGAGGCCACCAGTCCCTGAATTGGAAGAAGCTGTTCCAAAATGGATGGATGGATCAACACCAATGATTAAACCTCAGATGTCTTGTCTTCCGAAACAGTAGCAGATGTCAAAGAGGAGCCCAGCATGCTCGCATACCTCTGCGTGGAGTTGGTACCAGGTCGGGTGCAGCCAGCAAGACCTGTCGAGGGGGGAGAAGGAAGGCGAGAGAGAAGATGAGTGCCACATAGCTGGGTGGGTGCACAGTGCGCATTACACGCAAGGTTCACTGCACCCCTCTGAAAAGAAACAAAATGATTGGCTAAGCTCCTCCAGCAGGGGTTGATATAAGACGGTCAGGGATCATTTAGATTTTCAGGCAAAGCCTGTAGACTCTTGCAACCTGCCAAGAGCCTACAGGCTTGAGTGATGTCAGGGCCCCTGAGGGCCAGTGTATCTGCAGGGTTTCTAAGTCTCTTTAAAGCAGCCGCACCAACTGGCTCTTAACCTGGGCCAGCTGAGGAGCCGGGGACCCTTGCTGTAATACATCAAATTGTGAACAACAAAAGTAGTCTTTTCATTATAAAGCTTATATAGAGAAGAAAAAGTGACATTTATAACAAATATCGGATAATAAATTAACTGGATTAGATTGCTTTACGTGATCAATTAGCTACTATAATACTTTATATCGACTATTGCTGTATAGCTTGTCCTGAGTTGTGACAAGTGACAAGCATGTCGTTTTCTCTGCCAAATGATTTTGTATTAAGCACAGACAAACATGTTCCAATTTTAGCGGGGGTTTTGAGGAAATTGTTGACGCTCATAAAACACAGATATGGGAACTCCAGATGGTGCTGAAGACTTCTGCAAAGTGCTGTATATTTTAAAATAAGTGCAGCACTTGAGAAAACGTTTAATCCAATGTTTACATCTTCTATGGCTATTAGAAATTATAAAATGAGGTAATCAGCCTGTGGCATTTTCAACTTTTTGCTACAAAACTGTTCAGTTTATAATCTCAAGCAATCAGATCTGCATTGCATAAATCACACAAGTTCTCTCTCAGACAGCATGTCCCACTTTCTTTCTGTATACTTTAGACGAACAAAGATCTTATATAACTTATATAACTGAGCAACAAAAACTGTGGCAACTACATTCTGTGTTAGTGTTAAAAATATTATTATACCATGTAAGTCCTTACACATATTGTATTTAAATATATCTACATTACATGTTTCTCTTCTCCTTAACGAACTGTAATTTTTATGGTCTCAGAAAAGGTTTGACTGGTGTATAAACTACCCTCCAAAAACAACAAACACACAGAACAAAGAGACAAAGTAGGCATGGACTAACAATGCCCAATTAATACCCTGGCAGTGGTTTTTGGCAGTGCTCCCACAGCCACGCATTGTCACCTGAGGACAGCTGTTTGATCAGTGAAGGCGAGGCCCAAAAGCAGCAGCCCCAACTTGTCTTGAAACACAGACACCCAGAGGGTTTTTTTAATGCTGCAACATGCGCAGTGGTTAGCATTGCTGCCTCGCAGCACTGGGGCACTGAGACCAGCTCTACACCCTAGGGTGCAATCTGTGTGGAGTTTGCATGTTCTCCCCCATTGTTCACGTGTGTTTTCTCAGCGTGCTCCAGTTTCCTCCCACAGTCCAAAAACATACTGGTGGGTTAATTGGCTTCTGGGAAAACTGGGGTGAGTGTCTGTGTCTGTGTGTGGCCCTGTGATGGACTGGCGTCCTGTCCAGGGTGTATCCCGCCTTGTGGCTTTTGCTTGCCAGGATAGCCTCCGCCTCCCCAGCAACACAGAAAGCAGTTAGAAAATGGATAGATGAGCTGTGTATAGTAGAGACTGGAGGATCCTATGCCTGTTAGGAGTTACCAATTAGGGCCCTCAAAAACTATTTTGTGCCTTCCCAGCTGGCCTAAGTTTCTTCAAGGTCTTTTCTTTCAAGTGGAGGCATAACTCATGTATCCTACGCTTAACTCTGCAATGTGAAAGGAAACAGGGTTTGAGCTAATTAGGGACTTAACTGCCCAAAGGTGACCTAACTGCCAACTTTCTGACCTTGTTTATACCTTATATGGTAACAAACTGCTACTGACCAAATGTATGTGTTTTATGTGGAAATTTTGCTCATCTTCAAGAACAAAAGCCTGTTAATGTCCTTAGGAAATTGAGTGAGACATGAGGTAACTTCGACAATTAACTTTTTTATTGCAATAAAGAAATCTCCAGCTTGATCTACCAGAGTCATGTGGTTTACTGAGAAAAGGGTTTAACAAGACTCATAATTAAATCATAATTTAAAGAAGAGGGTGGCGGAAGATCTGCCAACTCGTGTTCTATGTACGGATGCTTTAGGAATAATTTTTTCCCCATTTTTACTGCTTTAAGCAAGCCCTAGAAAACAATGTGCCTCTTTCCTTTGTTAAGAATCTAGACTTTGCCTCTTATCCCACGTGTTCCTCCTCAAGTCAAGCCCTGAAATCCAAGACACGTCCTCCCCATCCCCAGTGAGACCAGTCCCTGCCTCTGAATGCACTCACCTGGGGGGTGGCAGGGCAGAGGGTATCCAGCTCGCGGACTATGGTGAGGTGCTGCGGCCATCCCATACCTGTCATTAGGGCACTGCTGACAGCAGCCAGCACCCCCAGGCCAGCAGGGGTACGGGGTCAAGAAAGGGCCGTGCCCAGCCAATGGCGGAGGAACAGAGCGTAGCGACTGGGGTGGCTCCAGGCAGCTGAGGCTGGGGCTGGGGCTGTGCCGGCCTGGGGTAAATGAGTAGGGTGAATGCCCGCTGAGGGGATAGCAGTCTTGCCTGTAGTAGCTGAGGTATTCTCCAGAGGGCGGGCAGGAGGCCAGGCTGTTGGGGTATCCCCCGCCGGAGCAGCACCCACTGCTGGTGAAGCTGGGCTGATACCAGTGTCCCATATGGGGGTCGCCGGCCTGGCTAGGGAAAGGGGTCGGCTGGTCGTACCCAGATGGCAGGCTGTCCTGCTGCTGGCAGGGCCCGAGGCACCGCAGCGCGTCGGCTGTCCTGCACGGGCCCACCTCCGCCATCCCCGTCAGGCTGCTGAGGGGGGAGTGGCTCTGAGGGCTGGCGTAGGGGTCCGAGTGCGTGCTGGGCAGGGAGTCGTCACTCACGGTCTCGTCGTTCTCTTCGGGGCGGTTCGCCAACCCCGGGAGGCCGTGGCCATTCAGGTTAGTCATGTACCTGGGAACAGGGCAGGAAAAAAGCGGCAAGTGAGCCCAGGCGCCGCAGGAACTTGAATTGCGCCCTCTCCCTGTTTTGCGTTTCTCAAGAAGTGCTGCTGGGTAACCTGGCAACGCTAACACACCGTGTCAGAGCAGCAGAAGCGAGGACAGTTTTCTGTATGCAAGTTCTCCTGTGGTGCATTAATTGACTAATTAATACACGGTTTCAGATAATTAATAATTCCTTACACGGGGACTCCCCTCCACCACCACCAATGAATAATGCCACCTGGATGATGCGACGAGAGTCATAGTGCTCCAGAACGCTCACCACACATCAGCTATCAGTGGGGAGGGGAACAGAGTGATGAAGACAATTCATAGATGGGGATGGGGATTATTATTAGTCTTTACATGACTGGTAAAGGCCAATGGGAAATTTGGCCAGGACACCAGGGTAACACCCCTATGCTTTTCAAGACATGCCTTGGAATTTTTATTGACCACATGAGAGTCAGGACTTCGGTTTTATGTCTCATCCGAATGATGTCGCCTTCTTACAGTAAAGTGCCTCTGTCAGTATATTGGGGCATTAGGACCCACACAGGCTGCAGGATGAGCACCCCCTACTGATTCCACTAACACCTCTTCCAGCAGCAACCTTAATTATTCCCAGGAGGTCTCCCATCCAGGTACTGACCAGGCTCACACCTGCTTAGCTTCACTATGTTGCCAGTTATGACCTGCAGGGTGATATACTGTAGCTGACAGTGTTAACAAATGGTGGTAGCTGAGGCTTGTTGGGTTTAGAGTAAGTCTTTATGCATATAGAGTGAAGAGTTTTATAAAATAAAGACTCCTTGCATCTTTGCGGTGCATCGTAATTTTCCATGAGCTCAGGTCTGACGAGCCTCTTGCAGAGAGGTAGGCTTGTCTCAAAACAAAAAGTCCCAAAACCACAGAGGTTTGCCACTAACCCCCACAGTCACCTCTCTTTGCAGAACTGCTTTTCAGGAGCAGAGTTTGGCCACAGTTAGTGCTGCATATTACACAAAGCCAAACATCCACTCAGTGCAACTCAGTCTTTTCTCGAAACACAGACCTGAATGTCTTAATTGCTTGATCTTTCATTTTGGAAACTCAAACTACAGTACACACCTCCTGTTAAAAAAAACTTTAGTCCACACACCAGTCTACATACAGTAGTAGGTTGAGGTTTTCTCAGTATTGTGTCGCCAAAAGCACATCAACAAAACAAAAAGCAGACAAAAAACAAGCAGTTTTAGTTATTTTAAGACAACCTCATCAGTTAACTAGACTATCATACCATACGCTGACACTGTGCATGGCCTGTGCATGATTTATTAATATCGCTTTTTCTTACAGAAGAATAGTAAGAAAATGAGTCACTTTGTGGTTCAAGTATGTAGATTGCTCATTTTTGAAGGATGCATCAGAAAGGAATTGACAGTCACAGAATGTAAATTAAGAATGGATTGGACTAATGCAGAAGAATTAACCATCATGCTTTGATTGATGAGAGGATAATGATGAAGGAACTTCTACCAGGAATACATCTTATACGTAAGTCTCCAGCAATATTTTTCCAAAGCTCAGATCTGACGACACAGCTTAGGTTCTGCTGTTCATGCACAGGGATGTTATTTTGTTTTTTTTTCCCAAATGGGGAAAAAGGAGACTAATGAGATTTAAAAAAAGAAAAAAGGCTAAAAAATAAGCCACCCCTTAGAACCACACCTGCTGAACACCTGTTGTCAGACGGTGTTGGGGGGGAAAGGGGAAAGTATTCAACACAGCCCCGGTAGTCTGACATCATTGAGAACATAAATCTGACCCTTCAGGGTGTGTTAAGAAATCACAAGTTCACAATACAAACCTGAGGAAGTCACAATGTAAGCAAAACATTGTGAAAAAAAATCAATCAACTGACAGGGAGGAAATGAGAACCACTGGATAAGAAATTCAGGATTTTAATGTGAAAAACTAACACAAGCAATGACTTGTCTTTGGCATGTGAAATCTTAACGAAATCTAAATTTGGAGTTTGACACAACATGGTCCTAAATTAAGGGTAGGAATGTTCTTTTGCTTTGTTGTGAAAATAAACAATTTCTTATTTTCGAGATAATTAGCCTTATTCCATTTGGTTTGCTATTTGACACCAGTTTTGCTAAAGAGATACTTTAGTACTTTAGGCACTTCAAGAAAATTCTTGTTTTTCTCACATCAGTTTCCCTTCGGGATCAATAAAGTCTTGTCTTATCTATTTTTCCAGCCCGCAGATCATTTCCTTTATTTGTCACAGGGTGTGTCATGGTAAGAAATTAGGAACCTTTTGAGCCAAGGGCTAAAAATGGACTAGCCCAAATCTACTGAAGGGGTTACAGAGTGCCAGACTGTATCAGATAAACTTTAAGTATGAACACAATCCTCTCCATTTTCTTATCAGGTTCAATACCTCTTGTTTATGGGGGCTGTGACGTGCTCTGGAGCTCAGTGTCATGACACAATGTGCCAAGTCGGAAAAGGGTGTGTTCCGGTTGCTAATAAACTCTTGTCAGAGCTCTGGAAGGATTGTATCATCTCAAATAGGAAAACAATGTGTCAAAATGCACGTTAACCCTTTTTGCCCTTCCACCGATAAAGGGATCTCTCTTCCTACAGACAAAGTACAAAACAAAGGTGAAACCTGCTACTACTGTATCAACGTGTTCAAGTAGGGAGCTGTGTCAGCATGCGTAGGCTGCAAAGGAACAGGTAAAGGTTTATTCCATGCTGAAAGGAAAAGAAGAAGACCTGAAGAAGGCTCCACAGCCGAAAGAGTTGTGTCTCTTTTCTTCTCCTTTCTGCATTGTACAAATCTGTTCATTTACTATCAATTTGGCTATTCTTTTGCTCTAATGATTCTCAGTGCTGGGCGGCAGTGCACTGGTTAGCATTGCTATCTGCAGTGCTGGGGCCCTGGGTTCAATTCTGGACCTGGGGTTGCTGTCTGTGTGGAGTTTGTATGTTCTCCCCAAGCGTGCCCTGTGAGGGACTGGTGTGTGTGTTATACCTGTTGCTTGCTGGGATAGGAGCTTGCTCCCCCGAGACCCTGAATTGGATGAAGTGGTTAGAAAATGGAGGGATCTCAGTGTTAGCAGGATCCTTGTTTTACGTTTTATGATTATGTTTCCTGTGGAGGGGGGTCAGACTGAGTCCCCCCATCACGGCATGCGAACAGGTGTGAGGTGCGAACAATAGTGTCTCAGCTCTAAATATCTGTTATTAATTAAAAGTCGAGCTCCAAACCGCAGAAAACCAAACACATGGCACAGGATATTAACACTGATAAGGTAGTGGAGTAGCTGGTGTTAATACTGTTCTAACACATATTTGTTCATAGGTTTTATGATACATCACACAGCAGCTCTTTCAAACAGCCTGCCACATAACATGACATCTGTGTAACACACTGCTCCATTGACCCTACAGGATTGTAAAGAAAAAAAAAACATAAAAACCACCAGGCACAAAAGAATAGCTTCCCACCCAGGACCCATGAACATTAACCACAGACACAATAATCACACAGTGTTTCTCTTTAATTAATATCTAATCCCTACAGAACACACGATTCAGTCCCCCACCCTGTTGTAACATAAACATGAGTAAAATTAGTTCACTGAGGGCCTCCCAAGTGGCTCTGTTGCAAACAGGCTATTGAGCTCTTCGATCCTGGAGTTTCGTGTTTGAGCCTGCTTTATGCCACTAGCTGGCCGCACAGTTATCTTCATGCTGGCAAGGGTAGGGTGGTACTAGCTCATCAGGTCTCTCTCCGCTCTCAGTGACACAGGACCCACTTAGGCCTCTTGGGTACTATTAATGAATGACGCACTTCTCCTCCAATCAGCACTCAACCTCCAACATGGGGCGGTGACGCCTGTGATGTGTTAAAAGATGATTGGTTCAAAGGTGTTGCTCTGCCAGAGATCAGAAAACTGCTTACTGTTCCTAAATGCGCACCAAACTGTCCAGATAAAGACAGATAAAAAGATCATGCACATAAAAATAGTGTTCGAGCATTTATCTCCTTATAGCTTGGCTTTAAGTGTCTGAATTCAGGGAGGCCTTAAGAGCAAACAGATCCTGTATCTGCTCAATGCAAAAGCACAGCTGTGAAAATAGGAGCCAAATGGAACTTTCACCATCATACTAAATTTATACTTTTATTAATAACAATGAACACGCAAAGTTCCACATTAAACTAATTTAAGTATTATTAAATTATTATTATTATTATTATTATTATTATTATTATTATTAAGTATTAATTTACTTCGGACTTTAAGTACAACTCAAAGTCATGCCACTTGCAGAAGTTCTCAGATGACTCTGCAATTGTGGGATGTATCAAGGGTGGGCAGGAGGAGGAGTACAGAGGACTGGTCAGCAGCTTTGTGGAGTGGTGTGGGGTGAACCACTTGGAACTGAATGTTACAAAGACAAAGGAACTGGTGGTAGATTTCAGGAAGAAAAAGGTCAAACCTACTCCTGTCTACATCCATGGGAGTGGCGTGGAGATGGTGGACTCGTACAAGTACCTGGGAGTGCACATCGACGATAGACTGGAATGGTCTAAGAACATCGAGGCCATGTATAAGAAGGGACAGAGCCGACTCTACTTCTTGAGGAGGCTCAGGTCCTTCAATGTGTGTAGTAAGATGCTACACATGTTCTATCAGTCGGTGGTAGCGAGTGCCATTTTCTGCGCTGTGGTGTGCTGGGGCTCTGGGATTAGAGCAGTAGATTCCAAAAGGCTGAACAAGCTCATCAGGAGAGCAAGCTCTGTCATTGGGTCTGACCTGGACTCCTTGGAGGTAGTGGCTGAGAGGAGAATGATGTCCAAACTAGAGGCCATCATGGACAACTTCTCCCATCCCCTCTATGACAGGCTTGCAGGAATGAAGAGCACGTTCAGCAATAGACTGATTCATCCACGGTGCGACAGGGAGCGCTACAGGAGGTCATTCTTGCCGTCTGCCATAAGACTGTACAACGCATCCACCTTGCGTCTTGGCAGAGGCAACATCGACAGTGACCTGTTTCTGGACTAAACGCATCTACACATCTACTGCTACATCTGTTCTCTTTCTTTTTCTTTTTCTTTTTCCCGTTTACAACCACTTTTTGTGCAATATATGCCAGGGACCTGTGCAATACATTTATATTTATATCTATAGTTACATCTATATTTATATTCATATGTGTGATACGATTTTCTGTGTACTGTTCTGTTCTAGTTTGTTCTTGTGTGTCGGACTGTGAGTAACTCTTGTATTGTATTGTATGTATTGTACTATTATTATATAATTCGTTACACTGTAGCTGTGTTGTGTGTGTTAAGCTGCTGTTGCACTGCAATTTCCCTCACGGGATCAATAAAGTATCTATCTATCTATGTAAATTAATAAATGAAATATAGCAAAGGAGGAATGAACCAGATAGAAAAGGAGAAAGGAACCAGACTGCAAAAGATGGGTACAGTTCAGGAGAATGCCATCATGCCACTGCATTATGTAGAATAGCCAGACTAGCCAGAACCAGTGAAGCACCATCTACAGCTTCATGGGAACGATGAACTGTTTTTCTTCTAGTAGAAAAGATTGCTAAATAGTGGAGCAACATGTCTTACTGTTTAAGAAAGGAGAAGGAGGGAGGACGGGTTAAACTGAAAAGGAAATGTAATTCTAGACCCAAAAACCGACAGATTACAGCAATTTCTCACTAACTTTACCGTCAAGCTCCTCTGTGCGCTCTGCACCCCCACCGTGGCTGACCCGAGACACAGGCCGCACACTGTAGCTCTGTTTCACAAGCGCCTGTGTGTGTGCAACTGATGTTACAGAGCGTTGCGCAACCTAGCGCCGAGCTTCACCCCAAGCTGACAGAGAGAGCACTCTTGCTCTTGTTGGGCAAACAGGATAACACAAACTTACAAACCTGCAGGCCGGAAAATCAGCCAAATCCAAAGTAAACACAGCAGAGACAACTGGGGCAAAATCTACTGTAGGTGTGATTTCACTTTATTTTTTATAAATTTCTCCAAACAGGGTGACAGAAAAGTACACATACTATATTATTATTATTAGTAGTAGTAGTAGTAGTAGTAGTAGTAGTAGTAGTAGTGCCATAAGCCTATTTTAAATATATGGCTTTAAATATATGGCTCCTCCTTTTAAGTCTAATAAAAACCTTTAATTTCTAGATAGTAGGTGTATTTATGAGTATGCATTTATTTGTCCATGATCAGAAAACTGCTTATTTCTGGTAAGAACTGTACTGGAGTCCTATTTTTAAGGCTTTGCACAGTATCTATATACTTAAATTTAACTACTTAACTATAGTTAATAGCATAACTATTATCCACAACTATTTAAGGTGGAGAGAGGTACGTGTTCTTTTACCAGTCAATATTATGAACTATAGTTATGCAATTTGTTTTGGTAAAGATTCCAAACACCCTGAAACATGGTCTGTCAATATGTCCACCTTATTCTATACTAAATCACATTAAATCAATTTAAATTAGATATGTCAGCTGTCTGACAGCATTATATTTTAGAGTCATCAAACAAAAAACAAACCAGTCCAGACCTGCCTCTAGATCTAGTATTGTTTTTTCTGTACACTGTATGTTTAAACAACACTTAAGTACAATGGGTGGTTTTCTCCACATGCATAAATACTACTTAGTGTCAAAGAAAAGTTTTGTGTTCACTAAAGAGCACCTGGACAAATCCTCAAAACTACTGGAGGAAGGTTCTTGGGAATGATAAATCAGAACTGGAACTTTTTGGCCACAAAGAGAAAAGGTTTGTGTGTCAAAAGCCAAACTCTACTTTCCAAGAAGAACCTCATCCTAACTGTCAAGCATGCTGGTGGGGGGATCATGGTTTGGGGCTGCTTTTCTGACAGTGATCCTAAAAATACAAACAGATCCATAACAAAATACCTGAAGTAGAAGAAATTTCTCATTTTGGATTGGCAAGTCAAAGTCCGGACCTGAACCCCATTGAAATGTTCTGACAGAACCTGAAGCAAGCTGTTCATGCAAGAAAACCCTCAAATATCATCGACTTGAAATGATTCAGTGAGGTAGAATTGGCCAAAATTAATAAAAGTCAATGCAAGAGACTGATAAACAGTTACGGGACAGTTCTGGTTTAAGTCACTGCTGCTCCAGGAGGTGCCATCAGTTACTGAATCTACGGGCTTTCATATTTATTCACACAAGGATATTTACTGTTGGATCTTTCTGTAAATTAAATAACCCAAAAATCCTTCCAGAATAAAATATACAGGAATAGAGACCAACCTAAGGAATCTGCAAACTTTTTCTGGGCACTGTTTTCCTTAAAATCTCCCACCTTTGGAAATGAGACCTCCAGAGAGTAAAGACAGATTTGCGAGAAGACCGGTGCCGTCTCGGCAACAAAATGGACAAGGGGACTACCTTTCTGCTGTCCTCTGCTGAAGGGAGGGTAACATCATCATGGCCCACTGCACAGAAACCCTCACCGTCACCGTTACTCCCTGGGGACAGTCTGAGGCCTGCAACACACAGAAGGGCAGAACTGGCTGAAATCCATTTTTTCTCTCAGTTTTGGCACATGACACAGTTTAACCCTCTTGCAGTCCCTGCCCTGCACTTTCTCTGAGATGCTTCTGCTGGCACTGTAACGAGATCACGGTTCCGTCAGAGTGTTTACTAACAATAAGCAAAGGGATTTGCAACAGCAGTGGCTCTTGTTTCAGGTTCATGTTTCACACCAAAGGCTGGGTTTCCAGTGGATTCCAGTGTGAGGGATTTCACCATTAAGCAGGTGAAAGGTTAAGCAGTTAAGGTTTTCTTTCCTGGCTTGGAACAACACAGAAAGCAGAGCTCACAACACATCAGAGCAGTTGCTAGTTCTGGATTTCTTCCTCGGGACAGGAACCAAACACAAACCTGGACCTGACCCAAACCATTACACGCCAGAATGGAACCCAGTGCTTTTTGGTAGAAATCTGCAACGATTTCAATTTTTTCTTTGAGAAAATTCCTTTTTTTATGATTCCACAGCCTTTCAAATAGATGGTGCAGTATGATAAGCCCTTTCAAGCCCAAAATGTTTCTTCCAACCACAACATCACTGAGGGTAAGACTATCTGGGAAACAGAATGTACTCAAGAGAGCATAACAAGATAAACCCGACAGCAGGATAAAGAAACAATCAGTATGAGCTGAGTATGAGAAGAGTCGGAGCACAGCTGATACAGAACTGAGAACAGCAAGGTGGTCTGTCAAAAAGTCAAGAGCAGGATTGGAAACATGACGCTCAGCAGTTTCCAAAGAAAGGCTTCAGCCCCTAACACCCACAGAAGGAAGTAAAATATAAAAGCTTCCATTAATTACAGTTAAGTCCCACCAACCTACTTTACAATAGCACCTAGCATAGTGTAGATTGTAATGGACATGGCAGAAGTTTTCAAATGTTTTTTTTGGCATAATTCAACCAGGAACGCAAGTTTTGGGCATAAGGCCCTTCAGCAGAGTTTATAGCTTAGCAACACATCTTTTGTTTTTCTTTTTTTTTTTCCTCGTCTGTGAGCACTCGTTACCTGTGGTAATGGTCTGAGGGTTGTGTGGTGGAGCTTCGGTATTTATTGATGACACCAGAGTAGTTTCAAACTTACTCAAAGCAGGACTGATGAGGTGCATTTGTACTCCTCACTCAGAAAGAAGAATAAACAACAGTAATAAATATCCACTGCTGCCATAGAGTGGTGACACATTAAGGCAAGAAAGGACTTTCAAAATGCAGTCTAATGTGTTCTTAATTTCCTGCCATCATTGTCAGCCAGCCCCACATTCCCTGATCTTGAAGTCTCTTGTTGAGGCATGCAGAAACAGTCTGATGTATCAGTTGCATCCAAACATTTTCTGAGTTTACAGAAGATGATTTACACTGTATTCTGACAGTTTTACTAAGGGCTGTAACCATGTGTTCCTGACCGATCCCAGACACATTTCTCCATGGCATCCCAGTAGAAATCAATACTCGCTCTCATTCTAGCAATCAAACTCGCAGTCGATAGTGGACAAAGAGAATGGAAATCTCTTCAACAAGAAAAGTTGTGAGGTTGATGGTGTTGCTTTTGAGTCTCAGTTAAAAACTGCCACTGTCTCCAAAAAATAAAAACTGGATAGTCTAATCAAAGCCCTTTGGTTGTCTCATGCTTAATACTTGGTGTCATTCTTAACGAGTTAATCCACATTTTCCCCCTCCTTTCCAGCTCATTACTTTACTTTTACTATGGTACGTGACCATCAAGATGATGACTCGAGAGTTCGCCCCTCGCACGGTTTGATTTTTGCATGAGCCAGCGAGAAGGCAGGCTCTTGACCGACCGTATCCGCCTCAACTGTAAAATAGTGGCTAAAATTCCCGAATTCCATGAAAATGAAAAAAACAAATATCTCCCCTACCAAGCCTGTATGACTTTTGGCTAGCTGTGCACCTTAATGTTTTTGCATTGTCTGAAAGAAAAACAAGAACACATTTTATCCTGTTAGTGATTAAACCTTGTGAACATCTAGACAATGTTTATTAAGGAGCACAAAAACAGGAGAGGGGGCTGCCCAATCCAGTGCAAGTCATTTAAGACTAGGCAGTATGGATACGTCTTGCACTTAATTTATTGTTTAAAGGGAAAGTAATACTCAGTCATATTAAGGGAACTCAATCTCTTCAGCCTGGAAAAGAGGATTACAGGGGGAACTGATTTAGGCATTCCCAGTCCTGAATGTCAGTGACCTGGTCAGTACAGATGAGACCTTCTCAAGACCAGTATCAATACACATGGAAGGTGCAAATTAAGACAAGGATTATTCAGAATCCAGGACATGCTTCTGAACACAGAGAACTGTAGGAGTTCATAAACAACTCCTTAGCCATGATGTCAAATCTGACTCCCATGGGACTTTTAACAAGATCCTTGATGGAATCCTTATCAGTCAAACTATCACAATGTGTTTGTGTTTACACAGAAATGAAACAAGCTGATTTCACAAATAAACTCCAGACTGAGAACTCATAAGGTGGAAGGAGTTGGTATTCCTTTTTGCATTTCTGTTGGCAAAAGTAGTTTCCATATTTAAACACAGAGCCCTCAGTCTTTTACAATCGGACTGTACACTGAAGGACAGAGGTTGACTTGTTACCAGTAAGAACTGCTAATATGTTCCACTCACCCACCCATTTCATGTCACTTTTTTGTCTGCTCAATCTGTTTCCACAGACTTTCCCTCGTTCTCGGGGTTTTCTCTCAAGAAGGAATCTGGCTTCTGTGCGTCCACTGTATGTTCCAAATTTAAAGAGCTACATCTAACCTAAAAGTCAGATAACCTGGTTGTGTGAAAAAAGCCCCAGTCAGGCACACTTCCATGTGAGTCATACTGAGCCCATACCAAAGGATGCAGCTCTTGTCAGGAGTCTGACTGGCATAGGTAACATTGTGAAGCCTGGACTGGATCAGACTGCGAGGAACTGGGATTTCAATTGGCTGTAATACAGCTCTATAAGGAACGTGAACACATCATAGTCTAATTCCTTTCACAAAGAGGCAATTAGTCTGTTTCAAATGCCACCAATCAAAAAGTCGGTCTTCATTTCAAATTTCTCTACTTTTACACTTCACTTCAGCTAATCAATAATTGAGGGAATACAGTGATGTGATTTTGCCAACTCCTTTTGTTATGACTCGTAAAAGTTTTAAGTGCCTTTTAAGGTTTTTTTTTAATGAAGGATGTCATGAGCTGTCTCCAAAATTAATTTTGCATAATTCTTTCTGCTGAATCCTGTACAAGTGACACCTGAGAACTGCCTGTGTAAGATGACAAGCACTCTTCTTATGGTGAATGGGTTTCCATAGAAACGTGACCCACACTTTTAAAACTTGTCTGTTTTCCCATGACCCCAGACCAGTAATGTAAAAGTGTTCTACAGTTTCTCCCAGTTGATATTACTGCATTTCAGCAGGGGCTGCCATATTTTCTCCATGACACAGCTCAGTAATCTTTTTAAGAGTGGTGAAAGGAGTCAAATTTGTCAAATGTCAACCTGAATTTACTACACAAAACAAAAACAGAGCAATTTCTAATCCAGGACAGCTTTCGGTCAGAGATGAGACACGCTTTCTGTGAACCAACCTGACGGAACTCATCAGCAAGAATCGCAGATCGAAAATGAAGGCCATGAAAACGACCAGCCAAGAGGAAACAAGGTACTGGAGAAGACACCCACCACCTTTGCCACCGACAAAGCTTTATTTTTGCTCTTTAAAGGTCAGTTTTATAGCAACCCAATACATTTTCCAGTGGAGACAAAATACAGTGACATAATCTGTGACCCAGGCAGAAGGTGAAAGATGAAAAACTATCTGCACAGGAAGCTCACTTTCAAACACCCTCTCTCTTACGCACACACTGGGAGTACATCTGAAACTCTTGTCGTGCAGTGGCTCAGAAGCTGTGGTGTGACTACTAATTTCAATCAGACTCAGTAAAACACAGGACAGACGCCCCAATAAATGCTATGCGCACAGAAAAAATAAATTTGGGTTTAGGTATTGACTTTGATCATAAACTAATAAAATAATTGATTACACATTAAAAGCACTCATTTGCCATCTTCTCTTCATTCACACATTCTGATCTCGCCTACCATTGTTCTCATTGCCTCTCCCTACCTTCTTCCCTCCCTCCTCGTCTCCTTTCTCCAGGCTGTCTGTAACCCCCTGTTTCTTTCTTGCCCCTCAGGGTGGAATGAACCGCCGCCTGAAGCCCTTCAGAGCCCTGGTCAGGAGTCTCTGTTTAGACCAGAGGGATCTCCAGTGCAGGTTCTGGAAGACTAGGTGGGCCTGCTGCTTTTCAAGTCTCTTCAAAACACCACAAATTGAGAACCTTAGATATTCAATCACAGCACGTTGACTGTCAAGGGCGTGGTGATTTCAGAGAAATGAAACGTTTGGCACTGAATATTAAGCGGCTCTAAATTCTACTTTCTAAAACACAACAGCACACAAAAAAACGAACTCCCTTTAAACTGAAAAACCGTGCGGAGTTTTCTCAAAATGTTAGCCACTGTGGCTTTTAAGGGCGGCCCTGTTCTTTTACATTTCTCCATCCATCCTTTTTCTAACTGCTTCTCCCAATTCAGGGTCGCGGGGGAGCCGGAGCCTAACCTGGCAAGCAAAGGGCGCAAGACCGGGTACTTCCTGAATGGGGATGCCAGTTCACAGCAGGACAGACACAGCCACACACTCACTCACACCAGGGTTCATTTTTCCCAGGAGCCAACTAACCTACTGTACCAGTTTGTCTCTGGGGCATTTCCACTGTGAGAGGAAACCGGAGCACCTAGAGGAAACTCACGTGAACATGGGGAGCACATACAGTACAAACTCCACGCAAATAGCACCCCAGGTCCGGAACTGAATGCAGGACCCCAGCACTGTCAGACAGGTCGATGTTGATCCACAAGCTCAGAGTCAGTGGAGGAACCATGCCTGCAAATACAGAAGTGTCACCCCAGCTCCAGAACAGCGCAAGGACAAGAGGAGGACAGTGGCCCATCTAACCCATCGCTCAGGAAGCAGGAACACTGGAGCCGCACAGGCCCACTTACAGACAGAGAGTCTAGGATACACAAAACCAGAGCGCCTACCTAAGACTTGCTGCAAAACAAGAGCAGAACTTCTGCTCAGGTTCGAAAAGGTCTTTCGTATGTCCCATTCCCCTCTTCTTCCTTCTGTTTCTCTGCTCCCTAAAGCTTCTTAGTGAAAGAAGCTTTAAGGAGTAGAGAAACAGAAGGATCTAATAAGCTAAGAAGCATCTTTGTACCAGATGACGAGATTTCCTTCATCATCAGCCACGGACATTTCCAACCTGCCACAGTATTCAGAATAAAGTGGGGGAGGGGGGGGTTTTGCAAAGAAAAAAAAACTATTGTGTACAAAACACCGTTAAACATTTTCCACAGCGCATCAGCAGAAACGTGTTGAAGGCACATGGGTCATTTTCTCAAGGACAACTAAATGAGTGGTCGTGTTGGTGGGATGAAGTGATAGGCATCATTTTACTAGCTTGACATTAAAGGGGATATTCACCCTAAAAAGAAAAAAAAGTTGTAAAATGATTCAAGCAGCCTGGGTTCTACTCTGGTTCTGTAAATGACTCAGGAGAAAAAAAAACCCAAGCCACTGTTTTAAAGGGTAACCAGGCACTAAGCCCTGTTCACTCGTGGTTTTGACTGTAGCTTCCTCTGTGTGCTGACAGGTATCTGTGTAGATGATGAGGCATCAAAAGACAGAAAACCAGAAGCCAATGGAAAATCCCAGTGAATCTGTCCTGTATTGCAGAGTGAGAATCTGACTTATGTTTGTGACCGAGCCAGGTGTTAGAAGTTGATGACCACTGAACGGATTGTACTACAGAGAGAGAAGAAGCTGGGGCACATTGTTTCCAGAGTTAAAGACTGGGCTGCCTGTAGATATGGACAGACACAAAGAAAGCAGCAAACCAGGCTATCCTATTTGATTCCTTTGATGATGTTCTTTGAAGGATCTCAGGTGGGCATGGTTGGGCAACTTGCTCCACACTCCCACAACTACCCTTTGAGTACACAGAAGGGCCTCCCTCTTACTGTACATAACTTTAATGCAATGCCTTTTTTTAAAGGCTATCTGAAAAGCTGTCGTTGGCACTTGTCATTGTCGTTTGCGCTATTGTTATCACAGAAAGCCAGGTGAGATGCAGAAAATACAGAAAACGATTTTCACTTCTTTTCCTGATTATTTTGGTGATCTCTGAAGAGCCGCATGAAGGCAGCACCAGTATGTGAGCACAGCAAATCCTGCCACCAGAGACATTAGTAGAGTTATAGATCCGTTCATCCATTTTCCATCTGCTTTATCCATTACAGGACTGCAGGGGAGCTGGAGCTAGAGCTGGGCGATAATTCGATAACGATAATTATCGTGATATAATTTTCCTCGATATAATTTTAACAAATGTTTGATATATATGTTTATGCTTTGCGCATGATATGCGCATGTGCACAAAATACTGCGTGAGTGCGTGTGCGTGTTGCAGACCGAGCAGCTAACAGATTTGTTTAGTGTTTCTGCTGTTTGGCAAGTGTTTGTTGTGTTCTTAAAATAAAAAGTTGTTTAATTTACCAATTAACTGTCTGGTTTCTTCAACTTTCACTCAGGAGAAAAAATCTGCCTTTAAACTTGTAAGAAATAATGATTTGACATTTATTGTGATAATTATCGATATCGACTGATATGAACATTTTTATCGTGATAATGTTTTTGGCCATATCGCCCAGCCCTAGCTGGAGCCTATCCCAGAAAGCAATGGGCCCAAGGCAGGGTTCACCCTGGACAAGACAGTACATTATAAGGTACACACCAGACACAAACACCCACACACTCATACCAAGGCTGATTTTTCCAGAAGACAGGTACCCTACCAGTATGAACTGTGGGTGGAAACCAGAGCACATGGAGGAAACCTGCATGAACACAGGCAAAACAAACTCCACACAGACAGCATCCCAGGAACGGAACTGAAATCAGGGCCCCAGAGCTGAGAGGCAGTGCTGATAACCACTGCGCCACTGTGCCGCCCAGCTTACAAGACGTCCCAGTGAAATCAAAATCATTCCAGTTTGTAGGCTAAGTGTTTTAACTCAATCAGAAACAGCAAGTGTATTACATGATCTCAGCTATTCCGTCTCTTAAAATCATTTCCAGACATGCGAACGAAAAAAAGAGTCTAGCGACGTTGCAAAAAAACATTCCCTACCCCACAGTGAAACTATCCGTGCTGTCATGTATTTAGGACTATCTAAAATACTTGCTAGCTGAGAGGGAGGAAAAAATTCATGGTTGTTCCTAGCAAAGGCTCACTACTTTCTCTCTGGATTCAAGAGGCATTGTGGTTATTGGAACTGAAAGCCTTACAAAACCTTTCTGTATAAAACACGTTGCATCGGGGTGTAATGACACCAACGCAAGTACATCTGGGACTGAAACTAAAGCAGAAGCAATAATGTACACTCGAGGAATTTTTTTCACCATTGTTTAGCTCCTAATGTACATTTTCTGTCCTAAACAGCAGATTTCTTCATGAATAATGGGTGTGTGAACAGGAATCTCACAGCATTATGCTATTATTCACAGCATTCCCAGTGTACATTAGTGTGTATATTACAAACATCCAGTTTATCTACTCTTTAAATCTACTGTTGACAGACACACAAAATATCTATTCCACAGAGTTATTATACATGCTGTGGCAACACTGTGTTTGTATCCACCATTAATTAGGATTTCATAGATTCTGCTTATGCATTGGTGATCCAATGGTTTACTTTTCTGTTTATAATTGCATTATAATGCCAGCAGAATAAACATATTTTAGCCTCAACTTCTTTCACACTCCACTTGGTAATTAACCCAAATAATACTGAAAGTTGCTTTGGCGGAGGCGTCTCTCACAGTTGTTAAAAATAAGAAAGCGCAGATATGTCAATGAACAAAATGGGTGAAAGCAGTATACCAGTATAGCTCTCTCATTAAAAAAAAACATGTCTGACTCAGCAATCAATCAACAGTAAAGAAAAAGGACAGGTCAAATCAGGCACACCAGTGATTGTTATCATTTTTCATCCCCAAATAAAATCTGGCCAACATTTCCACCAAAGCTAATGAAACTATCAAAGCTACTGCTGCTATCAAACATCACTTTGACTACTTGACTCTGTACCTGTCCCCTCTGCTTTGATTTACATCCTTCAATAGCTCGACAGTTACATGGCATTAACCTGCTCCAGCTCTGCACCTGTGACTCACAGGAGAGTGGGAAACGGGCCCCCCTTAAGCTGCCAGTTATGTACAATTTAAAAACGCATTTAAACTGTAGGCCTGACGTCTCTGCCCAATAAATCAGCTGACTGCTTCTTGATCTGATGAAGCAGAAACTTTTCTGGGCATGTACGCAGGAGTTTCCTGATCTTCTGTGAGGCGGCACACACTCAGGTCTAGGGTGAAAACGCCTCCTGAAGTCTATGTAACACTTTAGGCTTGTGAGCCCACGCCTGCCTCCACCACAGTGCTTCGGTTTCACACCCGGGGATTGAATAACCGCAGGGCACCGAGCACTGCCACAACCCTGGGGTACACACGACACCCATTGGCACACACAGCTCCCCGCGCCCACCCTTCAGCTAATGCCAGAGCCACTCATTGATGAGAAGATGAAAAAAAACAGAAGTCCAGCCAGCACTGGGCGTGTGTACAGTACGTGTCATATTTCAGTCTAGTTTCATGCTGTTTCACCGACGCTACTGCTTCCAGGAAAGTGAAACTACAGGCTTTGTCCTGTCACCCCAGATGAATAAAGTGTTCTTTACTCATTCTCATCTCTGACAGAC